>NC_085008.1:21855803-21873303 GCF_963854185.1 Sardina pilchardus | reverse complement strand
AACAATATATCTGGAGTCAGCTCACCACAAAGCTGCTGTACCTATCCAACCCCCTGCTACCACGGTGGAAGCCTAGAGTACCGGCGCTACATGTATGAGGCAGAATGTGTCAGATTCTCTGAAGGAGTGTTACCTTTCAGATGTGAGCTCTCCTTGAGAAACTTCACCCACTGGTTGCCATCGGTGTTGGGTGGAGAGACCAGGTCCTCTTCCTCATCTTTCAAATACTAGAACAGGGATAGGAAACCGTTAAATGGGAACAAATATATGGATGTGACCAGACAGACAAAAACAGACACAGAGACACAGAGACACACAGATACACAGATACACAGATACACAGACACACAGATACACAGACACACAGACACACAGACACACAGACACACACACACACACACACACACACACACACAGACACTCCATAAAACCTACCTGTCCAACTCGCTCCACGTTGAAGTACTTCCCTTTGCGATCAAAAAGCTCCTCATTCTGCCAAAATGGGAAATCATTGTAGGAAGTCATTAGCCAGATTACTTTGGACACTTGGCAACCTTGGCATTGACATTGGCAGCAATACTGTTGATACACTGCACTATACTATAAATATAAATGCCTGCAGTGCTTATTTGCGATCAGGCGTACAGTACGTATCAAAAAACACCTGCACTTAGTTTCATAGTACTGGCTTTTTACCATAGCATTGCCATAAAATGTTGGCTAAAGACTGAATGCTTCTCACCGCGCTGAAATGCTCTGCCAGGAAGTCCGCCACAAAGGCCAGGTCTTTGTGTGTCATCTAGGAAAAAGAACACCATGCATGTGTGAGGACAGTCCTCCAAAGTGCTCCCACATTAGCCGCTTTCAGACATACAGTAGGTGTAAGTCTGCATGTTCTGCGGATATCAATCGGTTGGGTCGTATATCAACAACATATCCCGACATTTGGAACTCCGAACTTAAGCGGCTGTTACTCTAATCTCCTTCTAGTATTTTGTATTATTATGTAAATGAGCTCATGTCTGAACAAAGCGAAGAACATGCAGAGATTCTGTGCATGTGTGTTGGTATCTATCATCAGGATCAAAAAACACAGGATTTGAGCTGCGCCTTGTTTTTTAGTCCTTAAAGTCTCTGGTGCGGTGGTCATAAAAAGGTCATGAACAGACAGGGAGGACTTGCACTCAGAAAAACACAAGTCAAAAAAGAAGGGTTTAGTTTTAAACCCCTTCCTTGGTGTCTATCACACATTATGTCTGCATGTAATGGATGGATGGATCACCGCCATAAGACCTCAACGCCTTATCCCCCCAGTGCAGTCAAGTTCTCTCACCTTATTGAGCTCAGGAGGGACGTGATCATCAGACATCCGCAGCATCGCTACAACAGCCAATACAAAGGGAAACAGTATGAGTGAAGTTTCGTCAGACAATACCAACAAACAATCAAACAAACAAACAAATAGGCAAGGTAGTCAAGGTACTGGTGAAATCCAAGGCAGACTTACCAACATACAGCCAGCGGAAAAATGCCTTGAAGTTCTTCATACTCTTGTCAATCACTCTGAAGTTTACAAAAAGACATTAGGCATCAAATGTACAAGGACACGACTAAAAGATCTGTTTGTAAATTTACTGGCAAAAAAGGAAAGGAAAATTAATAATCGTTTTGTCATGATTACAAATAAGAGCATTAAAATGATAATTTTCATATCACTTACTGTAAAAGTTCACTGGCCTTTAGGGTGAAGGAGCCCACAGCAGTTATAGCATCTTCAGAAAAAAAAGCACACAGAAAAACATCACATTTTGATCATTATCTACAAAAGACAGGCGTGATCACTATCATACAGTAGACATAGCACAAACATGTTTCTATTTTAGGCCTCTATTTTGTCCATGCAGCTGTGCATTTTCTATCTCTGTTTATGTAACCTTGTCTGTTTGTTTTATACATAATGTAAAAAAATTGTAAAGCATCTTTAAGTGTCAAGAAAAATGCTCTTAAAAATAAATGTATTATTATTCTAAATATAGATATAACCTTCACCTCACCTCAGTATTCTGTGTGTGTGATTCTGTAAGGGAATCGCTGCCAATTACCTTCTATGACCGTAGGGTCCAGTCCCAGAGGCTGGTACTTCTGTTTCCACAGGGCCATGCCCTTCACCTCACTCAGGTGGTACAGCAGAGCCTCTGAGCCACTAGAGCGCAACAGGGGAGAATACACACCAACAAGAGTAATGACACATTTATTACCGTGGTTTAGATATACAAAATACAGAAACACGATGAGAAATACGCTCAATGGTGTTTTAAAGGCCCCAACGTCGTCTTCCAGGAAGCGCTGCCACCATCGACTTAAAGGCACCTAACCCCAACCCCAACCCCAACCCCAACCCCAACCCCAACCCCAACCCCAACCACAACCCTAACCTTAACCCATATCTAACCCTAGCGCCTTCCAGGCAGCGCTGCCTTAAAGACAACATTGGGGCTTAAATCACCAAGAAACGAGAGTTACACAGGTATTGATTAGTAAAAGCCGGAATTTTATAAGCACCTCTGTAGGTGACTAATGACCAGCTTCTGAATGCCGGAGTAGGAGGACTCTATGGACTGGCCCAACATCTTCAGACCCTGCACACCAGAAATTAAATTAATGAACAACAGAGGCAATGTACACAAATGGGTACAAACAAAGACATCAAACATGGATAACAATGTTGTTAACAGATGTTGTGGTGGCATTTGAAATCCTCACTGAAAGAAATCTCTCACAGACATGCAAATACTGTGGGGAGGTGTTTGGACTGGCAACATACCTTGACTGTGAGCTGGTTCATGAGGAGAGCCTGTAGCTCAGCGCTGGAAGAAAGATAACGACATTAAAAAAATTAAAAAATATCAACATTGCAAGATGAAAGATGATCAAAGTATTGGTTTACATCTTACATCTGAATGGAAAAGACTTAAAACGACGGTACAACAAACCAAATGGACTACTGTGGTCAACTAGCTCCCTCTAGTGGATATATCATAACATGACAGCCATATCTGAGCACTTGTGCAATTATAACCAATGTTAACTGATCGTGAGAGTGTATGAAGTGTTATTAAAGATCACACAGATTCCGCCTAGAGGCCTCAGCTCAGAGTAAGTGAGTCCCCCCTCCAGAAGACCCTTACCTGGCATGACCCCACAGGAGCAGCTCCAGGAACTCATCCTGCACCTGTGTGCTTGTGTTCTTCTCCTTTACAGTAAATACAAACACAAACATAAAAATAAACACAACAAATTAGAAAAGCACACTGTTCTTCCTAGGTTGTCATACATTTGAACCTAAACTATTCAGATCGCCACCACGTGGCCATACCATGCCATTAAATACATAAATGCCTCCGGAATCCCGGCAAAATTGAATAATTTCTTTCCTGGGTCACCTTCCCTGAAAATTTCATTAAAATCCATCCATCACTTCTTGAGTTATCCTGCTAACAAACAGACAGACAGACAGACTCTGGCCCCCGATGAAAACATAACCTCCTTGGCGGAGGTAATAAAGATATTTAATCCTGCACCTGTGAACTAGTGTTCTTCTCCTTGAACACAGTGAATACAAATACATAGAAATAAACACATAATATATGCAATCCTGCACCTGCTCCTGCTTGTGTTCCTTCTCTTTTTTCCCGTAAATACAAATACATACATACAAACATTCACACACTGAAAAAGGCTATTTTTATCATGACAGACATAATACTACTAACTACCCTAAATACTGTGTATTATAATTGTATTGTAATGGCGTAATGGTATTGGTTCTGGCTAACAGGTTAACACTAGAAGCGCCGCGCCCCTCTGACCCACTTATACCTAGAAGCGCCGCGCACCGGTCATTTGACCGCTTTGACGACCTACTAGAAGCGCCGTGCTGTTGTGAACTACTTAAAGCGCGGCGAGGCGGTCAAAAGACCGCTGAGTCCTTAGACTGGGAGGCTGTTACTTACACATAATGACAGCTAGATGGCGCTTCGTGCACGAATCAAATCGTCCTACATTTGTCAAGACTGTGTTGTCTGGTTGTTTCATTATGACATAGGCCTACAGCACGTTTGAGTTATCAGTTCATTTATTTGTGTTGATTTGTGTTGTTTGAGGAAAAAACTCTGGAGGAGTTCTTGAACAAACCTTGAGCAAACTTGACTTTCAACTTTTTCATAGTATTTCATTTTTTATATTTCGTTTTTACATTTTGTATGCTAGCCTACTTAGAAATCTTGGCTATTTTAAAACGGAGGCATACGCGTTCTGTGATTATAGGAGCCTGACCCGACGGGAGGGGAAGGATGAAAAATGTCGACCCAACACCGGTGTTGTTGGATCTCGAGATCCGTAACCCGCAGTTCGGGTTTGGGCAGATAATCTAAGCTCTAAAATGAATGGGTGGCTAGTTCTAATTCACTCCCCAAATACACTTCTATTCATTTAATAGGTAGGGCCTAGCTATGTTCGCGCCGCCGAAAATGACCGGACCGAACAAAGAGCTAGTCTGGTTTCAATTACACAGTAGCCAGGATTTCATGCCGCATTTTACAGGCTACCGCGGCTACTTTCTAAGACAATGTTCATTCATTTAGGGAGAAGCATCTAGGTCTAGCTACCTTGGAGGGAGGGAGATAGAGAGAGCATAAATGCTGAGCAGGCATAGGCGCGAGAAGTAGCCTAGGCTAATTAAAAATGATGAGTGAAAAAGATATTCTCCGTTTTGCGAATGTGTAGGCTATGTTTCGATGTCTGCTGAAAAACAGCTATTGGCCTATTGTTTCTACAATGTAAGCTAACTTCTAGCCTATGTGAATTCGTGATTATGGATTGAGACACACATTAACGTTCCGTAGGCCTAGGGACAAAGCCGTAGCTCACTGGTTAGAGTTTCAGCCCTCACATCAAAGAGTTGCTAGTTCGATCCCCGACCTGGGTAGGCTATGGCAGAAGTACTTTTGAGCAAGGCATCAATAAAGTATATTCTATTCTTTTCTATTCACACAACTAGGCCTACACGCACGCTGGCGAATTCGAACATTCTAAAACGCGCGATGAAACATGATTGCGCATTCTTCCACGAGTTGCATGTAAACAACAAACAGCCAGCCTACAGCCATGCAATGGGGGTGGGGAGGCATTTGTCAATGCTACAGTGATGTCTGTAGTCTAGACCATGTCCACACGTAGCAAAACGACCCCCACCCCCCTCAGTGAACTGGTTAGACGTGTATGGGGGAGGGGGAATGATCGGTTTCAAATAGGCTAGGCCTATGTTTGCAATGGACAGTGTGTAGCCTATAGACCCCGAAGCCATTTGCTTTGAGAATAACGGCTGGCTGAAGTTTTCATGGCTGATGATGGCTTTAGTTGCCACTTCATGTCTATAGAACATGCAACTGAGTCCTGTGTAGCCTATCGTAGCAACGAGCACAATGCTGATAGTGTATCCAGTGGGAATCGTTTATAAGCTCGCGTTTATTTTTCGCGTGTGTCTCTGATATAATTATTTTTAGATGCAAAAAGTCTAACTGGCTTAGCCAAAGTTTGGCTTAGAAAATTATTGGCTGGCGAAATTATTTTTCGTTAATTGTTAGCTTGTTATTAAAAAACATTAACAAAAAATAATTGTTCGTCGACGTTCAAAAACGGTCAGTGAATTCAGCTAATGAACTATAATATAACGTCCCTGCTAGGATGTGAACACGGGTCTCCTGCGTTGCAGCCAGGGAAGTTTACACTGCACCACTTGCCGTTTTCATCACCCAGCAACGTAACTCAATCAGTCCAGCAAACAAGTAATGTCTCAGTCATGCTCTCAACAAAATCTGGAGTATAAAACAGGGCCGTGCTGGTGTTGCTCTTTACATCCACCAACGACAATGAGAGTGGTTGTGTGGCGATGACGTATTTTGACAGTTCAGTCACTTGTGCGAAGTCGTAGCCTAGGCTACTCATAAATGAAAGCCTACCTGTAAAGTTTGATTTCGTAGGCTACTTGTAATTTTTGAATTCGTATTTTTTTCCCATCCGTATTCTGATGGATAAAATACACAAAATATATTTTATGCACGACTGGACTCATTTGAGAACTCACAAATATTTATTTTATGCACGACTACAGACAAATAGGCTACGAACGTGCATCAAATCTATGACACGAATATATTGACAGCTATCTCACTCCATACAAATAGAAGATAAGATATACAACTATGAATGTACGTAGGCATAGCCTATGCGCCCTACGTACATAAATAGGCTACGACGGACGAATTTCAGCTGAAAATATGTTTTACACATGTAGGCCTGCCTAATAGAACGTCGCAACGTTTTCAAAAGAAACTCGCATTTTACCACTGTAAATCGCCTCCATAGACTATGCCATGTAAATGAAAAATAGTTATTAAAATAAATCACATATAATACATATTGCACATATATAAACTATATGTTTTATGGTAAAATATTATTCTCATGCCCGACTGTCAGGAAACCCTTGCGACATCTGCTGTGAGAAAAGAGAATAGCAGCCTGGACAAACATGGCCGAACGCGAGACAACATAGTGTTGTCACATAATGAGCGCAAAATAACTCTAAACTAGCTTGTACCGGTGTGCTTTCGATCATGTAAAAATTCTGGGTGACAAAACACGCGTATTTAGGAAAAGTCGTGAACGTAGGGTCCTGGAATTTAATCGAGTGAAAAGATTTTTTTTTTTTTGTAATCGCTGCGGTCAAATGACCGCAGCCCGGCAGTTCTAGGTATATCTAGGTCAAACCCACACGGCGCTCCTAGGAATACGCGTCAGCGGTCAAATGACCGGCGCTTGGCGCTTCTAGTGTTAAGAAGGGTTGAACTATGTCAACTGCTAAATAGTGCAATACAGTTAACTGTGACTATACATTTTTTTAAAGCGTATAATGATTTTGACATATGTGTTGCCAGCAGGACTAAAACAACTGACCTGGACAAATTTTGTAAGTCTTAGATCCATCTGCAAGAGAATGTCCTCCCAGGCTTCACACATGCAGGTGAGAGACAGACGAAGGTACTGAGAGAGAGAGAGAGAGAGAGAGAGAGAGCAGAGTGAGAGATAGATCTCTAGATGCCTCAGAAATCATAGCTGTTGCTATGCAAATAAATCTGACTTTGACTTTGAATGTTTTCAACTTCCAATCACCTGTAGAAGAGTGGAGATATGGGTGAACTTGCGTGCCATTCTGGTAAGCTCCGGTAAACAGGAAGACAGCAGCCCTGTGTCCAACTACAGACACAGATAAACAGAAAAGGGGGATAGAAGTACCACAATCAAAACCAATCCCAAGGCAAGACCAAGCATTACACAATGAATAGTGCGACCACTCTTCTCTAGTCTTAATTCTCTATTGGCACGGATAGACACAGATGTTTGACATTATATCAAAACTGTGATCATTCAGTAGTTAAAAGGGCTTTGAAGGCCTTACCTGGACATAGTGAATCTCGGGGTCATCATCGGTGGACCTGATTTCTGTGATGACTGACAGAGATTTGAGGTCGCTTGAGAGGCAGAGGCTACGACAAGTGCCCACAATCTACCAAGAGGAAGGGTTGGGACATGACATAAAAAAATAAATAAATTACATGAAACGGAAAAGATACAGTGATTGTTACTGATGTTAGTATTTACTTAATGATGCCATATGATGTAGCTAAACGTTTACAGCATATTACACACATGTATCTGTTCTATACATGGAGAAACTTGAAAAAAATTCGAGCTGCCGGGCAAAATTCAAATTCCCCGGAAGTTCAGACAGGGTTCACCCAGCCTACCAATGGGCAAAAATAATTACGAAATTTTAACAAAAATGAAAAATAACAACAAAAAAACCCTAAATAAATTGACTTGATAGTCAAAGCTATATTAATTCAATAAATGCGAAAATATAACAGTCAACTGAATAGACTATTTGTACTGGCTACTCGCTCAGTCACAAATACTGTATAAAAAACATTTCTCTCACCCTGTTTAAAGTTGCTATCTTGTACAACCCATAGGCGTAGAGCTCCACAAAGCCACACGGTCCTCCCACCACTAAAATATTTAGCCTGCCAGCATCAGAAAAGTCAGATGATGGTTAATCAGATCATTCACAGAATGCAACCAACAAACTTGACCATGACAAGTCACTCACTGACCTCACTTCCCCAAGGAGATTTGTAACCTCATCTGATTTCTCCTCGCTGCAAGAAAATGAAGACTAGATGTTAAAAAACAAAAAAAAACATAGATCACAATTACCAGTGAATAGTCTGTTGTTCTCAATACCAACAACACTGCAGCCATCATTAATTTCACTTCAATGAAACTGTTCACATACCTGAAAATCTTTGTTGTGGTGCTGTAGCTGAACAGATATATGGAAAGAAGATTAACTATTATTCATTTTGGACAAATATTAAATTACTGATGATTAGAATTCACCATTTTATATATTGAAATACTATGAAACACAGGAGTTCTCCATTAAGATTATCAGAAGACATTTACCTTTTGGGTAGGGATGGCAGCTTGGGAAGGAAGCGATTGGACTCATCCTCTGAGTCGTAGAATGAAGTGAGGCCACTAGAGAAAAGCAAGGGATAGAAAGAAGCAAATGAAAGGAAAGCATAATAAACAGCATATCATTTTTCCATTCATTCTCATGTCAAAAAAAGGTTCAATTGATATTGATCATCAAGGGACTTGGTTGTTGGGATACGTATAGTGCGTTCATGAGCAACTGGGAACTGGGAGAATTCTAGAGTTTAGTGGGTGTATGTCACACCTAAACTGAGGACTTCAGAAGTGGGGAGTTTAAAAGTGGGAACCTTCCCACTTCCCAGCCGCATGAACGCCCTGATAGAAAACAAGTGGCAACAGACACAGCTGAATAGGCAAGAGGAGAGACACACCTATTCTCCTCCATCACCTCCATCCAGTGCATACAGGACACTGGCACCTCCACTGGGAAGATATGGAGGATCTCGGCCTTCTCAGCATCACAGAGAACTACTTTCTTGGTGTCACCCAAACTGAAGGCTAGGACTGGGTAACAGAATGTAAACATTAATATAAACACAATTAGCAATAGCGCTGTACACCATATGCCAATTAGCAATACATTTTATGAAAGGTAAACATAATTCACAAGAAAACATAATGAAAATCTTACTTTTGCCGTCTGGCCGCCACGCCAAAGCTGTGATCTCCTTCCCTGTGTTCTCATTAGGCTGCAAACTCCACACACGGTAGAAATTGGAGAGGCGATGCAGCAACAGCTGAGAAGAAAGACGGTACAGACCGTTCAACACCTAGACTACAGCAAGAGCCCTCCTCAGCTATTTGACGTGACTCCCTTACCTCGCCATTGGTGTTGGCCAGTGCGATCAGATCCCTCTTAGGGGACCAGGCCATGTAGAGAATGGGATTGGGAAGCTGCTTCTCCCCAACTTGCCTAAAGGCACGCATTGTAACAACAAATCTGGAAAAGGAGGAGAGATCACATGAAAGGCATACGTAGGCTAATTTCTGACTATCTAGGAGGACACGTTTTCCCCTCCCAACCTGTCAAATGTCAATCACAACAACTGGATTCTGTAGTGTTTTGGCTAACATTAGCTGCCTTGCCACTGTAGTTTGTCGTTAAATTACCGTCCACATTTCAAACTAGATATTGTAGCGGTACAGCGTAACAGAGATTAATCTGATACAGAAATGAATCTGCATTGCATCAGTTTCTGGCAAGTTATTGCCCCGTCAAAGAAAAGAGAACCTAGCGATAATGAACGTTATTTGCTAATGGCTAAATGAACACTATAACGTTATATGAAGATTCCTTTCGTAATGGAGTAATGCACAACTCAAGCTTACTGTGGAGACAACTCGAAAAACTGTATCCTGTTGATTGGAAAGAAAGATTGAAGTATTTTCCAGAGACTAAGTTACATTCTTTAGCACAAATCTTGCACAGTATTTTCCGTGTATGGCGCCATTAAACTTCACTGTGCGTCACATTGACCAATCCAGTTCGACAATCAGCGGTCGTAGCCGACGGATGCCTAACATGGACAAACACAGCGAATGGTCATTTTGTCGACGAAGGAATAAAAAACCTTTTGGAAAAGTCTTTCGCTTGACGCATGCTAGGAATTGGCAGGTAACAACAAATGTGTTACTGTCATTTACAACAAACGATTTCATAGTCATTAGTGTCAGTTCAAAACAGTCGAAAGTTCAAGTAGCTTTTGCTTAATAGAGAGCGAAAGGGTTTTTCTGACTTTTAACCACTCAATGATCCTGATCCATGAACATGGATCTCCCTCCAGTTTGTTTTTTGTGGCCGTGTTAATGTCTTCTACAATGTGTAAACTCAACAGACTCTCATCATAGGCTACTGCAGAGCTGTAAGCCTACTGGGCTATGATATTTTCATCTCAGGTCTGTGATCTCCTAGGCCTATCAATTATTTTTGTTTACAGATGGACTGTCAGATGACAGTGACTAGCCTACCATTCATGTGCCATTTCCATGTCTTGATGGTGTCAGTGTGGTTAAATGTGAGGAGCAGCACAGTCAGGTCAGATCTATTCCTGCCTTGATCGTATTATACGGCTGGCTGTCCGAACCATCCACCAATTAATAGCCTACAGTTATTTCTGTACTGTACACCTAACCTGGTTCACCTAATCTATTTTGATGCATGGGGGCATAGGCCGATATGACTCAATCACACAGAAATTTAGGAGGTTGTTTTCCTCAGAGACAGGTCATCTATAAAGCGGCTAAGAACCAGAAGGACATAGGTTCCTTATTTGTTGAAAAGAGCACGAATGAAGTTATGCACTGTATGTGTGAACGAGACAGAACTAGAGAGGCCGTCTGTAAGAGCAGACAGACAATGTTCTCGCTAAAATAGGGTGGATGGTAGGACAAGTCAAATCAAATTAGAATGTAATTCATTGGGTATATCATGGTGTATTTCTGTATTTAAAAAAGTTGTCCTCTGAAGGGGGGTAGGGAGTGAGGGTGGCAGTGGGTTTATAGATAAAAAAGAGATAGCCAACTAGAGAACTTGAGAGATCTTAGAGCTCATCTGTAGGTCACATAGCAGTGGTTTTCCTTGGAGATGCTTTGAATGTACTGTACATGACAAAGGTCCGCTGCCCAGATAGAGTAGTCCCAGTGGGCATTCCAGGCGTTCCTGTCACCAGTGTCCGCCTCTAATCAGTGGATTGTTGAGAAACGGGAATAGCTCGAGCGTGGCCATTCCCTCCGGCCCAAGTGCGATAAGGTTCCAGAAATAGAGGCGGCTACACTCGGCGGGCCGCAGGGTGCATCTGCACTGTGTCTCAGGCACCTCAGGGACTCCAATGAGTCCGTCCGCCTCCCTGGACTGATCTCAGGTCAACCACATTCAACGTAATTTCTTGTCTTTAATCATGAATGGATTTGCAACACATTGGCCCCATATCAACTGATATGTGAGCAAATGCAGGATAGTGACTGTGTGATTTATGGGTGTTGCACTGTAACGCATAGTTTCACCTTTCTGTTCTGGTATACAATTTTGTATGTTGCATTAAGAGAGGTGTTTGAGACACATGCCAGTATAACAAAGTGATAATCAAATTGTGTGTGAGCCTGTAATGTGTGTGTGTGTGTGTGTGTGTGTGTGTGTGTGTGTGTGTGTGTGTGTGTGTGTGTGTGTGTGTGTGTGTGTGTGTGTGTGTGTGTGTGTGTGTGTGTGTGTGTGTGTGTGTGTGTGTCCACATAGTTCGGAAACGTTTCAGACTATCAAAAGAAGACATGGAAATTCCAAGAGAGGCCAAAAGTCAAGAGGTTTACTGCTACACGGCTACTGTTACTGCTGCTGCTGTTACCACAGCTAATCCTACTACTATATTGCATGACTGTAACTAACTACCTGCTACTAGTACCATAAACAACTGTAACATTGGTGCTGTCAGTAGTTTACACTATTGATACTATCAATTAGAATGTCTTCTTGAGAGGTTTCTTTCACAACTTTCAAGTAATTAGTGACTTGCTGTAAGATGGGTCATGGTAACCTGCACAAAAAACATTCTGATTATTCATCAGAAAAACATTCTGTTATTCATTAGTTCTATTTGATGAATGCCACTGCAACAGCAGCAGCTGAATTTGTTGACAGCCAGACTCATCACAACGGTGAACCGCAATTCTGTTGCAAGATGCAACACTATATACACCATGTAACTCCATCCAGCGAGCAGTTCATCCTAATTGCACAACATGTTATATAATAATAGCATAATTGTATGTCAAGCAACTGAATGTCTGAAATCATTCCCTCATGTTGGCCAGCCATCCGCAACAGATTGCAGGGTCGTTGGTACTGTAGGTTCATCCAGAAAAATCATGTCCCACATGCTACACCAGGAAATATGGCAACACACCCTCCCACCTCAAATTTAGTGGTCTGTCGGGTAAGTAACACTCATGCTTTAGAAATAACCTGAAACGTACCCCTTATAAAATGAGTAGCTTGCACAATGCGTGTAATGGTAATGGGGCATATGCTAACTGTGCAGGTAAACATGAATGATTTATTATTACTCCCAGAACAACAATAGTATGTCTGTGTTTGTCTGCTGTTGTGCAAGTGAGGCCAAGCATCCAGAGAACTATGGGTGCATGGGTTCGCCTGTTAGAGACATTCATGTTTTTTTTGGATGGTGGGGAATGGTGCATGGGAAGTTTTGTTTCCACAAGACAGCCCCCTCTCTCTATCTTGCCCTTTCTCCCTCCCTCTCTTTTCTTCTTCTGTCCATCTCTTCTCTCTCTCTCTCTCTCTCTCTCTCTCTCTCTCTCTCTCTCTGTCAGTATTGAAGCCGTGAAACCTGAGCTGTGGGGGCCAAATATAGCGCCACACAGTGAGCAGCCAGAGGCCCGGACAGATGGGACTGCAGGCCACTTTACAGGCACCACTCAAGTGGACCTAAACCGGCTAAGGGTACTCTAACTCATTGCCCGACCAAAATTAAAAAAAAAAAAAAAAAAAGGAAAGTGTTGGCTGCTGCTCCTCTGGAAAGCGGTGCTTCCTCTTCGCTCGTCTTACTCAAACTACATTGGAAAAGCTGGAACCGTTACACAGAAAAGACATTCTGTGGAAAAACCTTTGAAGGTAAGCAGAAGGTGCCTCTTCTCTCTCCTTGCTGAGGAGGACTTGAAGCTGTTGGCTTTTCTATTATAAGACTAAATTGAGATTTCTGACATATTTTACATGTTGGTCAGTCATTGTCGCTGAATTTGTTTTCGTACAAATTCAGACAGGACAACACTCACACATAAAGAGATCACATGCTAGCTTACCAGAAATCTTGGTCTGCGAAGATTATAGCATGTGTTTTAGTGAGTTTTAACAGCCACAAAGGAAAAACACACAATTGTAGTTACAACATATGAGGCACTTGGACAGCTTTGTAGACATTCTGTAGACAGCTGAAGACGATATTTTGAGAAGTTTCACAGTTTTAGATTTAGAATCTTGTGTGCGTGTGTGTGTGTGTGTGTGTGTGTGAGTGTGTGTGACTGTGTGTGTGAAAAAGTCCCGTTACTGTTAAGGGTGGTGGGACTGCTGTGAAACATAGCCTCAAGGGATTAAAAATAACAACAGCTGGCCCTCAGGTCGCCATGACAGAGGGAATGTCACTCCATCACATCCACACACTCACACATGGGCACTACATACACACACACACATACACACACACACACACACACACACACACACACACACACACACATACGCGTATGTTTACAAGAACGTCTAAACAGTTGTAAGAGCACACACACATACACACACACGCACGCACACACATACACTCACACACACAGACAGGCAGACAGACACAATAAACTTAACAGACTAATCTTCATCTGATGTCAGCTACCAGGGACCGAAGACTCAAGGGAGATAACTGAGTGGTGCCTGGCATACTCTGCATTGTCAATGTCACACTAATGTCTCCACTCATGCGGTCTATTCCCAAACCAAACACACTGTCTTGGTGAAGGTGAAAGTGTGTGTGCCTCCAGTGATTGGTTTGGCATTTCTAGATTAGATTAGATTAGATTCAACTTTATTGTCATTGTGCAGAGTACAAGTACAAAGATAGCGAAATTCTGTTTGCGTCTAACCAGAAGTGCAAAAAAGCAGAAATGTTTTGGTTTGAATCGATTTGTGTGTAAATTAGTTCACAGTTGGCTGTTATTGGTATGTCTACGCAGTGTAATAGAGATAAGTTCAGTAAACAGGCAAACAAATATGGCAAGCATTATTTACTTTGAACTTTTAAATTTGAATGTCTAAATTGTTAGATTGTAACCATAACCCTTAGTCAAACAAGCAGCCATGTTGTTCTCAATAGCATACCTCCTCAGACCGTTTGAGCATGTTTTGCTCAAAGGTTTGTACTATTGAACTCAGTATGAGTGTATACGTTCAGTAATGGCCGACCACTCGAGAAACACTGACCGTTTGTAGGGGTGCAGAGCTCAGAGATGGGAAGAGACGGAAAGATGAGCTGTGGCGTGAAGGATAGTGACAAATGCCAGCCGTACCCACTCAGGCCTCAGGAAAAGCCTTTGTTAATGCCCGTCAGCTGTGCCCAGAGAATGCCAGCCTGAGTCATCATACGACAACTGTGTTTCTGGCGGCACATGGCCCACCGCTTGGTGTGTGTTGTTGTTAGTCGGGCTCAGCAGGGACGTGCAGGAAGGCTGACTGTTTTTCAGGTCACTGTTTTTTATGTGCAGGCATGATGTTTAGTGTCTAGCCTATAACTACCACCGTATGTGTTGTTTTCAGATATTTGGCTATTAATTACTACATTAAATATGTGTGTCTGGGTGTGTGTGTGTGTGTGTGTGTGTGTGTGTGTGTGTGTGTGTGTGTGTATGTTATAGAATGCAGGACGGGAGCTGTAATGAGCCCCTGCCCCACTCTCTGCTGCTGAAGGACTCCGCTGCTCTGGTGGGTGATGGGGCCATGTACTCGGACGCCGATCTCTTCCCGGACTCCCTGGCGGAGCTGGAGGGAGGAGACTGCGACTTCCCGGAGCTCTCGGCCTTCCTCAGCGAGGACGAGATGAGCCTGAGCCTGGACCTGGCCCGGGAGGCCATGAGCGACGCCGACGAGCCCGACGAGCCCGACCCCCCCGCCCCGCGCCCCGTCGACCCCGTGCTCCAAGCGCTCCCGACGGTTTTCGTCCCGCCGCCGCCGCCGCAGCCGGCCTTCCCTCAGCCGCCGCCGTACCACGAGGTCGTATCCCGAGGGCCCTTCTTCCACGAGGCCCCCACCTCACACACCCTCATCCAGACCCCCGAGTTCATCACCACCACGTCCAGAAGCCCACAGGGGACTCCGCTGCTCAGGCAGCCCGCTCAGGGGGCTCCCTACAACCCCCCGCTCCCCTCCTCCGCCAACGCGGCGGGCGCTCCTCCTCCGGCCTCTCCGGAGAAGTTCGTCTGCCACAAGGCCATCACGCCGGTGTACAAGCAGGAGCGCCCGCGGCTGGTCCACGGCGGCCTGGAGCTAAACGAGCGCGCCGCCTCGGCCACCGAGTTCTGCAGCCGCGCCGCCACCTTCATCGAGGAGCTCTCGTCCATCTTCAAGGGCCCCATGCGCCCGGGGGAGCAGCGGCGTCCCGGTGTTTGCGGAGTTGGGAGCAACAGCGTCCGTGGCATCGGTGCCGGCAGCGTTAGCGTCAGCGGAGGTGGCGAAGAGGACTCCTCCTCGCCCGACAGCGGCTACCTGTCCCCCCAAAGCCACCGGCAGCCGGCGACGGCGGCGCCTCCCTCGTCGGCGTCCTCCACCACCTCCTCGGCCTCCTCCTCCTCCCTCGCCCAGCAGGGGGCGCATCACAGGAGCCAGGTGAGCCTGGCGCCGGAGGCGTTGGCTAACAGCAGCGGTGGTGGTGGTGGTGGTGGGGTGCCTGAGGCACAGCAGCAGCAGCAGCAGCAACAGCAGCAGGTCGGGGTTGGCATGTTGGCCGGCGACGGCCTCATTTCGCCCCCTCATTTCACCCAGAAGCTGAAGAGCCAGGAGGTGGCCGAGGGAAGCCCCATCCGCCTGGAGTGCAGAGTGTCGGGGAACCCCCAGCCGCTGGTCAGGTAGGAGTCTGCTGGAGGAGCTCTGCTGTGTCCCAGTGATTGTTTGATTACAGATCAGTGTATTGTCTTGTCATGTATTCGTCTATCTATATGACTATCACCATACTAAGCTCAATCTTTTAAGATTGAATATTAGTATGGGGAGGCTGCGCTTTGTTTCTACTGCACAAGAGGCGTGATCAATGGGCATCGTTCAATTGACTGTACGTTTGGATAGTCCTTCAACCAATCAGACCAACGACCCGGGGCGTCTTTTGGATAAGTTAGTTTCTGATTGGAGCCAAAGGTTCTGGAAGGGAACAGAGGGGATAGATGTGCAGATTTCCATTCTGAGCTGCCGGTTGAAATCCAAATTCGCCAGAAGTTCAGGCAGGGTTCACCCAACCTAGATTTGTATGGTTTGAATTCATATGCTTCACACTATGCTACATGCTAATGATGACAAGAAAGGATAGTCTGGCTAATCTTTTAAAGGGACACTTCACCGATTAGCATTAACCTTTGTTTCTTTAGAAAACCAGTCATGTTTTTGAATGGTCGTGCATCATTCCCTCAGTTTGCCTTGAGATGGGAGAAATACAGATTTCAATGTTGGACTTCCTGCTTTCAATGACGTAAAAATCATCATTTTACATCATTGAAAGCAGGAAGTCCTATTCATGGGTTTCATTGAAATCCGTATTTCTCCCATCTCACGACCATTCAAGAATGTTTCTAAAGATACAAAGCTTAATGCTAATCGGTGAAGTGTCCCTTTAAGATTGAACATTAGTCTGGGGAGCCTGCGCTTTATTTCTACTGCACAAGAGGCGCGCTCAATACATAGTTCAAATGACTCTGTATACTTTTGGGTAGTCCTTCAACCAATCAGACCAACGATCTGGGTGTGCCTTTTGGATAAGCTAGTTTGTGTGTGATTGGACCCAGAAGATGTGGTCAGGAAGCAGGAGAAATAGATGTGCAGGTTTCCAGCCTGAGCTGCATGCCAAAATCCAAATCACTGGAAGATCAGGCAGTGTTTACCCAGCCTAAGGAAAGGATGGACTATATATGGCATGAATTATCATAATATGTGTATGTGAATTGCAGAAATTGTAGCATAATCAGCAGGGATCTGGATATACAGACATGAGCGTAAGTCTGTCCGAGCCTGTTGGTCAGAATGAAAGTGGTATGGATTACCTCAGGTCACTCCTGTAAAATGTTCGAGCATGGGCTGAGAGAGAGGTGTGAGGCTGTGTGAGGTTTGAGACCCTGCTGGGTGGGC
>NC_085008.1:21828303-21835803 GCF_963854185.1 Sardina pilchardus | reverse complement strand
GTGTGTGTGTGTGTGTGTGTGTGTGTGTGTCAGAGACGTGTGTGTGTGTTTGCAACTAGGGACTCATCTCTCCTATTATCTCCCTCATTCATAAAGACACACACACACACGCTCACCACACACACATACCAGCATCTCATTTTGGTGTAGCGGTTAAAGCTAGTTGAGCATAACATAGCCATGCCTCCCCTGCACTTTGAAAGTGCCACCACGTTCTCCTCCAGCAGTAGAGCACTTCTACAGCACAACAGATAAAAGCTAAAAAGAAGAGCATACCAAGATGCTGCCCATGATCTCATTCCACCAGTACATGGGAGGCGATTGCATGATCCACAACTTGCTCCGTATTCACAAGTTCATCATTACAACATTGCAGGCCTAACTGTACTTCATCAAACTGAAATATTGCGTATGACGGCCTTAAGTGCTAAGCAAGCACGCGGCGAAGCTTTCCTCGTCGTCGTCTCTCCGATTCCCTGACTCAGTCACCGTGATGGGCATGTTTAGGCCCACTCTGTCTAATATGTCCTATTTGTTTGATTTCATCCTGGATTTATCCCTATTTGTGTTCTCTTCATGAGTGGGCTGCTGTTTGCTTGTGTTTGTGTCAGCTGGTTTCCGTGGGGACATGTGGAGGTTGTCATAGCAATGTGATAATCATTTTTTTTCTCTCTCTATGACACAGCATGTGTGTGACACCACGCTGACCCTTGGAACACTGGGAGTAGTGATTAGCGAAGAGAGCCACCGCAAGTTGTGTGTGTGTGTGTTTGGGTGAGTGTGTGTGTGTGTGTGACTGTGTGTACAGTATGTGTATGTGTGTGTGTGTGTGTGTGTGTGTGTGTGTGAGAGAAAGAGAGCGTGTGTGTGTGTGTGTGTATGTGTGTGTGTGTGTGCGCGCACGTTCGCGTGCGTGTGTTTGTCTCTGCCTGTCTGTGTGTGTTTGTTCATGTGAGATTTATGTCAAGTTTGAAAGCAGTGGATTTATATCTGCAGTTCCGTAACTTAGTTGTTCCCAAATAAGATAGAGAGCATCCAAAATAGTTGTATGTCATGCAACAATACCCCGTCTATCTCTCCCCTTCTCTCTATCCTGTGTTTGTTGGTGTATGTCCGTGTCTTTTCGAGCTGATTTGTGTCCCCCATTGCATGTGTTTATGCGCTGGCATATGTGCTTGCCTGTGTGTGGGTGGGTGTGCTCAGTGTGCTCAGAATGAAAGACAGCGGAGCTCGCACATGTCGGGTTTCTGATGGAAGATTCCAGAAAAGCTCCGTGGCCCTGAGTGGATGTAATTGAGAGGGAGGAAGGATGTGGTAACTCCGTGAAGTGCACTCTGCATTTCAAGACTTTTCTGTGTGTGTGTGTGTCTGTGTGTGTGCTTTTGTGTGTGTGTGAGACACACAGAAAGAGAGAGCTTAAAGGCCTCTATTATACACATGTGTAGTTATATCATGCCATTTACTTTTTATGTTTGTGTGTGTGTGTATTTGCGAGTGTGGCAGTTTCTGTGTGTGGTGTGTGCGTGTGTGTGTGTGTGTGTGTGTGTGTGTGTGTGTGTGTGTGTGTGTGTGTGTGTGCGTGTGTGTGTGTACACATGCGTGTCTGTGTGAGTTTCTGTGAATATGTGTGTATGTCCACACACTGTGCAGGCAGTAAGGAAAAGATTCATAAATTAGGTAAATTATGCTGTCTACGCTTGGCATTGTTAAAAAAGTAAGCAAAAGTGTGTGTGTGTGTGTGTGTGTGTGTGTGTGTGTGTGTGTGTGTCTGTGTGTGTGTCTGGGTACGTGTGCTCACGCAAACTAACTTAAGTAGATGACTGGGCAACTGGGTGACTGTTTAGCCTGTGGTATTGTGTGTGTGTCTCTCTCTCACTCTGTGTGTGTGTGTGTGTGTGTGTGTGTATGAGTGTGACTCTGTAGTCCATCCTGTTGTGTGTGTAAGTATGACACCCATCTCGTGACCCGAAATCCTCCCAGCAACCAACACCACAAATACCCCCACCTGCTGCTCTGGCTGACAGTCAGATGCAGCCTTTATTGACATGTTCACACACACACACACACACACACACACACACACACACACACACGCAAAACCAAAATAACCAGCACTTGTGTCAAATCCCCTCACCACACCTCCCTTTTGAAGACGTATTTTCATTATCTTGTAATAACTCATCTTCAAAAAGTGTACAGTGCTCTCACTGTTGCTACATTGTTAATCGTGGCATCGATTCCACCACAGAGAAAAAATGTTGTTTATTTGATTGCCATTGTAGTCCCAGTGCATTTTGGTTCAGGCATGATCATGCCGTCATGGCGACCATCTGTCTCTCTGTGACCAGGTGTTGAAGGGCCTATTTTAAGCCCAGGTCTGATGGGCTATTTAAGGCCAGTCCAGAGCGGGTCATTCTGAAGTGGGCTGAAGTGGGCTATTCTCATTCAGAATTCAGGATGAGAAATGCAGAAATCTTCAGTGAGCTTCAACAGAAGTTGGTATAACACTGTACTGGTATGTGTATTCTGGTGGTTGAATGCATCATAATGGCAGAAAACTCAGTAAGCTTCAGCAGAACTTTGTGTATCACTGTATGTGTATTCTGGTGGTTGAATGCATCAAACAGACACATCCATATACTGTACACACATTTGTTCATACACACTCACCTCTTGTTTAACTCTAAGTAAGTGAACGGATGTGCACTTTTGTAATATACGTAAAATGGACCCCCTTTTCATAAACACACTCATGATCACACGCCCAAAAAGTAGATTGAGTCAGAGACAAAGCGTTCAGACTCAAAGAAAAGCTCACTCACACTCAAACATACAGACACACACACACCTACACACACACTTACTCTTTCAGTCATGCATACACACACTCACACACACACCCCGACACACACTCCTCCTGGAGCCCCCTGGTTGCTGGTGTGTGAGGCCTGGAGCAAACCGTGGGACAGTGCGGCGAGTGTTTGCTCCGCATCTTTTATGAAGTGACCGGTGATGTGTGACCCCGAGGGCTCGGGGTTTCTTGGCACGCCGGCCGACCAGCTGACCGGCAGTACAGCGCTGCTCAACGCTCACTCAGGAGGGTCATTGTCTTCTCTCCGCACCGAGTGCTATATTTACTGAATAGAGGCGGGGGGGGGGGTGGGGTGGGTGGGGGGTCAGCCTGTGTGGGGGGGTCCCACCAAAAGTGCCATCACCCGCCCGCCCGCTGCCGTTGTCCCTGCCTCGGTGTGAGGGGGGGCCAGGCCTGGGGATTATGGGGGATATGCTGTCTGTCGCACAGGAAGGAACCACAAATCATGTGAAGTGTATTATAACGCAACGCTGTTGATGTTAATGCTCGGCAGATACTTAGGAGGTAGAGATGGAGGGAGACAAGGAGTAAAGGGTATAAGCTGAAGAGGATGTGAGTGAGTGGATGTGTGTGTGTGTGTGTGTGTGTGTGTGTGTGTGTGTGTGTGTGTGTGTGTGAGGGGAGGAGCATGTGTTGTTTATGAGTTTAGAACAAGAATAGTATGTGTGTATGATTTGAGTGTTTGTGTGTTGGAGGGGGAGAACCAAAGTATGCTGTATGTGAGAGAGAGAGATGAATGGGGCTGAAGAAAGATGGGGTTGAGGGGGGAAGATTATTTTTCTGTTTTGTCTTGGTTGTCATTGTTTGTTTGTTTGTCTTTTTAAGTGGTTTTGTGCCTCAAACTTTCTCAGGGGAGTTGGTTCACAAGGGATGAGAAATGGGGTAGAGGGGAGGGGGATGAATGAGAGTGATTATGTTGACCACATACACACACACACACACACACACACACACACACACACACACACACACACACACAGACACACACCTCTTTGCTCTTCCACAAGGCGTTGGTCTCCGCTGGAATGATGCTCACTTGACTTGAGCTCTCCAGGTTTATTGCCCTTTTAAAAGAGAGACCGCGGAGCTCGGCCAAGTGAGAAAATGAAACAAATATGAGTCCGCTCCATCTCGCTTGGAGCGAGGCTAGCGCTGGCTACATCGGCAGAGCCTGACCCCGCAGCAACACTGGCTTCCCTTCACCAACCCCCTGCTGTAGAATGCAGACCCATTGCGCTGTTGGGTTTTGTGGTGGCGGTGTTGGTGGGGAGAGGAGAGAGAGAGTGGGGGGGGGGGGGGGGGGCGGGAGTGCTGTCCTGTCTCTGCCCAGGGTTGGAGGCCGTGTGGTGGGGTGTCTGTGATATGAGGCCCCCCTCTCTCTCTCCCGCCTCCCTGGTTAAGCCTGTCCTGGGGTCTCACAGGGGGAGAGGCAGAAGAGTTGAAATGTTATTTGAGGGATACTGTTACTGATACTCAATCTAAAACAGAAAGACAGCAAGAGAGGGGAAGGGAGGAAGAAAGAAAAAGAGGAAAGGCAAATAAGAGAGAGAGAGAGAGAGAGAGAGAGAGAGAAAGTATTCTGGACAGCTGCTAGAAGGTAAGAGTTTGTCAGCTTTGTGTAATTATTGCAGGGCAGACTCTGCTCCCATTAACCTCTCTTCCTCCCTCCTTCCCTCTCTCTCTCCCTCCTTCCCTCTCTCCCTCCCTCTCTCCTCTTTTCAGTCATTCATTCAGTCAATGTTTCTCTCATTCTTCGAACACTCCTCACTGACTTACTTTCTCCTCAGCTTTTTTGCCAGCTTTTGTGCACAACTTTTTACAGTTTGTCTTTCTCACCCTCACTCACCCACCCTATCCCTCTCTCTCTCTCTCTCTGTCTCTCTCTCTCTCTGTCTCACACTCTTTTACACACACCCCTCCACCCCTCTCTCTTTACACCCTCTCTCTCTTTCTCACTCATTCTCATTGTGTGGAATTTGGCTGGGCTCTGCGTAGCTCCCTCCCACTCCCCCCCACCTCTCTCTCTCTCTCTCTCTCCGTCTCTTTCTCTCTCTCTCTCTCTCTCTCTCTCTCTCTCTCTCCCCCCGCTCTCTCTCTCTCTCCCTCACTATGCCCCGTAGTGCGTCTGTGTGTCGTGCCTCAGTGCGTGTTGCTCTGTGCCACCGACTGCATCTGGGTGTGTGTGTATGTGCGGGTCATTGCCTCTCTTAGCCTCGTACACCAGCACATACTGTAGCGTGACCTCTGAGAGGGAGCCTTCACTGCAGAGAATCAGGAGTGAATTGACAGTGTTAACGGTGCTGACTTGCTGGGACAGAGTTGACATCGAATCGGACAGTGCCGAAGGTATGGAACGCTGAACTTTGAACTGTGACCTATTGCATATGCCTGCAATAGTGGTTGTTTGAAGTTTGAGTTTTAAAGGACATTGCTTCATTTAACTTTTTTCTTCATATATAATATATGTATATATATATTTGTTTATGTGTTATTTAATTTAATTGCTTACATGTGTAGTTGTGTGTAGTCAAATACAGTAAATGACAGCAAATCCCGAGTGACTAAATGTGAGTGAATTCAGTGCATTTGGATGGTGGTGTTATTGGATGTTGTGTGGGCAGAGCTCAGACCCCAGATTAGTTAATCTCTCTTTACTGTGACTGCGGTGTGTTAATCTGTGCTGTCCCTGCGGACTTGATTCATGAGCTGTCCCATCATAGCTAATGGCCGCGTTGGTCCAAAATGGACGTGTTGGGCTCTGGGTCTGCGCACTTGTGGCTGTGGTCAGGGGCGACGTACTGTACAGTACGTATGTGTTTGGGGCGACGGTTGGACCCGTTTTGGGGATGTGGGTTTAGAGTGTGGGTCGGAGGGTTCTGGGTCCTAGATTAAGACCGGTTATTGTCAGTCTCATGGTTCAGGAACTTATTTGCTCTCTATTGTCCTGTTGATTTGTTCTGCGGGATTGTGAGGGATTTTGGAGGAGATGTCTGTTCACTGTTCACTGTGTGACAGCTTGAGGTGGATGTGACTTCTGGGAGTCTGTTACTTTTTGTTACTGTTTCTCTCTCTCTATCTCTCTGTCTCTCTCTCTCTCTCTGTGTGTGTAGGCTATGTGTTGTAATGGGACTGTCACTGATTGCATGGGTGTGTGCATATGACAGGTAGAGTAAAAGAGAGAGAGAGAGAGAAAGAATAGAATGTGTGTGTATGCGCATGACAGCGAGAGACATAAACAGAGAAATGTAGAGAGAATGTGTATGTGTGTGTGTGTGTGTGTGTGTGTGTGTGTGCGTGCGTGCGTGTGGCTGGGTAAAATTTATACTTCAGCTGCCGTGTACACGTCACGCCACTGTCACGCTTTGAGCAGCAATTCTACTTCTTCTTCATCATCTCTCTCTCTCTCTCTCTCTCTCTCTCTCTCTCTCCTTCTCCTTCTTCTCATCCTTCCTTCAGTCAGCTGTTACCCGCCCCGCCCAAAACAGCCCTACCAACCCCACACTCCCTGTGACCTCTACCCTGTGACCTGAGGTTCTCTTGTGATCCCTTCCTCTGATTAGGCGTTCGGAGGGTCCCAGTGTTTTTTCGAGTGTGCTCCCAATTTGAGTCAGGGCGAGGGTCAACCGCAGAAAGCCATCGCTAAAGTTTGATAAACAAACTTGTTAATTGAAACCCAAGTAATAGAGTAACATACCCCCACACAGACACACAGACACACACACGCACACACACACAAATAAAGCAGTGTTGAGTGATCCCCTTCCCAAATTCTCATCTATCTTTCTCTCTTTCTTTCTTTCTTTCTATTTTCCCTCTTCTTTTACTTTTTAAATCCTTTTCTCTCGGACTGCTTTGTGAGGCTGTCCAGGTGTGGACACTCGTATTGTCTCCGACGCGTCTCCGACAGTCACTCACAGCTCCGGTGTCCAGAGGACTGAAGTTTAGAAAACAAGGCCACGCTCTCTGGCTCCTACAGTTACACAGGCAGTCTGTGGAGCATTGTTTAAGGGGGGATTAAGGTTGACAGGATCAATTGGGGCTTTTTTGTTCTCTTTGTCTTCAGCAGGTCACTCCACAGACACTCTCACCCTGTCTGTCTTCCTCGGTTCACTCTCACTGACATCCACCCAAACAAGTAGTCTGTGCAGTATACTTGCAACACACAGTACAAATACATATTTTCATATGCATTTATTTGCTCCTCAGATGCTTAAATACTCATACATTGTATACAAATACATGCATAGAGAATATTCAAGTAACAGGAGGGAGACTGACAGACAGACAGACAGACAGACAGACAGACAGACAGACAGACAGACAGAGAGACACATTGAGATGGACAGATGAACAGACAGACGCACTGAGATAGACAGAGAGTGGAGTGTTACTGTACCTTTTCTGTCTGGGGTCCTGGCTGGTAGAGATGAAAGCCCCAGTCATCAAACACATACGTCCAGTATGTTGTCCTCTACAGTGAGGGGGTTTCCCTCCTTCCTCTCAGTGTCCACACTGTCTGCCTCATGTGTTACTCGCGTTGGGCCCCACTCAGCGTCAGAAGGAACGCATTACTGCGAGAAAGGGACACACACACCACAAACTCACACACACACACACACACACACACA
>NC_085008.1:21803303-21810803 GCF_963854185.1 Sardina pilchardus | reverse complement strand
CCGTGTGTGGCGTGTAATTCCCAGAGCCCCGCTCGGCTGCCGAGCCCGGTAAGTTTTCCGTTCCTCGCGTCCTGACATGTCTGCTGCGCTCTTAATGTCTCGTTTCCTACCTACTAATCATCAGAGACTCAGAGAGTCACAGAGTTCCTGCCTTCTGTTACGCTGCACAGACACCTGAACCCAGCCAGTCTCTGTGTGTGTGTGTGTGTGTGTGTGTGTGTGTGTGTGTGTGTGTGTGCAATAACAGTGACATCATATACCTGAGATGTGGACATGACTAAAGGCACCTCCCCTTTCACATGAAAAAAGAGGGAATCCCTTATAAAAACTATAAAAACAGCGATTCACCCACTATCTCACGTACACACACACACACACACAAAAAAAGATTGCCAAGGCTGACAGTGAGAGGGTGCTGTCTGAGTCACTCAGTGTGTGTGTGTGTGTGTGTGTGTGTGTGTGTGTGTATGTAAGTGTGTGAACACGTCCTCTCATATTCTGACAGGCCAGTCTGCAGTCCCACCTCCATGCTGCTCTGAAGCATGAGTCAGTGTGTCTGTACCCTGTCTATTACCTGCCCAGTCATCCCAGCTCCATCTAATTACCAGAAAAGACTACACCTGTCTGACTTCTCCTTACTCTCACCTGCACATACACACACACACACACACACACACACACACACACACACACACACACACATTTCCCACCACTATTAGCTTTGTCATGGTCTGAACATTTTGTGCCTTCATCTCTGTGTTTGTTGTTTGATGCCTGCCTGGTTTTGTTGATGCTGGTTGTCAGAGTGACCACACCCTCATCATCCTCGATGCTGGCTGATCTGTTGTTGATTTCTGAGTGAAAGTCAGCCAATCACACTTCCTTTGGTGCTCCTAAAGCAGCGTGTTGATGGGCTGAAATAGTGTATGGCTTGGTCTGAGCAAGGTTGGCAAGTTTGTTGACAGTCAGATTTTTTTCTGAATTTGACAAATAGTGTAAAGAATTATGATGAAGGCCCTCAGCATTAATAGTCATTCACGCCAACGACGATAACAATAACTGTAACCATAACGATAAAAGCGTCCACACTGACCAATGATAATGATCAATGATCATATTCTCAAATTCAGTCTGAAAGTGATCCCCAACAATATCGTTCTTCATGCCGTTATTGTTATAGTTTATATGTGAATGTTCTTGGTGTGAACGGCCCTTACTGTAAATCCTGGTTGTTTTATTCACCTTTGATGATTCATGATGGCTGTGTGGGCCTATGGCTGACTGACCTGTTGTCCTGTCCTGTCCTGTGCTGTGCTGTTGTAGAGGAGATCTGCACGCTGGTCATTGCGGAGGCCTTCCCCGAGGATGGAGGCCTGTTCTGCTGCACCGCCAGCAACCAGTACGGCTCGGTGAACAGCACAGCCAATCTGACCATCACGCCAGGTCAGTGTGCGCACACACACACACACACACACACACACACACACACACACACACACACACACACACACACACAGAACACAGCCAATCTCACCATCACGCCAGGTCAGCACACACACACACACACACACACACACACACACAGAACACTGCCCATTTCACCATTATGATGCCAGGTCATCCGACATTCATGTGACTGATGGGCAAGGTTTGGTTCTCTTCACAGCAGCCCCAGCAGCACACACACACACACACACACACACACACACACACACACACACACACACACTTACAGTACACACACACACACACACACACACACACACACACACAAAAGGTCTTTCATTATGGCCTGGTTGACAGACTTTAATGAGACCTAACAAACAATGCACTTAACATTGCTCTCGGATAGCCATTGAGAAGGTCAGTGCTCACAGATGTAATCCAACCACTGACGGCTCTATCTGTAGATTTATGATTCAGCCTCTCACACATGAAGAACTGTGTGTGTGTGTGTGTGTACTGTATGTGTGTGTGGGGGGGGGGGGTTGGTCATGTAAGCAGGATGTCTGATGATATCAGACGCATGGAGTGGAGGATCAAGGCGGCGAAGCAGGAGAGGACCTGCCGGCCGACTGTTTATCCCCCATCAGAGGCTGTTTACGCGTGGCTCTATAAGAGGAAATCTAAAACCCTGTATAAACAAGGATTACATGCATTCGGAGCGACCCGCACACAAAACGACTGCAGCTGTTAGTGTGTGGGAGACAGGGCTATATAAATAGAGATGGGCCCAGTGTGGTTTATCGCAGGAGGCCCTGGGGTGAGTGAGTGAGTAAGTGAGTGAGTGAGTGAGTGAGTGAGTGAGTGTGTGTGTGTGTGTATGTGTGTTTGTGTGTGTGTGTGTGTGTGTGTGTGTGTGTGTGTGTGTGTGTGTGTGTGTGTGTGTGTGTGTGTGTGTGTGTGTGTGTTTGTGTGTGTGTGTGTGTGTGTGTGTGTGAAACTCCGAGTGGAATATTGCGAGCGCAGGCTATGCGCACGTGTTACTCAGCGAGTTTTTTCTCTTCATCCTCTGGCAGTGGTGGAGTCGCCCAGCAACGGGGTGTCCGGTGGCAACGACAGCCTCGCGTTCGAGGACAGCCAGCCGTTCCCGCCGCCTCCGCCTCCGCTGCTGCCGCCGGCCACCGAGATCAGCCTGCTGGAGGTGCCGCCCAAGACCCCGCCCAGCACCGAGGCTTTCCACGTCAACGAGCTGGAGATCTGGCCGAGGGTGAGCGCACCGCCACCACCACCACCACCACCACCGCCACCGCCACCTCTCCAGGTCCCCGCGGAGGCTGATCACCACACCGACAGAACCGCCAACGGAACCTTCCAGAATGGCCAGAGCTCCAGGGAGGACGCTGCGCCTGTGAAAGAGAGCCCGCTGCCGCCGCAGCCCGCCAAAGCCCCCGCTATCCCATCAACCCCCTCTCCAGCCAAGGAGGGCCCGCCTCTCCCCATTAAGCCCAAGCCTAAACTGTGAGTACCCACAATGCCTCACATACCCATTCCCATCTTTAAACGCTGCAGTGCAGATTTGGCAGTAGGACATACTGTAGGCACAGAAGGCCGTTCAGGTACTTCATTTGTTTCCGGTGGAGCGTTAGCTGTGTTGTTATCTTCTGTTATATTTTGCTCCTTACATGTTAGATCAACACTGAAGATATGATTTGCCCAATAATAGCAATTTTAACACACGCATACAGTACATCCTTTTACATCGTAGCATGCTGATTCACTACGTTGCAACAACCAAGCGGGTCCGTGTAGACACTAATTACAAAAGCACCAGGTTCAAACAGATGAGGTAACTGAACAGCCTTCTGTGCATATAGCCTGTTGAGGCCAAAAAGTGTTCTAGGTATGAACGTAACCGTAGTTCCCTGAGGGAGAACATGAGATGTCACCTTTAATGGACACCCCAAAGGTGGCATTAAGGATTTGACTGAAAGTGAAATAAACAGGTAGATCAGGTGGATATTAGTAGGATCATACAGTACATTATGTCAAATATATTTGCTGTTTTTTTTTTTTAGAAAGAACACGTACTGTTATAGACAGACATTTATGATTACAATCTTATTTTAATAAAATGACATATCATGTGCAAGTTACTTTTTTAGTAACAACCAACTAGTCCACAATTAGTCTCTTTCGTTTCTTCAAACCACAATGTCAGTCAGTTCACTCCTACGTGCCTAAAGGTGTTGGCCAATCAATACATTCCTTTGGACGATAACCTCCTTGGAGGTTTCGTCTCCTGCCACCTTATAAATCATGTAAAGCTCTTCTGGCCATCCATTACCTGAGCGAAAGGTCAGGGGGTCATTTCCTCCACTCACCTGTGGTCACTTAATGCTGTGGGTTATTAAGTAAGGCAAGGCAAGGCAAGGCAAGTTTATTTTGTATATAGCGCATTTTCGTGGCAGCTTTCAATGTGCTTTAGATTGGACAGTAGCAAAAGTAGCCAAAGGGACAAAGTAACCAAGCAGCACAGATGGATGAGGTGGAAAGTCCCCTGTTGGGAAATCAAAAGCATTCCTCCCGTTTATGGCGGTGACGTGGGGGGGGGTGGGGGTGGGGGTGGTAAGGACAGAGATGGCCGATGGATATTGGCAAGCGTTGCAGCTGTAAACAGATCCTGCTCAGCTTCTGTGTGCTCTCCGCAGAAAAACAAGAGCCTCCCATTGTGTGTGTGTGTGTGTGTGTGCCTGACCCCTGAATGTGTTGCTCGCCTGGTACCCATGCCACAGCACAGCACCCAACACACACACACACACACACAGTACACACCAGACCGCAACCCAATCCAACCCGACCCAACCCTGCCCCACCCATAAATCACACCAGCCTATCTATGCCTGCTGTTTGCACGTACAGGGGATAACCAGAAGAAAGGGTGTATCTCGAGTGCGTGTGTGTGTGTGTGTGTGTGTGTGTGTGTGTGTGTGCGTGCCTGCGCACACGCATGTGTGTCTCTATGTGTGTGTGTGTGTACTGTACAGTACTGTATGTGTGTGAGTGTGTGTGTGATGAGTTGTGCCTGCTGTGGGGATGGCTTTAGTGGCTGTTGTTGTCTGTGTGTTGGAACTGTGTATTGTGAGCTTTTGCGCTCCTGTTTGCTGCCCCCAGGCCCCCGACAGACAACCCTTTCCTCTGACCACCAACACACTACACAAACAATCACTTTTTCGCTTCACACAACATGTCATACTTTATGTTTTTACACAATATTTATAATTACTTTTACTCTTTACACAATACATAACATACTTTTTCAAAAATTATACTGTACTTTGTAAAAAGAAATACTGTATATTGTATGTTGTTCTCAAAATCATGACTTTGCTCGCTCTACCAGATGAGCTGCACATGCATCACTTGAGGAGAATTCCGGCGATTTGTCACGTAGATCTCTGTTTCTCGAGGTCACCAAGTACTGCCGGTTCCAGCTCGAGTCGCTGCAGACAACAGCTAGAGTTGCCAGGCAGCTATGATGCTACAGTACACTCTGGGGGCATGTCCATGAGCCTCAACGTTCCCCATGCCCCCAGAGTGTACTGTAGCACTGTGAATAATCGCCAGAATTCTTTGTGCATGTCACAGTTAGAACACTACAGCTGATGGGAGAAGAAACACTGTAATGCTGCTTCTCCCTCCAACACCACAGTATCAAACACACGCACCAGGGAAGGGGCTGTCATTTCTGTGTCCGTATACGGTTTGTTCGATTGTTGTTGCCTGGACGCCTTCCTGTTGGGATGCTCTGTTTGCTCTATGTAGTGCTTGCTCATGAAATAAGGTTGTTTTGAGGACTGGGCCTTGCTCTGTATGGCCCTTATGTGTTTCCGTAGGGCTGTTGCTTGAATTTGACTAGGCCGATGCAGTGTACAGTATTATACTTGTTTACTGTATGTGCAGTATGTAAATGTTTTTCCCTATGGGAGAATACACAAAGCCAGGATAAATTCAGATGTGTTTGTTAGTATTGGTCTGTGATGGTGTGTGCTTGCATATAAACCTCATACACACCTTTAGAGTAACGTGTAATCGTGTGTAATCTGTCCGTATCGTGTCACATACTTGCGTATTTGTATGTGTTGCATGGTTGACGTGAATGCTTGACCTCACCCATTGTTTGGTTTGTGCCTTGAACCTCTATGGGTTTACGTCATTGATATGCTTTTTATTAAAAGAGGACTTTGACATTATCCTGTGGCTTCTGTAATTCCAGATCGGATGATATATCAGAAGACACAGCAAAAGAAAGGTAAAAAAGAGAGGGGCCCTTTTTTGCCTGGATGTGTGTGTGTGTGTGTGTGTGTGTGTGTGTGTGTGTGTGTGTGTGTGTGTGTGTGCGTATGTGTGTGTCTGTGTGTATGAAAGAGAGAGGGAGAGCATGGTTAATGGCACATTGTTTTTACTCTGACCGACATCCAGGATGAGCCTGGAATGGCACATTGTTTTGGCAAAAGTGTGCCGTTGTGTAAACCCTTACAAAGCGCGGCATCACCGTAAAAAGCTGCTTCCTCAACAGTTTTTTCCACAATAATCCCTGGGCCGGGGACTGCCAAGTAAACAGCGGCCACCCCACTGTGTGGCGTGCTGGGGGTGTTGCGCCCCCCCCCCCCGACCGACCCCTACTTACCCCATTCCACCCCTCCTCTCTCCTTTCCTCCTCTCTCCTCCTCTCCTCTCTCCTCCTCTCCTCTCCTCCCCTGTTCTTGCGTTCCCTCCATGTGGGTAATTACACAGTAAAAGCAGGAGTTCTGTAATTACGCCTCGCCCGCTCCTGCCCGCTGAGCTGGAGGTTATTCCCTGACGGTGTCCTCCGGTGGCCTCCGCCTGCACCTCCGCCTGCCCTGTGTGCCCGTCTGTGTGCCCGTCTGTGTGCCCGTCTGTGTGCCAGTCTGTGTGCCAGTCTGTGTGCCAGTCTGTGTGCCAGTCTGTGTGCCCGTCTGTGTGCCAGTCTGTGTGCCAGTCTGTGTGCCCGTCTGTGTGCCAGTCTGTGTGCCCGTCTGTGTGCCAGTTTGTGTGCCCGTCTGTGTGCCAGCTACCCAGCTGCTCTGCACGGGGCATGAACCCTTCACACTCCTCTGCGCTTCCTCCCACAGGGAAAGACTAGCGGAGGCTTAGAACGTTCCTCCCACAGGGAAAGACTAGCGGAGGCTTAGAACGTTCCTCTCACAGGGAAAGACTAGCGGAGGCTTAGAACGTTCCTCTCACAGGGAAAGACTAGCGGAGGCTTAGAACGTTCCTCTCACAGGGAAAGACTAGCAGAGGCATGGAAACGTTCCTCTCACAGGGAAAGGCTAGCAGAGGCTTACAGTAGAACGTTCCTCTCACAGGGAAAGGCTAGCGGAGGCTTAGAACGTTCCTCTCACAGGGAGAGGCTGGCGGAGGCTTAGAACAGTCGTCTCACAGGGAAAGACTAGCGGAGGCTTAGAACGTTCCTCTCACAGGGAGAGGCTGGCGGAGGCTTAGAACGGTCGTCTCACAGGGAAAGACTAGCGGAGGCTTAGAACGTTCTTCTCACAGGGAAAGGCTAGTGGAGGCCTAGAACATTTCTCTCATAGGGAAAGACTGGCGGAGGCTTACTGTAGAACGTTCCTTTCACAGGGAAAGACTAGCGGAGGCTTAGAATGTTCCTCTCACAGGGAAAGACTAGCGGAGGTTTAGAACGTTCCTCTCACAGGGAAAGACTAGCGGAGGCTTAGAACGTTCCTCTCACAGGGAAAGGCTAGCGGAGGCTTAGAACGTTCCTCTCACAGGGAAAGACCTCCGAACATTCCTCTCACAGGGAAAGACTAGCGGAGGCGTAGAACGCTCCTCTCACAGGGAAAGACTAGCGGAGGCTTAGAACCTTCCTCCCACAGGGAAAGACTAGCGGAGGCTTAGAACGTTCCTCTCACAGGGAAAGACTAGCGGAGGCTTAGAACGTTCCTCTCACAGGGAAAGACTAGCAGAGGACTAGAACGAATTCCCCACTCTCCGGTCTCACCCCTGCGTTGGGAACAT
>NC_085008.1:21795803-21798303 GCF_963854185.1 Sardina pilchardus | reverse complement strand
ACAAATTCACTGGTTGTGAAATGTGGGTCTTTTTTTGGGTCATTTGGGTCTTACTTTTAGTGTTTTTTGGTGAGTTACAAATCTCTCATTGGTAAAGATTTCATGTTGTACTTACACAGAGCAATGTCTCTGGTTAGCTAGAAAATCATTGCGAGTTACTTTTAATTGTCATGTTACTATTTTATCATAAACGGCCACAGCAACGAAGAGGATTGACGGAAGAATTTTGTTGGTATTTATGGATGCCTGCATCAAGGGCTCGCGGTTTGTCTGGCTATGTAGCTACTCCTATCATGAATGGCCACAGCAACGAAGATGAATGACCGAAGAATTTGTTGGTATTTGTTGTTCCCATCCAATCAGATTTTGGAACAAAATTGTGTAGGATTCCAATGGCAAAAATCCAAAAGAATTCCAAAAGCTGATTGGAATCATATACTGTAGGATTGTCAATCCTGTAGGATCCTATTGGTTCCAAAATCTGTTTGGAATCTGATTGGAATCCTGTAGGACTTTTTGACAGGGGAGTCGGTCTTGGATGCCAGATACCACTGTTGAGCCTTCTGGAGGTGTTGTGTGCCTACAGTAATTCAACAAATCAGATGAAGGAGGATGCCTGCTTGATAACCCCAGTGAAATGCTCACGAAGGCTGCTCTTTTAAGTGATTTGATTTTCCCACAGAGGTTGCTTTATTGGTGATATTGTTTTTAATGATAAATAGGCTTGGTTTTTGGTGAGAATATTGATGAGAGTGAGGCTGTTGATGTGGGAAATACCTGTTGCATACAGTACTTGTAGCACTAGGGATTTAACACCTCTCCTGTTTATATCTGAAAAAAAATATGTTATGTACTATTTTGGTTTGTATTTACTTGGAGTGTTTTTGCTGATCTACAAATCTATTGCTAGGAATCCAGTCCTGATTTTATGAGCCAGCTGGGTGATGTCCGTCTAACAGTGACGCAAAGCTCTGAGGCTCTGGAACGTTCTACGTCCTGACAGGAAGCGAAAGGTGTCGGCCCTGTCAAGGCCACGCCACGGACAGGGAACGGCAATTAGCTTCCTGAGGTCAGAGTGTCAGGGGTCAGGGGTCAATATTGTGAGGACAAAATGCTGCCAGCAAAGCACTGAGAGTAGGGCCAGGACCTGCAAGGAATTTAGGAGGTCCCTAGTCAATGTGGCACACACACACACACACACACACACACACACACACACTCACACACACACACACACACACACACACACACACACACTCACACACACACTCACACACTCACACACAAACAAACAATCAAAAACATATGCGCACACACACACACACACACACACACACACACACACACACACACACACACAAACAAACAAACAAGCAAAAACACACACAGGCACACACACACACACACACACACACACACACACACACACTCACTCACAATATAGCACTTTTCATCCAAAGGGCCTTACTGTGAAAGGACACCTCACTACCCAACATCACACACACTCGCATAGAAACACACAGGGACTGAGAACCCAAACAAACAAAAATAAATAAATAATTGCGTATGTAAATGTTGATCCACTCAAGGCATCATTAGAATGAAGAATGCAAATATTTAGTATCACTCAGCCTTATACAAGTATGTAGTAACCGTCCAAAACACACAGGCTTTAAATAGCACAGAGAACCTGTTTATGTAAGTCAGGCCGGTTGTGTGTATATGTAAGTGTGTATCTGTGTGTGCATGTGTGCACTGTATGTGTGTGTGTGTATGTGTGTGTGTGTGTGTGTGTGTGTGTGTGTGCGTGTGTGTATACGTGTTTACATGTGTGTGTGTGTGTGTGTGTGTGTGTGTGTGTGTGTGTGTGTGTGTGTGTATGTGTGTATGCGTGTTTATGTGTGTGTGTGTGTGTGTGTGTGTGTGTGTGTATACAGTACGTGTTTACGTGCGTGTTGAGGAAGTATCTAATGCTGTTAAAGGGGTCCGTGGTGCATGTGGACGGGCTCTGCTATGTCCAGGCCCATGCCGGAGCGCATAGCTCCAATTCCAGGCGGATTAAACGATCGCCGCTGCTGCGCGCCGCTCTGACCCTCTGCGGGGTGGTCGCCACGGGAACGCCAGACAACTGGAAACAAACTGTCAGCCGCCCTCCGCCAAACTGCTCACGATTCTGTAAACCCTCGCTGCTTTTCTGCCCACCGCCCTCCAAACACCATAAATACGCACACACAAACACACACATATACACACCACACACACACACGCACACACACATACACACACACACACACACACTTTCACTAAATTGCACGCTGCAGAGGCCCGAGATGCTGTCTTTGTCCCAATTGCAAACATGTGCTGCTGTGCCGTGTGCCCAGTGTTTGCACTGATTGGTGAGATGGCCTCACGCAAGCGCTACGTCTCTGTCTCTGCACGCTCAGAATAGCATTACTTGGGGGCAGCCGCACGCCGCACGATCGTTCAGAACGAAGCGAAG
>NC_085008.1:21783050-21790550 GCF_963854185.1 Sardina pilchardus | reverse complement strand
AGAGAGAGAGAGGGATGGGGGAGGAATGAGCGATGGAATATGATTTGGGGTAAAGAAGGTAGAAAGAGGGGGAGAACAGGAGAGAGAAAGCTAGACAAAGGACAAGGAGAGAGAAAAAAAAAACAATAAACAAGACTGAGTGACTCGGAGATGGTCAGCCAGCGAGAGAGAATGGACTGAGAGAAAGACCGAGAAAAGAAAGAGAAAGAAAGTGCAGAGAATGCGAGAGAGTGAAAGAAAAAGAAAGAGTGAAAGAAAAAGAAAGAGCGAGAGAGAAAGAGAGAGAGCATTGAGAGTATGCTTTCTCCTGACATCTTTATGGAAACTTGGCCTTGGTCTGGGCTCTCTCTCTCTCTCTCTCTCTCTCTCTCTCTCTCTCTCTCTCTGGTTCGGGGAGTCCAGCGTGCCAGAGCTCATATGAGCAGTTTGGTTTGGGCGTGAGCCCGTGTGCCGAGAGCAGATGTGGGTCAAATATGCCTTTTTAAATGACTGGGGGGGGGGGGGGGGGGGGGCAGTTATGGAGCTGCAGCTCCAGGTCCAGCAGCAGCTCTGCAGCCCCAACAAGCACCAAGAGCCTGAGTTGCTCTCTCTCTCTCTTCCTCCCTTCTTGCCCCCCCTGCTACCTGGCAACCTGACCAGCCCTGCCCAGAGTGTGTGTGGGGGGGGTGTGGTGTGGTGGCACAGGTAGGAACGCTTGGGCGATTGGCGCGATAGCAGGATGCAGATGGTGTCGCTATCTCGATCTGAGGTGTTTATTTCACAGGTGTGACTGGGCTCCTGGATAGGGCTGCGATAAGGATTGGAGTTTTGCAAACATTGTGTGTGAGTGTGTTTGCGTGTTTGCGTGCGTGCTGTGTGTGAGTGTGTGTTTGTAAGTGCCCATATTCGTGTGCACAGGGTGTACATGTGGGTGTGGGTGTGCATATATGTATGTGTGTGTGTGTGTGTGTGTGTGTGTGTGTGTGTGTGCATGCGTAAGAATGTGCGTGTGCAAGAGAGGGAGGGAGAGTGTGAGCTCCACTTGGGCTTGGTTTGATTGACAGCTCTGCTATTACAGAATGGCATAATGGAGGGATCAGATGCAGACTGCTGCTTTTCTGCAAAATATGGACCCATTCTGCTAGGCTGGGCAGACACTGAGTCTAGCCCAGAGAGGGAGAGAGAGGGGGATAGAGAGAAAAAGAAAAGAGAAAAATGTGTGTGTGTGTGTGTGTGTGTGTGTGAGAGAGAGAGAGAGAGTGAGTGTGTGTGTGTGTGTGTGTGTGTGAATGAATCTACTTCCTCTGAATGGCTTCACAAATAGCACTCTCAGATCGTAAGCAGAGGACGGACTGAACTCAAAAATGAGTAATTGTCTTACAGCGAGATGCAGAGGATTTGTCAGTTTGAGGAATTTATCTCTCTGATCTAGATTACTTGTCTACTCGCTTGAGCTGGTGGCAGGGTGATGTAAGGATGATGTCATCGTGGGTGTGATGGTTATTATTGAACGCAGGGGAACGAAGCATGAAAGCTTGTACAACTCAGTCGTAGCGCAGGATACCGCCAGGTACCTTCAGGTCGTTCACCTCACTATCTGTGTGTGTGTGTGTGTGTGTGTGTGTGTGTGTGTGCGTGGCATCACTGTGCGGTAGTGGTTGCCTTGCATGCTTCTCTTCAGATAAATTCTGGGCCTGATCGCACCACCTTTCTCTTCCAGTTTGGTACGCTGTCATGGCGCCAGGCAACATCACGTTGCCACGGTAGCGCAGAGCAGCTTTGTTTGTTTGTTTTGGACATGTGGCGTCTGGAGTTCCGTTCGGTCGTTTGAAAATAAGTCAGTCATGTTTGACAGGCCTGTATTCCATCCCTCTCTCGCTCTCTCCCTCTCTCTCTCTCTCTCTCTCTCACACACACACTCACTCACACGAAAAACGCAATTCTGATGGAGACACTGATGCTTATTGAACACACACGTCCGTAACAAATTTTCCCACACTTTTGGGTTCTCTTTTTCAGTGTGTCTGCAGTATCAAGCCAGACACTCCACTTGCTTGAGCAGAGTCATCCCGTGTCATGTGAGAGCTCGTAGTCACATTGACCTCTAACCAATGACTTTTTATTGTCATACAACAATGCAAACAGAGTGCCTGAACACACATACTTACAGACACGGACACACGAATACACACACACACACACACACACACACACACACACACACACACACACACACACACGCACACACACAGACAGACACACATCTCAGCCGTTACTGTTTACAGAGGGACAATATAATTGCTGTCCATTTGTGCTCAACAACTTCCTGTCCTACTGCAGCGATTTCCTGTTTTGAGCTGGTGGAATCCCATTAAAGCACTCCGCTTACACCGGCCAATCGGATGGCTGCCATATAAAACGTTCCGTTTGTTGTTGTTTTTTTTTCTACAGGAGTTCTTTAGGAAAACAATTTCCTTCGTTTCCAAGCAGCCTCAATTGCTATCCACGCCTGTCTGTTCCCAGAAAAAGACATCTGCATCGCTGCCCCCCCCCAAAACAGGCCAGAGTGTAAACACCAGCACGAGAGAAGTGTTGATTAAAGAGGTCTCTGATTAAAGAGTGCGTGATCAAAGTTCTTTGTGTAGCAGGCAGGCAGGCAGGCAGGCAGAAAGTGAAGTGGGGGGGCAGAGACAGAGAGAGAGAGAGAGAGAGAGGAAGAGAAAGAGACACAGGGAATGAGAGAGGAAAAGAAAGGGAGAGCGAGAGACAGAGAGAGAGAGAGAGAGACTCTAGAGAGGAAAAAGTCTGTGGCTTTATTGTGTTGAGTATGGCCCTATGGAGTGTCTCCCTGAGCTGAGCACCGCTCTAGGCATCGTCTGTACATCTCTCCGGAGATGATCCTGGCCTCCTCAAGTTCAGCCACACTAGTAATGCTGTCATGCGCCGAGAGACAGCACCGCAATCAGCTATGCTCCGCTGCTCCTCCAATCAGGAGTGAATGATGAGCTGATTAACCAATCAGGATTGGGTTATGGGGTCGAAGGGGGAGCGATTGATTGGCTGGAGAGGCTCGGTGTAACGTGAAGGTCTGATTTTGATTGACGACGTGACCCTCTCTGGGGAGGGGCACTGACCTTTTCAAGATGAGAAACTGATGGTTGTAAGAGTGGCAAGCAACATGTCAGTCAGCACTACATCAAAATGAGGGTGGTGTTAAGGGATGGATTTGGTTCCCTGTGTGTGTGTGTGTGTGAGTGTTTTTGTGTGTGTATGTGTGTGTGTGCGTGAGTGAGTGAGTGAGTGATAGAAAAAGAGAAAGAACATGATTTGTGTGAGTTTGTACATTTGCTTGAGTGTGTGTGTTGAGAGAGTGAAAGGACTACAAATGATCTACAAGTTCAAATTCAAGTAAAGAAGAAGAAAAAAAACGTTCTGCCGCATTTTTTCCATGTCTGTTCCCTATTCATGTCTGAAAAGGGGAGAAGGCAGGAGAACATGAAGAAAAGGATCCATGAGACCAGAAAAAGGAACGCAGTCCAGGAGAGGAAGGGGGGGGGGGAAGAGAGGGAGAAAAAAAAGAAAAAATGAAAGAGGGGATATGTTGCTGATGTGGAAGTGTACAGTTTGGAATGGGACAAGGCTGGGGAAGTGTTCTTTTTTTTCTCTTTCGTTCTCTCTCGGCCTGAAACTCGAAGACTCTCAAACTCTGTGGGCCAGTTGGCGCTGCACTCAGGAGAACAACACTGCGCCGTTGGCATGGAGACAGCAAGCCTGCACTCTCCAGCTTGGCCTCAGTACACCACAAGCTTGAGGAGGGAAAAGAGGAGGAGGAGGAGGAGGAGAAGAGAGAGAGAAAGAGAGGGAGAGAGAGAGAGAAAGGGAGCGAGAGAAGAAAGGAATAAGAGAGCTTTTCAGCAATTTCCATAATCTGCTGAACCGATTAGCTGTTCCCAAAACTTTCACCTAATGCCCTACTCCACTTGAACCTGACAAGTTTGAAAGTATGTGTGCGTGTTTGTGCTTATATGTGTATTTTGTGTGTTTGTTGTGACACATCTCAGACTTTTGTGACCTTTCCATGTGCAAGGTTTTCGCACAGACGTATGCGTTCACGCCCTGCAAGGTTGTACACAGCGCAGAGCATATTTGCTCTTGTCACCGAAGCCGTTACTTGTGTGTCAACGTCGGGATTAGAGATTGACCCCGTCGTCCAACCAAATACCAGTAACACTCGGCGCGGACAGATTTAAGACTCAAATATTTACTTGGGCCAAGTCTCTGTCTTACAGCTTGTCTCTCCCCCTACTTTCAGCTTCGCTTGCGCAAATGCGCTGCAAAAGAATAATAAATAATCTTTTTATACGCTGGTACTGGCTGCATTACGAGACACAGAGACGATTAACAATGACAAGCAGAGCAAAAAAGGGAAAGGGATGGGGGCGAGCAGAAGAGAAGAGAGACAGAGCAAAAGAGGGGAAGACTAAAAGGGAAGAGAGTTTGACGGGATAGACGTTGGGTGGCCTTTTGCTCCCCCACTGCTCGTGAAGCGCGGAGGTGTCTCAGGCAGACAGTTTGACATGACACCGTCTAACCTCCCCTCACCGCGAGGCCGTTAAACGGGTCCGACGCCCCTGACTGTGTGAAGGGCCCAGAGACATGCCAAGGCCATGTGGAGCGCTCATCAGCGTTGACCCCCGCCGGCGTGGCCAGCCCCTCACACTTTCCAGAGGAGACCCCGCCGCTGCTTCCTCTCTCCCCTTCTCCCGATCGAACAACAGTGGGGGGGGGTGCTGACGGCCTGATCGTGCTGTGCGTTAAGCTCGAATGAGAAACGGATCTATTTTGAGAGACGGAAAAAGCGGCCTCAGTCCCTTGTGGGTGAATGGGGCTGTTTGTTTGGATCCCGGAGAAGCCCGGAGAAAGAGCACCTTATACGGTGAGGTGATGATGTCACGCCCGCAGCGCAGCAGCCGGCCCGAGGTCTGGGCCCCCCCCATCCCCGCCCCCCCCTCGCTAGTCGCTCAACCGCCTGCCTGCCCGCTCACTCCCTAAACCGCAGATTCCTGGGGCCGCGGACATGAAATGGAGGGAAACGGTCGGGGTTATTTTTAGAAAGCGGGGCACTGTGCGATATTACAGTGCAATATTCCGCACTGGCTGGAAATCATTAGGGCAGGTTATTAAAAAGGAGATATGGGGGTCGGGGGGGGGGGGGGGGGGGTGAGAGTGGGAGGAGGAGGAGGGGGGGACAGGGGAAGGGGAAGGGCAAGGAGCCAGGCTGAGGGGTGAAATGTTTTAGGGGGCGACATGCACGGCCAGTAAACGAGGTATGGACAGAAGGAGGCAGAGAATAGAGAGAGAGAGAGAGGGAGAGTGGGGGGGGAAGAGAGAGGGTGACAGAGAGGGGAGGGTGTGCAAGGAGACAGAGTGGGGAGGGATAAGATAAGATAACACTTTATTAAATCCCACAAGTGGGACATTTACTTGTCACAAACAGCCCAATAGCACAATAAATAAAAGTAAAAGTAAGAAGACAATTCGAATACAGTACAACCTTGAGGGGAGGGAGAGAGAGAGAGAGAAAGAGAGAGAGAGAGAGAATGAAGGATGAGGAAGGAGAGGGAGATGGGGAGAAGAAGAGACAGGGAGTAACATAGGGACAGGTAGTGAGAGAGAGAGAGAGAGAGAAGAAGAGAACAGAGTCAGTCTCCTGCAGCTCCACTGCACACCCCTACTGACAGAGGGAGAGACAGAGACAAAGAGCGAGCGAGAGAAATAACAGGATAGAGAGGGAATGAGAGTTGGAGGGAGGGAGGGAGGGAGGGAGAGAGAGGGAGGGAGGGAGTGAAAGAGAGAGAGAGAGTCCCCCGCGGCTCCTCCGTACACCGCTGGTAAAAGTGCCTCCACCAGCACTCGCTTCCTCGCTCGCTGCGCGGAGAGAGAGCACAGCCAAAAAAGGAAAGAGAGTGCCACGGAAGGCTGACTCCGCTGCGCTTTCAACGGCTGCCAAACTATTCCTGTAAAAGTTGGCTTTTGGTGCATACTCGCATGTCGGACATAGCAGGAATAATGAAAGAGAAGCGAAGGAGACTCGATGAACAAAGAAGCTTCTAGAAAAACGACAGTGAGTGTGGTAAACATGATGTGACATCTTTCCAAATGGTTCCTGGTTCCTTAAGCTTTCTGTAAGGAACTTGTTGAATCTCCTTACAGAAAGTGCCTCTGGCCTGTTTAAAACCACACTGGGACACGATCTGTTGCTTTAAAGGTGCACGTGGCAGGGAGAACTATGTCCAGTACAGTCCTGATATGGGGGGAAGTTTTTCTGTCCACTGGGGATTTTCATGCCTTATCAGTGGTGTCATATACTGGAAGGGGGACTGCAAGGGTTTCCCCTTGGTCCAGTTTTAAAACTGAAAGTGAGAGAGAGAGAGAAAGAGAGTGACAGAGAGAGAGAGAGAGGGAGAGAGGGAAAGAGAGAGAAAAAATGGTCTCATTAGTCAGCATCTGGAGACAATTAGGTCAGAGCTGACTACGAGTGGAGTCCCACTGACAGGGCCAGCAGGCGTTTCCCTCCGCGGCCCCTCACAGAGTGCTCTCTCGCTCGCTCCATCTCTTTTTCTCTGTCTTTTTCTATCTCTATTTCTCTTTCTCTCTCCACCCTTCCTTCCTCCCTCCCTCCTTCTCTCTATCTATCTAACTCTCTCCCTTCTTCTTTCTCTCTCTCTCTTTCTCTCCTTCCCTGTCTCTCTCCCTTACTCTCTACTTCTCTCTCTGCTTTTTTTCTCTCTCTCTCTCCCTCTTTCTCTCTCTTTTACTCCCCCTCCTTCTCACTCCCTCCCTCTCTCTCTCTCTCTTTCCTCTCCTCCTGACAAAAAAAGCCTGCAGGCTCGCCATGCTGCCTCCTCCAATACAGTGAGAAGGCGTCGAGAACCGCTGAGAGAACCTGACGGAACACATGCAGCACACACCTTTGCGGGCCCTTGTTGTTTTTTTTCTCGTGTCGTATTGCCCTCCTATGATCATGTGTGTGTGTGTGTATGTGTGTGTGCGTCTGACATATGTAGGTCAGCAGTACAGTGTGTGTGCACGCGTGCGTGCGTGCGTACGTGCGTACGTGCGTGCATGCGTATGTCCGTGCGTCCGTGGGTGAGTGTGTGAGTGGCCTGTAGGCAGCAATACTGACGCGAATCGAACGTGTCAATGCCAATGAAATGACATCATGCATCATAGTACAGTGTGTTCGCACAAGATGAAAAGCCGGCGTCTCTTTCCCACACTTCCCCACACTTCGGCATCTTCTGAGCCGGGGTTCAAACAAAGGAACACACAATGGCGGCGTGATGGGATTGCTGAACCACTATCCTCTCACTCAGAAGTCATTCCGGGGGGTGATTACACCTGCCTCAGAACATTCCCTGGGCTTCCACAACTTCCACAATCTCTCCTTGTCTGGAAAGATAGCTCTGTGGAATTTTATTTTTTGCAAGCCTTAAAATCCTGAAGTTCCTCAGTGCAATT
>NC_085008.1:21768050-21770550 GCF_963854185.1 Sardina pilchardus | reverse complement strand
GCATGTGGCACATGCTGGAGATCGCGCTCGGTGGGCTAAACGGTTTCATGTGTTGGAGTTTCTGAGATAGCATAAAGGCTGTTTTATAGACTGATTTTAATAGTGTGGAGACAATGGACAATGGTTTTGTGTGTGTGTATGAGAGAAAGAAAGAGAAAGAGAAAGAGAGAGAGAGAGAGCAGGGATTGAAAAAGATAGAGAGATTAAGAGGGTGGGGAAGAGAAAGTGAAAGAGAGGATAGAGAGATAGAGGGATAGAAGGTATAACGAGAAAGGTTGGCACGAAAGTGTGTGTTCCAGGGAAAAGGGATACTTTGTCTCTGCTCTGTGTGTGTGTGTGTGTGTGTGTGTGTGTGTGTGTGTGTGTGTCTGTGGATGTGGATGGGTGTTGGTGTGTGTACTCTGTCGTGAAAGCCCAGCCATATATGGAAGCCAGTCCCTCTCTCCCCGAACCTCCATAATGAAAGAGTGATGACAGGGCCATGATTAATGAAGGAAGCTCAATAAGAGAGGGAGAGAGAGAGAAACACAGAGACAGAGAGAGAGAATCAGAGGGAAAGAAAGAAAGAGAGAGAGAGAGAGAGAGGGATGAGAGGTTGTTGTTGTGTAACATGTTTGTATTTCACCCTGATCATGGAAGGTTTGTAATATTGTTTGTTTCTTGTGTGTGTGTGTGTGTGTGTGTGTGTGTGTGTGTGTGTGTGTTTGTGTGTAGATCTACTGGTTCAAGGACGGGAAACAGATCTCAAAGCGGAGTGAGCATTATCGCATCAGTCGTGACGCAGACGGCACCTGCAACCTACACACAGCCTCTGCATCACTGGACGACGACGGCAACTACACCATCATGGCTGGCAACCCTGCAGTAAGAGACACACACACACACACACACACACACACACACACACACACACACACACACACACACACACACACACATGCACATAAACACATACACTGATCAGGACTTGATTGCTGGTAGTAGCATTGATTACCATTGGCACTAAAGTCGGATAGAACTCTACATACTACTACTATAAACTACAAAAAACCCTCTCACACACACACACACACACACACACACACACACACTGTGATTCACTTGCTTTGAGCAAGTCCATAACCTAGAGGGAGGGAGAGGAGTGGTGTCATTGCTCTTGGCCCACAGTGGGAGAGGCCAGATAGGGAGGGCCAGCATCCTCAGCACACAGGAAACCACTTCAGCTCTGAGCACAGTTCAACAGTTCAGCAGTTCATAAATAGCTGTTTAGTGATGTGGCCGCATAAATATGCTCGAAAACACACCACATGCTCACACACACACACACACACACACACACACACACACACACACACACACACACACACACACACACACATATCACTCCCCTCCTCAAATGTGAGATGTTGATCAGTGTTCCTTGTGTTCCATCTCTCTCCTTTTCTCTCCCTTCCTTTCCTCCCTCTTTCTCACTCCCTCTCTTCATCCCTCCCTCTCTCCCTCCTTCCGTCTGTCTCAGGGGAGGATCAGCTGCACGGGCAGGATGATGGTGCAGGCGGTGAACCAGAGAGGCAGGAGCCAGCGTTCCACACCCGGACACATTCGCAGGTAAGGACAGGTGCACTCCACACCCGGACACGTTCTCAAGTTAGGACAGGTGCGCCCCGCGTCTGGACGCATCGGCAGGTAAGGGCAGGTCGCTCCTGGCTCCTGCGCAGGCGGGCGTACTGTACGTACGTACGCGCCCGACGATCAAACGAGGTCCCGCCGTCAGCACATTAATCCACTTTGTTCTCAATTTCGCTAACAGCGAACAACTCCCTACTATTCATCACCTGTCTCGCCTCAGCCAACATTAACACTGGTCCCAATTCAGACTCAGTCACGCAGGTTTGGGGCTAATCACCATCATAAAAAGGGAAGGCAATTGGCCCAGTCACAGGCGCCTTGCTCTCAGTGTTGAGTGACGTCTGGATTTTCCCAATCTCATATCTAATGCTAGCCTTCTCCTGAGGCTGAAGGAGCCATTGAAAGCGTTGGAAGGGGGGCTTTACGGTGATATTTTGGCATCAGGCTCAGGAGATTACGGTTTTGTAAGGTGTTACGCGGTTCTGGGCTGGTGCTTGGTCTTTGACACGGGGATGTATGGACTTCAGAAAAACATTAGGCTTTAGACACGTACTGGCAACAAAAAATTGGCAAAGATGCTCTTGTAACATCTGCTGAAGTACATTCTGACATTTGAGCAACCTTTGGTGTGAGTTTGTGCCTTTGTGTGTGTACGCGTGTGTGTGTGTGTGTGTGTGTGTGTGTGTGTGTGTGTGTACGTGTGTGTGTGTGTGTGTGTGTGTGTGGTTTCTTGTTATTATTTTTTCACTGGGCGAGGTCTTATAGAAGGTATGAGTGGGCTGGAGCATGTTATGACATGTTAGGTTGCTTAACATTTTGACGGCCAAGTCTAAATGGTTTTCTGAGATTTTCCTTAATGTCTCCCACACAG
>NC_085008.1:21738050-21763050 GCF_963854185.1 Sardina pilchardus | reverse complement strand
GAGTGTTCAGAACATACTTCAAGCACAGTTGAAGGTTTGTGATTAACTGTCTGCGGTCAGATCTAGAACTAGAATCTAGACTTCCAAGTGTTTCCATTCCATTTCGGAACAAGTCTTGGCTTTTTGTCATGCGGGGGCATCGCTGCCTCATGACATTTCAGTTGCATGGAATTCCTCAAATGCCCCCAAAGTGTTCTAAATGGGTATGGCCGCTCCAGCCAAACACAACACCAGGCAAACGCGGGGCGCAGCTTGTCGCCATGTTCTCCTTCTGATCCGTGTTCCTCAGCCTGCACAGTCAGCAGGATCCACCAGCCCTCTGCGCTGCTGAGCACGCATAGGGAATCTCTCAGTGATGAAGCATCAACAGACGTGGGCCCTATGGTTGTTTTTTACGCCATATATGGTACAGTAGTAGAGGCCGGGGTCGACCGCGCGTCTAAACTGCTACCACATGTCTAAACAAACAGTAATTAAAGCCCCCCTTCTCATAAAGAAAGCATACATAACTACGAACCACAGCGGCACCCCGACTCAGACGCCACTGGCTACCGTCTCCTGTGCATCAGAGGGGAAGGGCTCCCTACCAATTGGCTTCAAAAGGATTTTTTCTTCCCAGCGCTGGCTTAATAGAGTGTCTCTCTCTCTCTTTCTCTCTCTCTCTCTCTCTGTGTGCCTTTGAAGTCAAACTCAGGGTGGAGCAGTGCATGGCCAACATCAAGATAACATGAAACATGATTATCATGTGTCCGTCTCAGATGGGTCTACACACACAGTTTAACTTCAGTTAAGGTTTCAACAGGGCTTTAAGGCCAAGACACATCCAAGGAAAGAAATTCTTGGGCAGGACTTACTTCTCACAAAGTGCCTCTCGTTGTCAAAGTAGTGGAGGTAGTGCCAAAGAAATCAAATGTTGTTAATCTTCTACCTACCCGAGGCTTCTAAACCCAAATGAAGCCATTATTGCCGTTTTAATGCGGCCAGTTGTTTCTGGCTAGCCGAGTATCCTCTTGAGCTCTGTTACTGCAAGCAATAGCGGACTTCAAAGTCAGGAATGTGATTGATTCCGACTTCAGTGGTGTAAAATAACTAAACAGCTCTTTAATTCTACAAACGCCTTTGCCAGTCCCAGTGACTTCACGTAATCTGTGAAGAATCCAGCTATCTGACATGTTCAAGCTAATCAGTTCTTTGTAAACTCCCTTCTCCCCAGTATGCACCAGGACAACTTTGGCTACTTGTGCATGATCATTCAGCCAGCCTTGAAGGAGGATGCCGGCTGGTACACAGTCTCAGCCAAGAATGAAGCAGGCATCGTGTCCAGCACAGCACGACTTGATATCCACTGTAAGTACTAGGGTTGTGTGTGTGTGTGTCAATATACTACAAGTGTGAAAAACAATTAATTATATACATTCTGTCTGAAGTTCACTGTAGTTTATGTGCTACAGTACATGGTTGTTAAAACGATTGTTCTGTTGCGATTTCCATCTGCGCCCGGTTTATACATTGTGGTAAACATCTGGTATTGCTTACCCTCAATGTATAATGTGCTCATAAAAGTTTTTTTTTCTTTATGCTCACGCAACTACAGTGTGCACCTGTTTGCGGAACAGCGCTTACCATACAAATCCTGTTATTATGTCTCAACAAGAACATACGTTTGAGTCCCTATGAAATAGAGAAACAGATTCTCTCTTTGGTTTATGTCCCTCACTGTTGCAGAACAGCATTTTTTTTAGTGTTTGGTTCTACAGCATGATCTCTTTTTACTTGGAGAACTCAAGAACTCATGTGATGTTCTCTGCTGTTGTTCCTCCAGCCCAGTGGCAGCAGACCCAAACTCCGAAGCTCAAGAAGGTGCGTCCCTCCGCCAGCCGTTACGCAGCGCTCACGGAGAGAGGCCTGGACGTGAAGGCCGCCTTCTTCCCCGACGCCAGCCCTCTGCCGCCCGGCGGCCTGGTGGAGAGCGAAGACCTGTAGGGTGGGGGCGGTGGAAGCGCTCGCTTACCTGACCATGTGACCTTTTGACCTTTTTACTGCAGCGCCACCGTCCACAACTCTCTTCCCCCCTTCACCTGTACACCCCCCCCCCACACACACACACACACATACACACACCCCACCATAACAAAAAAGAATCACCCTTATGAAAAAGAAAAAAAATCATTCTCCAAAGATGTTTAAGGGTGAATGACTGATCTGAAATGCTGATTCTCAGTCCAAAGGATGGGTGAGCGAAAGTTGTTGAAGAGGCCGTGGATGGGAAATGGCCGACAAGCACTGCCATGCAATGAGGTTCCTTTCAGTCATAGTGGCAGTGCTTTACGACATATAACGTCTGTAGCTCTGTCCCAGCAGTGCCTTAATTGCCAATCCTTTATTATTGTTTGATATTAGGCCTGGTGACATTTTGTTTCTTCCGGGGGGAAGAGGTGCTGTGAGTGCAAAAGTGAGGTCATATCCTGCCTCTGCAATGACTGTTTTTGATTGGTCTAGGTAGGCCAAGGAATGCTGAGAGATGGCACTCATACACAACACACACACCCACTGTCAATAATAAACACACATACCCGTACACACTTTCATTGTTCAGATAATGATCTGAAACTCAAAAAAGCGAGATAACTTGGGTCTTAGCACAAGTGCCTGAGAGACTTTGTATGCTCTTACTGCAGGAAGATGGGATCCAGTCAAAAAACATATTTCATTTGGAATAACAAAGTAGCATCTAGTTCTGCATGTTACCATGGTGCCATTTTGAATACTCTGTATGTATTTACTCGATGTCGTAGTTTTGATGTATTTATGAAGAGGTGGTGGTGGCGGCAAGTTGGGTTGGGGGCTGGATAGTTCGGTAGGGCAGCCCATCCCGGAAACAGAGGTGAAAAATTGTGGATGATTTGGAGGGAATTCGGTAAAAGAGACAAAGGCAAACAGGAATTAGCCACGGAAACATCCGCAGGTAGAAGATCCGAGGGGGAATGTCCATGGCTGTCCTGCACTGCAGCACTGGAGTGGTCTCAAGATGAGATGGGAAAGGAGACCCCATACACACAAGCTTCTTTCATACACCTGCCACAGCATAGCCTGAGGTGTGGTGACAGCACATTACAATTGGTCACTGTGGCCTGAGTATAGATTAACGTTAGCGGTTAGCGTACCACCATGGGTATTGAAAGCAATGTTTGGTTATGTATTTAGCACGGTAACATAGATGTTGCACAAGGCCGGGCCTTATCTACTTTCTTTTCTCTTCCTTTTACTTTTTTTTTCTGGGTCAGAAGACCTTGAATCAAATAAAACTGACATGTCATTTTAATCATGTGTCACAGATCTAAAGGAATGTTGGATGGCACTGTGTAACTATGGAAACTGGAGTGATTGACAAGACAGTGGAAGTTGTTGGTGTGTTAGCAGTGCTGAGAGTTAGAAAACTGGTTTGGAATGGGTTGAATTGAGTCTGAAAATGAAACCTGGATGCACTGCTTACACGGGATAGCGTGAATGGTGAATGAAAGACAAGAATGTAGTTTAGCCACTTCAATGACACATAGTAAAGGCAAATAGAGAAATGGTGCTGATGATTGCTGTGATGATGAAGATGATGATGATGATTATGATGCTGATGAAGAGAATGGCAATGGTGGGGTGGGGTACCAGTGAGACAGAGAGGATCAGATTAACTGAAATGAGTATGAGAATGACGATGGAAGGAATCAATGTGGTAATGAAGAATAGTTCACTTTTTCCAAATCTTATACATATACTCAAAACATGACCGTGGCAGACATGTATTCATGCTCAACAAATAATAAAAATTATTTTTGTATGAGTTAAAAAAAAATATATATATGTGATTATGCGCAGTTGCTACCTTCTCCTACCTTTGTAGATACACTTTGTAGAGATACGACAATAATCCTTTTCAAACTGGTAAATAAAACATGCCTGGTCTATATTTAAATCTATATTAAATCTAATACAAACTATGTACTGCATACCAGGTCACTGAGGCCTATTTCTATTATTTATATATCAGTGCATATTCAATTCTGGGGTACTCTTGTTAGAATTCACTGAATTTTATGAGAGTCATTTTATAGAGGCAGTTAGGATAGCAGAGATGTGCTGATTCTCACACCTTTAAGTCGAAATCTCCGTATCAAGCATTTAAACATTAAACATTTGATTATGGTGATACTTTCACATTGTATTTGAAAAGCTATCTTGTGCCTTGTTTCTCGCACACAGCACATCTTGCATTTGCTGTGGGTCACTACACACCAGCCTTGGGTACTCTTACTCTGACATACTTTTCTCCATGTTTTTTTTTTTTTTTTCCAAGCCAGTCTGTGCCTGTATATGGATTGTTCTCCTGATACTATTTTTGTGTATGAATGATAACATAAATAAAAGTCTCTGGAAGAACGCTCCTCTCGAGTGGGATCTTTTAAAAGACAATCCTTGGCAAACGGGGCCTAATAGACTCCAACCAGCCGTTATACAAGATGCCTTTACAGTCTCTGCTGGTTAGCGGTTAGCTGTCTAATTGGACCACCTTGTACGTAGCCTTCCCTTACAGACGCACTGCTGATTTAGAGTTGCTGACTTATTCCTCCAACTTGATTATAATTCTGCTGTGTGGGTCAAAATACAGGCACTGTTATTTGACAAAATGAGATAAGGTATGTTCAGTACTATTATAATAAGAACATATTACAACAGTTACATTATGTGCAACAGAGGTATGCAGTGTGTGTGTGAGTGTGTGTGTGTGTGTGTGTGTCTGTGTTCAAGGGGAGTGATGACAGTATGCTTGTGTGTGTACTGTATGCAAGGATATATCTGTGTGTGGGTTGTGTGTGGCTGTTGATCTACATGCGGGTCGTGCGTGTGTGTGTGTGTGTGTGTGTGTGTCTGTCTGTGTTTAAGGGGAGTGGTGAAAGTATGCTTGTGTGTACTGTATACGTATGCAAGTATATGTCTGTGTGTGTGTGTGATCTGATCAGAGGCAGGATAACAGATGAGATCATGACGTTTGAGGGCCCCTCAGCCCCCCCCCTGCGCGTGACGCCACCCGCCCGCCCTCGACCTCATCTATCCCCAACCACGAGTCTCCAGTCGAAACCAGAGCCCCGAAAAAACACTCCCCTGGCAGCCTAAAAATAACCTGCACCCCGTCCCTAATCCCTCCCAGCTGAGGCCACCAGAGCCCCTGACCATGGCTCAGTGAGGAGGTGGGGGTCGGGTGGGGTTGGGTGGGGTGGGGGGTGATGAGGGCCATCCCAGGGGACAAAGATGAAACATGATAGCAAGGGACTGGGTTCCCCTTAGTCATGGCAGGGATAAGAACCAGATCGAGGCCCTGACACACAATTTCCAAGATTGCGAAACAGTTGGGAGCAGGGGGCCCCAAACAGTCTAGAGTTCAAGTGTTAAGTGCGAATCTACAACACATTTTTATGAAACTCTTCTCAGTATCCCACTGGTAATTAAAACCACTCAACACTAAGGACTCGGAAAAAGGCTTTGTGGCAGGATTTCTTTAAGCAATAAGATTACAAAGCAGTTTGTCATTCCAGAAGACATCTGCTGCTGTGTACACAACATACATCTACATGTAATTAAACAATTAAAAGGAAGGCGTTCAAATGAAACGTTTACTTATTAATTCCGTCCATCGCTGACATTTAAATCCTTTGTCTTGTGTCAGTTGGATTAGCAGAAGACTGATTGAGACAGAAGAATACAAAGAAACACAGTGACCACAACAATCCCTTTTTTTTGGCTTAACAGGCATAATTATAGTGTAGAAAATGTGCTGTAATGCTTTTACGACTGACAACAAATCTCTACACAGACTCTCACCACATCTTAGGTGGCAGTGCAACGGAGAAGCTTGGCTTTAATCATGTGTTGCGAAACTAAGCTTCAGTAGACAGACCACAGAGGCAAATCTCATTTTTAAAACTTTCTATATGCTTGTGGGCTGTCTGCCCAGAAACAAAGCTTTATCCTTCTCCTGCAACTTCAAAATACTTGGCCAACAAGTTCAAACCTCACACTCACAGACATTGTCCATGCATCATTTCTCCAAGAGGACAAACACCACTCAACCAACCTGGTGCACATACAGTATATGCAATGCTAACAGTTGACGTAACAGGTCACGTCCGGCCTTGGCTGTACTAACAGTGTACATGTGGTTTTTTTCTTCTCTTTTTTTTTTCTTCAGTCATTTAGTCAGGGGTTGATCTGCTCCATTAAATGGAACTGAACAAATGCTCAAACGTCCAAATTGGGAAACAAAAGGCAAATGTTCACACGTTCAAACATGTTCAAAGCAGGTTTTGTTTACCTTGAGTTCACAGCAAACACAGTTGCAAACACACGCAAATGGTCTCAGGCTAAAGTTCAGCATACGGTACATGTACTGTATGTTCGCTGAGAACTAAGGGTTAACCATTTGAATCAAACAATTTAGCATGTTTGCACCAAAGCATTCACAGTTTTAGGTTCAAAGAGAACCAGTTCACTTTGAGCCCCATACTGCAGTCTGCCAGGCAGGCAGGCAGGCAGGCATGCAGTCCATCGTAGAAATCTAAAAGTCTGGCTTCAGAAAGTAAAAGTCCTATTATTGGGGGGTCTTTTTTGCATTATTTATAGGACAGTGAAGAGTGAGACAGGAAACAAGTGGGAAAGAGAGATGGGAGGGTGGGATCAGGAAATGACAGCAGGCACATCTCATCCCGTGGGCACATCTCAGACATGGCATGAGCGCTGTAGCCTGTTGCACCACAGCGGCCCCCTACAGTTGAGCAGTTTAAGTGAGTGGCTGGAACCCAGAACGTGGCCAGACTTTTACTTTCTGAAGCGGGGCCTTTTGACCTTTGACCTTTGACCTTTCTACAAGGCCAGCTGTAGGCCGCCGTCCACCAGCAGCACCTGGCCCGTGATGTAGGGCGACTCCAGCAGGAAGAGCACCGCCTGGGCCACCTCCTCAGGCTCCCCGAAACGGCCCAGGGGGATCCTTGTGTGCGCCCCACCACCACCACCACCGCCGGCACCACCACCACCAGCCTCCTCCTGCTCCAGCCCGGCGGTCATGTCTGTGCGGATGAACCCTGGCGGGGGGGTCAAAGGGGGAGGGTTGGTTAGGTTGGTTTCACTTTCAGCTCCATGGATGAGAAGATAGGTTAAGGGGGAACAAACTTTTTTTTTTTTGAGCAGCTTGTGTAAATGTGAGAGGAAATTCATCATGAATTTCATCATCCCTGCAGAGGTAACACTTTGACATGTAATTTGTCTCAATATTGGGGGAGTCGTCCTCCTTAATCTGTTCTGTGCGGAGGAGTGTGTCTGCATGGCCTGGAGAGCAGCCCATAATACTCCACATCACTGCCATGACAAAGCAGAGGGTAAAGGGCAGGAGGCATGGAGGGAGGGAGGGAGAGGAGGGAGGGTGGGCAAATTACAGGAGAGGGACAAGAGGTACCTGGAGCGACGAGATTGACTCGGACATTCCTGGACGCGACCTCCTTGGCCAGGGAGCGTGTGAACCCCTCCAGCCCGGCTTTGCTGGCGCTGTACGCACACTGACCCGCGTTGCCTTTCATACCCACCACGGAACCTGCCGGAACATTTGAACAACAATCAGACAAATCTGTCAGAACACATAATTACGTAACACAAGGTCGCACAGAAAGGGGGAGGACATTGTGACCGAGGATGAAATACCTCATTATTAACATAGCTAGTGGTGAAGGTTGACGAAGAGAGTAGTAGGCCTACCCAGCACTTTCTCAAAAGATTAGTTAGAAATTGGCACTGAAACCGTGACACATTAGAGTTCAGTTAGTTTAAAGCCACATTTATGACATTAGAGAAACATTACAAAAGTCTCAAGTCAACAACGACAAAAAATAATCAAATAAGATACTCCACTTTCACACTGAGTGTCACAGTTAAATCCAATTCACAAACAGCTGGTATAGGATACATTAATGACAATCATACCATCAAAGAAAAAGACATGACACAGCCCCTGGACAAACAAAGGAGAGGGTTCTCTAAAGGTTCTCAGGTACCATTATGGTGCTCCACCTAAAGTACACTAAGGCCACCTAGTGGCCATTGCATGCCAATACATTGTTTGCCAGTCCAGTGGTGTTGACCAAAAATACTATTGTGCTGTGCTTTTCTTTATCTTAAACATCAACTTAAGGCCCCACAAACAGAACTATGACCAACAGAAGAACAGGAAAGGCCCTGGGATCTCTATTCATTATTCTGGGATAAAGAGGCTATACAAAACAAAGTCTCAAATCTCAAGTAGTTTATCTGTATTAAACACTATCTCAGAAGGAGCTTTAAACCTAACCTCAACAGTTCTTACATACATGAACATTCAGCATAGCTGACTCAGGCTGCCAATGTTTCACCATCAAAGAATTATTGTCTGTACACATTCTTAGTTGTACACACAATCTAAAGCAGTGTTTCTTAACTGGTCTGGCCTTGTGACCCTCAATTTCTCAAGGTCAGTGACTCGTGACCCATATTTTCACGTTCATGCCAAATATTGACATGCAAAGTGCCTGTTCTTGTTTGGAACATGCTGATGTTTAGCACATTTGGGAAGTCCTCAACTCCTGTATCACCTTTCATAGTCCTCAACAGGTTTGTCTTTCACAATAGGGGGCTTTGTTTCCATGTGGCTTTTTAGTTTTGATGGTTCTGTGCTCTCTTCATGCTAGCATTTCACTGCACAACACACACTGGAGTTTCTGCCTCTTCTTGTCCTCAACATAAGTGAATCCATACTTACAATATTCAATATTGTTTTGCCATATCTACCACTAAAATGATGTCTAACATTACCAGTCACATAAACGTTGTCTATGTCCATGGCAATGACTGCCATACAAAATAAAATAGACAATATTTTATTTCTTTAATTTTTTAACCACAAGTTCTGCAACCCACCCAGAACGATTCAGCAGCCCACTTTTTGGGTCCTGTTCCACCAGTTAGGAAAAACTGCCCTAAATGACTCATACACATCTTTCTAACCTAACATAAAACAATAGCTGAAGACACTACGAGACAAATGAAAACAGAAGATGGAAAGAAAGATGACAGCCAAGGACGTTTTTATCATTATCATAGTAACTGGAAGGTTGCTGGTTCGAGCCCAACTCCTCCTGACCTTGTCGAAGTGTCCTTGAGCAAGACACCTAACCCCAGTGCTCCCGATGAGCAGGTTGGCGCCTTGCATGGCAGCCTCCGCCATCGGTGCGTGAATGGGTGAATGTGAGGCATGATATGTAAAGTGCTTTGGGTGCTCGCAGAAGCCGATAAAAGCGCTATATAAATGCAGTCCATTTACCATTTGAGGAGACAGAAGAAAGTCCACTGAATTAGCATGCTGGTTGTATGGTTGTATAGTGTGTAGTTGTACAGAGTATAGTGGTGCCTAGTGCATGTTACTGTACCTATGTTGACGATGGCCCCGCCCTGGCCCAGCATGCTCCTCAGCGCCGCCCTACAGGTGAGCATGGAGCCCAGCAGGTTAGTGTGAAGCACAGACACTATGTCATTTGGACGTGTCCTCAGTAGCAGCCCATCCCTTCAAAACACACACACACATGCACACACACACACACACACAAAGTGAGATACAATCATTGCTGTTTATACAGACAGGCACAGGATACTGTATTTAATGCATATTAAATACATTTCTTAATTAGCTTTGGACTCTGCTTTCACACCTGTTGATGCCTGCTGCGTTGACCAGGTATCTCATAGTGCCGTAGTTTTTCTGGATGGCTTCAAATGTCTTCTGCACTTCCTGCTCCTTGGAGACATCGCAGCTGAGAGCCACATGGTCTGCTACAGAGAATAATCACAAACCACACTGATATGGAGAATCACCTGAAACCACTTCAGCTAAAGAGGGACTAAAGGGATACTTTGGCATGGTATACTGGTCCCTTGGACAAATTCATTACTTCGTTCATCTAATCAAGGGCCTGAGGTAGTTGTGGTCTGTTTGCAAAATCAAATGTACTCCATTAAAGCTGGCACGAAATCTTGCCACGCAACCAATGAAATTGGCCAGTTCAGTTTATCAGTTTATCCTTGAACAGGTCACTCAATAATGCTGTAATGCTATCCTCTACATCCTTACTAAAATACCGCAACAATATGTTGTCATGAGATATGTCTAGGCATATAATGAAAATAACAAAACTGTGTAGTTCACCAGATTAAGATTCAGGCAGCCTAATAATAGATTTGCCCAGGTATGTGTGTTTGTGTTGTTTGTGAATACAGGCTCAATAAGCTTACCTCCAGGCAGAGCTACTGCTGTGGCCTGGGCTGCCTCCTGATTTCTGGATATCACCACAACCCTTTGCCCTCTCTGAGCTAACAGCCCTGCCACCGCACGGCCAATGCCCCGGGAGCCGCCAAACACCACACTCAGTCTGGACATCGGTGCTAAAGAATGACAGGTAACGTTAGCAAATTGAAGGCTTTCATGTTGGTAATGTGCGTTGGCCATGCAACAAACACTTTTTATTCTTAAAAAATGAATAAAAAAATATAGGGAATAGGGATAGTTTCGACACACCAAGGTAGCTGTAGGCTATCTGGACCACACGACAAACATAAAACAAGAGTTCAGAGTTCAACTTCAGACTGAAAAGAAAACGGAGACCGTGGTCATATTATCAGATATCGGATCGATATCGGCTGTAATGGACATACAAACACCTGGAATTTAAGAGAAGCAGTGGCATTTTGTACGAACACCTTTCACCAATATGTAATTAAGCTAACGTTAATTTAACGTTAGATCTGCATTACGTTAGCTTGGGCTCATTCTCGAACCATGCGAAATAAATGCCATTGCGCGTAGCTAGAAATGAACAACAGGTTATCCGAAGCACACTGATTTTACGTTACCCTGAAAGCTTCTCCCATCAAAATGTCCTCATGGAAATGTCCTTAGATGGTCCTCTTAAAAGTTGACAGCCATTCACCCTAAACCAAAGCCACTGGGCGCCGCCATATTTCTTTTGTAATTTAGACCCTTTGACGTTGCCCCTAAAGATACACCAGATGGCGCCACAACATATAGAAATGGGTTGTTGCACTGGTTCAGCCAGATGGGGCTCTGGGTTCAACATTGTCTGAGGGCACTAGTTGAATAGTCTCAGTTTCGTTTAACTTACCCACCCATAACAGCATAATAGACTAATCATTGGATCGATCAACTAAGAAATGCCAACTCTGTCATTCAGTCTCTTCAAATGCAAAGCACTTGTTCATTCTTTAGTAGCCTATTTCCTACTCTTCTAGGACTAGGTGTCTCAATCCATTTCGTAATGCAGAGTAGCCTAGTGTAAATGTTTGGTGGATTAGCCTACTAACTGCGACCAGTGCGCACATTTTCAGTTGTATGGCCTACCTTAGTATAGGTGCTTGCTTCGGCCTTTTATCACAAGACACCATCCTTAGAGGCAGGCCCACCACAGGCTGATCAGACCTGGGAGTGTGTCTCATGGTTAGCCAGCACCCGGTCACCTTGGAGCCGACTGGATCTCTGCGTTTCGGCAGCCAGTGACTGCCTCTTTCTTCGGAGTTGGCAAAAGCATTATTGTAATGACCACAAGATGGGCATTGGTCATTGGACTTTGGACATAGTCATCTGTAGGCCTGAACAGGTGAACATGAACATGAACCATCCCTTTAATGTATGTGTATGATATGTGATATGACATGTATGATAAAGCATGGCTATGTTGACATATCCTATCCTCTTCTGTCCTATAGCTGTAGGCCGATGGCTTGAAAGGCACACAAGTTATAGAACTGACAAAGTAGTGAAGCAGGCAGCTGGCATGCTTTTCTTCTGCACAATAGCCTGAGCTTGACAAATACTGCTTTGCCGGAGGACCTCCAGTGCGCAATAGTGCATATCTGGGTTAATGACACAAACCAGAGAGCAGGCATAATAACTCTGAGATAGGCTTACTCACAACAACAACAACAAAAAGTCACTCAATTGAACGAAATGATAACGAGCACCTCTCTCAGTGGTTGGCACATGGCAACATCAAAGAGCCCCACAGAAATCAACTGGAAACACAGACTCATGCATAGCTTATTTTTGGAACACGTTGAAGAGCTTTCTCAGGAAATCGTGCATTAGGCAAACTTTCATCGAGCAATACACGAGTCGCAATGTCAATAGGATGCTGCCTCAATAGAGTCAGCATAAACCAGAGAGAAAGAGAGAGAGAGAGAGAGAGAGAGAGAGAGAGACACTGAGGAAAGTGTCATTCTGACCATACCGACAAATCTGAATGGACATAAAAACAAGTGGAGTGGGTGCTAGAAAGCAGGTAGAAATTGTGATTGAGCCGTAAGCATTGGAGCATAGATAGAGATGTGGAGCAGGTCTATTAGTCACTTTTCTCTCCTCATTACATTACATTTCAATATGAGTGAAATGCAGTATCATGGGCTTTTATTGATTGTACACATACAATAGGCCTATGTTTATGTTTATGTTTATGTTTATTTCGTAGTAGATACTTTACTTCAGAGTGAAAATTATACTGATTATTAATATGAATAATTAAATGAAATTTTAAAAAGAAATTGACAAATACAGTATTTATATATTTCTTTGCGTGATATTAGTCTTTTTTTTTAACAAAAGATAGAAATTGTCCTGAATTGACAATAAAACATGCACATATGTGAAGATGGACTTAACTGTTTTTGCTTCTGAACTCTTCATGTTTATGTAGCCTACGTTTAGCTTAGGCTTAATATATTTTCCACCCACCCACACACACAGTCTAAATTACTATCCGCTGTCCCTCACTCAAATTGCGTTAAAATGACATGTCAGTCTTATTTCAGGCCCAGGCTAAGGAGAGGACACGTGCAAATTAACGTTTCAAATACATTTTTGTGAGGAACTCTGGCTAATGACATTTATTTAGTGTGCCCGGGTGTGACTGAGCTGATCCCCTGATTTGTATTCTTCCCTGTACCTTGAACATCAGGAGGTAATTTTCTCCTTTCACACTCCTTTGAGCTAACGACACCATGCCAACATGGGCAACCAAGCCCATATACCAGCACTGCTACTCTGACACACATGCACACACACACACACACACACACACACACACACACTCTGTCTCTCTCTTTCTCCTCTCCCTCTCTGCCTCTCTTTCAGCTGTGAATGAATACTACTACATGCATTTGAGAGTACACTGGGACTATCCATACCTTCACTCTTTATACATACATTCTTTGCCATCTCATACGCCTTCATCTACGTTTTCTGTAGAGCTATTATGAGGCCGGACATTAATGTTGCCGCTGTCAGATACTCTGAGCTACCTTGCAGTGTGAGACGTTGGGTGAGCTGAAGGTCTGGAGGAACAGAACGAGAGAAGCGAGTGGAGAGAGGTGAAGGGACGGAACTTATGAAGGGTGAAGGAGAGGACATTTCATTATAAATAAAACATGCTCCTCTGTGTGTGTGTGTGTGTGTGTGTGTGTGTGTGTGTGTGTGTGTGTGTGTGTGTGTGTGTGTGTGTGTGTGTGTGTGTGTGTGTGTGTGTGTGTGTGTGTGTAGTGTAGTGTAGTGTAGTATCCATTTGCAGTTGGAAGTAGCAGATGAGGGGATAGTGGAACCCAGGACTGGACAGGCTGCAGTTGAGAGATACTGGTCTTTTTTTATTAGCTCTGCTGGACTGCTTTGAGTGTCTTTGTGTGTATCTTACAATAAGTTAGTACTTAATTCTAATCCTGTCTGTCTTTTTCAGGTCATAACTGAAGAGGAGTCCTCTCAAAACTGGATTAGCAGGCATCACTTTAAAGATTGTGGTACATCTAGTTACACTCAGAAAACTTACCATACACCATGAAAGTGCAGGTTTTCACACTACATTGCACATACTGCTGTAATATTTGCAGCAACACCTCTTATTGATTTTGGATTGAAACAAGTTTGCCATTACACGGTCCTAATGTGTGGTTATTGGATGCTTCAATAGCTAAAAAGGAACCTGACGAACGCCACAAGTTGAAGTTAAAGACCAACTTGTATCGACCAGTTCATAGCACGGTCAATATTCCTGCTAAAAAAAAAGATAGCAAAAAGTGTGGGGGAAGTTAGTGCACATTCAGTTTGTGCTGAGGAAAAATAAAATAGTTTTTGTAACAGCATATACTGTAGCACTATACAGTGCATGTCCAACACTGTGGGGGAAAAACATCTTGGGGAGAGAGTGGTCCCTGGCATCCTCTCCTGGGGCAGGTTGTTGAGCTAATGTCTTCAGACAGCCAGACACAAGAGAGCAAATGGGCAAAAGGCCCAGGGTCTCCCCCCCCCCCCCCTTTTTTTTTCTTCTCCTCCCCTTTTTTCAATCGCTCCGTTCCCTCCGTTCTCTCCCACACAGCTATTTTTAAAACCACATAAAAATCACCTTATTCCAGTTAAATATTTACATCAAGTCCAGGAGAAAGATTCAACAAAGGGACAGAGTCAGAGAAGGTTGCTGTAGCCTTTATATGAAAGAAAAGGACTGGTACAAGAGGAGTAAAACCATTGGCTTTTTATTTTTGTTAAGGTTGAAATCATTACAAAATGTGCTTTTCCTTCCAATGTTACAGAATACGTTTACACAGAGAAAAAAAAAACGGTCAAGTGGATGCCAGTAATCACCATTAACAAACAAACAACAGACCACCTATTTTTAGACGATTAAGTCATTATTGAGAAAATAAAAAATATCAAGTATGTCATCTTGGCAAACAGAGAACTGGTCAGATAAAGCCAACTTAGTGCTACCTTGTGTGCCAACAAGGCTTGGCATTTACAGTAAATGAACTGAAATTCACATGGAAAAAAAAAATGAAGGAAAAAAAAACTTCCAGCTAAAGCAATCAGAATCAGTCACCAGTGATACTGAAGTTGTCGATCTCCTTGTAGATTTGCCCTTTGTGTGTGTGTATTAAGGTGTGTTTATGTGTTTTCGTACCTGCTGTCAGTGTAAGGCATATTATTTAATTTGACTAAAATATACTGTATGTACAGATGAGTGTGTAAACTGATGAACAGTCAAGAAAAAGGCGCATGTAAACCTGTGTAACTCCAAGGAGAGCCTAACAAGCAGAGATTGAAAAAAGAAAGCAAGATCGAAAACGAGACAAAGTATTTGAATGAGACACTGCAGGTAACTGAATTGAGTGCCAAGATGACAGAACAGGGAGGGTCAACTCAACGGCAGCACTTGAGTTAACAGTCCGTCTAAACAGTGTATCGTACCACGCTCTACAGCTCTAGACCCCTCTCACCACATCCGCAACATCGACAACGACGACGACAACTACACCACCAGCATCCAATCACACAAAAGCCCCTTCATCACAGAACCAGACTGTTTTTTTTTGCACTCTCAACCCATCTTTCAGTCTCTCCCTCACAATCACGCATATGACTAATGACAATTTCTGAGGACATTTTTATGACCTGACCCCCTTAATGATAGCCCGATGTACGAATGCATTATTTAAAGGACAAAAGGCTTAAGCCATTTTAAACAGTGATAAGAAGATCTCTTGTGAATTCTACCCACTCTGCATTTGAACCGACCATCAAGAATCACCTCTGAAGGACCTTAAATACAGTTGCGAATTATGTGGCACTGGTGTCAAATGAGCCGCCTCAGAAATGTTCAAGCGGCGGCCCAAGGAGTGACGGCGGCGCAGTCTCGAATTCGGGCGATGAAGAGGCGCATTTCCCAAATTGCCTGTCCATCAGAGGTGCTGATGGAATGCGTAGATTCCGCAGGTTAAGTGGCATTTGAGGCCCAGTGAGTGTCCTCTCTGATAAGCAGGCTCACCAGAGAGGGGACATGATGACTGGGGAGGGAGGTGGAGGTGGTGGTGGAGGGGCTCCTCATTTTAGGGTATCAGTCCTGCATGACCAGGTTTGATGGCAGCAGTAATCCACCTTGTCTGTAATACCGCATTTGATAACTGAAGGTGAGAGCTGGGAACATTTGGAAAAAGTGCCCTGATTGCACATTGCACAATCAACTGCTCCATTTGAAATTCGGCTGGCGGAGGGAGAAATTGAAATGTCATTGACTGCAAAACGCTCCAGTGGCTGAGGGGGGAAGAGAGGAAGAGGTGGAGGCAGTGGATGAGACGACGATCTTTTCTTTTTTTTTTTTAGAGGGAATGAAACGATAAAAACAGTAGGGACCCAGGGGCTTTTCAATTCCATTAAAATCAAACGCATACAACTTGTGCTTCACAAAGACAAAACAAACACGTCAACACAAATCAATGCAACTGGAGTAAAAACCAAAAGTACCCAAAGCCATTTATAGAACAAAACACATACATCATATTCAAGTCTACGGGACACTTCATTACACACACACACACACAGACAGACAGACAGACAGACAGACATACAAACATCCACCAGACTGACCCTAGGGAGGAAGAGGAGGAGGAGGAGAGAGCTGATAGAAACACTTGATACTGAAATGGTGCAGTAATGGACACATGATGGTGGGAAGCCGCGGAGCCGGGCAGAGCGCCTTGCGGCTGGTCTGTGTGGGACCGTGTGGTGGGGCCTCTGGCCGAGGGACGCTCACTGGTGGTTTCCAGAGCACTGGCTGCTGGAGCACTTTTGTGCTTCCAGCCCGTTCAGGACATGTTTGAGGTTAGGCCAACCGTGTCGCCATCACTGGCAAGATGATGTGATGATGTTACTATTTTGTTCTGAGGGCTGCCACACAGACGATCCCATCTCAAACACGCGCTCTCACACACACTTGTAATGACATATAAATATACATAGAAAAGCGGGTGACTGACTCACTCTCTGATTACGGTGTGTGATTGTGTCGGTCACTCTGCTCTGTTGTCTGAGCTGAAGAGCCATTTCAGATAAGGTTGATCAAAAAAGGGAGCAGCTACGATTTTCAAAAGGAAAGAATCACAGACAGAATACTAGTGATTTTGAAGACCTATGGAGTGTATTTCTCAGTCTCTTCCACAAACAAACGCACAAGAACCCCTCACATCCAAATCACTTAAACAGGACATCTACAGCAGTCGATTGTTTCTAATATTTCCTCATCTTGATGGTCTTGTCAGCCATTTTGAATCATGTCGTATCTTTTATGCAGTCCCTCTACCTATGACGTCCTTCAAAACATTGAAACACAAAGGCAATCAAAACATCCAAACATTGATTGGCATTGATGACACTGAGAGACTTGCTATGACCTTTCAGCCACTTATTGTGCAAAGAGAGACCGATTGGACGAGTAATTATCCAATCAGTGAGCTAAGAGCTGCAGGCAGCCAATCACAGGTCCACGTTAATGGTACTTCCACATTAAAGCGAGCTTTTAAATAACTCAGGCATCCATACCAGTCAGCCATCTTTCTGCACTACCCCAACCAAACCACATAATAAAAAATAAGTTAAATTCATATTTCCAGACATGAACAGTTCATAATTTTTGTTTGCTCTGTGACTCATATTTATCTTTGTTTGCTTATATACAATAAAGTGAGACAGTACAAGGCACACATTTAAAAAGACCTTTGAAATGTTAACTGATCGTTAAATAAAGCAAAAAGGAAAGTCTAGCCCTACCACGTGACTGATTCTAGTGCTCATCACCAGCTTATGCTAGCCGGTGCTAATACTAATTTCCTCTGCTTGCTACTGTACGTGTCTATGCTCTGTCCTTAAGAATCCATTGCCGTTTTTCCACTGTGCTATTAAGGCCTGTTGACAGCCTCCTGACAAAAGGCCACAATTCATCGGTGGCCCAGTCCAAGCGTTTTTTCCTCCTCTGCGAGGTGGTTTAAGGTGGCTGGATGAAGTCTACAGCAGAAGGCTTAGCATATATATCCAGACGAATCCCTCGCATAGGCCTAGTCATCTCAGTTTGAGTGAATTCCCCACCCGGACGCGAGGACTTTGGGGCTGATGATCGTATTGCCAAGGTATCAGATGATGTCCACGAAGCTGCCAGGGAAGAGGCCCGTGCGGCCGTTCCGTTGGAGGGTGCCCTTGAACCAGCCGTCTTCGCGCTTCCGGTGGACAAACACGATGTCTCCCTCCTTCAGCTCCAACTCCGCCTCACTCTGGGGTGGGTAAGACACCACCACCCGGTACCTGTGGGAGGGAACAACTCCGGTTACATCCAATCCATGTTGTGCTCAGGTTACCACCTACCCTAACGCCATGCAGTCCATTATCCCTTAGGCTACTATTATGCCCAGAAGATCGTATTACAATACGATCTTATGGGCATAATAACTGCTTTAAGATGCAACCATTAACATGCAACTTTCCACTAATCAATTTATGACAAATTTAAAAAGAAACCTATGCACACAAAAGACAACATTGTAAAAAATCAATTCGTAAACCTGTTAAAGTTCAACATTTATTATCAAACTAGTATTTTTATACGGAACGCTTACGCAAGCAAGACCAGCAGATTGTGGTGAAAGAAAGTGTTGGCGGCAACGTTGTACCTCTCGCAGACGATTGGCCGAGAGTCGTGTAGCGCGTGAAGCGATGAGCAGGGTTGGCGTGGGGGAGGGGCGATGGGCACGGGCACTTCCTGAGGGGCGCTCTTGCGGTGGGAGGATTCCGAGGAGCCAGAGGCCGACGGTGAGGGTTCAGATTCGCCAGAGGCGAACCCACAGCGGCTGCCATTGGCCCCAGCTGGGCAGGCTGCCATGTCAGGTCCGGCGGCTCCCAGGGGTGTGTCCATGGCGACGGCTTGCTCTGCTTCCAGTGTGGGGGAGGATGGGGGAGAGGGGCGGAGCTTCTTCTTATTGGATAGCAGCTTAAGGAGACCCTTCTTCTCTCTCTGTGAGTTAAAAAGATCAAACACAGCCAAGTTAATGTTGAGCACTCAAGTTTTATGCTTTGGACACACATCTGATGCTATTTTTGGACACGCTAACTTTAAGCTTTAATGATATCAGTTTCAGATATCGAATGTAGGCATTTCGGCTGGCTCGGATCTGAGTCTAGCAGCGTGTGTGTGTGTGAGTATGCGCATGTGTATATATGTGTGTGTCTTTCTGTTAATGTGTCTCCACCCAGCCTCTCACAGCTCGTCTCACCCACTAACTCAATTTCTCCTTTGCCTTGACAGAGGACTCTTGTGTGTGAATTAGGCCCCGAGGAACAGCATGTGAGGACTGAGGACACTGCATTATCACCCTGCTACAAAATAACACCGACACCCTTGCCTCGACTTGCCCAAAGGGAATAAAAAAAGATAGCACTTCAACAAATCAACACATTTGAACTCAGGAGTGATATCTCTGATCCACACTGTGCAGAGAGAGAGAGTGGTTCGACATGTGTCTCTAATGTTACAGGAGAGTATGAAACCATATCCCAAGATGGGAACCAACTCCTCCCGATCGAAGCCTTATGATTCGTCCCAGAGCTGGTTTCTATCTGGGACCCCAGCTGGGCCCAATCATCCGCCCCCCCCCCCCCCCCCCTCCCCCCCCCCCCCCCCTCACCCAGTTAGTAGAAATTATGAGCTGAGTCGGACAAAAACCACACGCGAGAGCGAACACATGCACACACGCTCGCTCGCTGGCTCAGTGTAGTGTCCTCGAGGCACGGCTACACACACACACACACACACACACACACACACACACACACACACACACAGAGAGAGAGAGAGAGAGAGAGAGAGAGGAAAGAGAAAGAAGAGGCTTCTTGCTGTGCTTGTCCTTAAGCTACTTTAGAATATTCCGCTTCATGTAGCGCAGCGTTTTCGGCGGGACTAACACACTGCACTCAGCAAAAGGGGAGCAAACCAGCCGAATCATAATTAAGAGACACTTTCAGCTCAGCAGGTTTTTCAGGAGGAGAAAGTTGAAGAAGATAAGCAGAGGAAGAGGAGTAAAAAGAGAGAGAGGGAGAAGAAGAGAGAGAGAGAGAGAGAGAGAGAGAGAGAAGAAGAAGGTGAGCAAGCACTCTACCAACTCCCCAGCGACTCACACACACACAACCTTATGGTTCCAATTTGAAACTTTGTTTCCCCCCAAAGAAACCCTCCCATCTTGCATAAACTTAATTATCATAAGTAACTGCCTGTACAGAGGAGGCAGAGGGAGTACACCATTTTTTCGTGCACTTTACTAAAGTGCCATGTGAAGCGCTTTGGCAAAACTGCAGTTGTCTTTAAAATGTGCTATTCAAATAAAGTCGACTTGACTTGGTTTGAACTCACAGCCTTGGCGTTTCTAATTGTGTACTCCAAACATGAAAGTAATGAAACACTTGAGCGTTGTTCTACCACATTTATTTGGCCTTGTGATGTCGTGGCTACATCTGCGCTACACTGGGCATGCAACGGAAGCGTTCTGTTCATTGAGTGTAAAAATAGATTTAGAAGACTAAACTAAGATTTATCGGGGTTTTTTTTAGCGGTATGCGCCGTTATCACGTCTGGTGTAGGCGGTTCCATTGATTAGAGCGGAAACTAATTGTCGCAGCATAAGCTCTGTGAACTAAATGCTTCATTACGAGGACTGGTGTGGTCTACCCATAACAGATTGAGGGGGGATCAGTCTAAGAGGAGAGAATTGAAGCCGTTTCTATGAACGCTGGAATGGCAGAGGGTACTTGTATCTCATTTTCAGGAGTTTTAAAGATGCTTTTTGGAGGTTTTTTTTCGTTTAAAACGATATTTTTGACAATGTCAAACACCTATGCCCTGTGTTGCCCAGATATTCCCTTCAGATAGCATGCAAGCCAATTAGCGTCAAACGCTAATACATGAAGATGTATTAGCATAATACATCTTCATATAATACATATGGTTGTGTGGAAACGAGTATAGAGCTCCACAGAGCATTTTTAAATTAGAAGAAGTGGTGGTGTTGGAGTAGTGTTGTTGTTGTTGTTGTTGTTGTTGTTGTTGTTGTTGTTGTTGGTGGTGGTGGTGGCTACACCCTGCACCCACCTTTCCATCTTTGTCCATGCGGCAGGGGAGGGCCTGGTTCCCACCGGCGGCGGACGCCGAGGTCATGGCGGCACCGAGGGGCACGACGCTGCCGGGGGCGATGGGCACCGCCAGCACGGCCAGGGGCCGCAGGCCGTCCACCTCCAGGGAGGCGGCGCTGACGTTGGGGGGGGTGAGGGAGGCGGCGGCGCAGCCCGGGGACACGCCGGCACGGGCGCAGGAGGGGGAGGCGCCCGCGGAGGCCGAGGCCGCCATCACGCCCAGGGGTTGCGGGCACACGGCCAGGTGGGGCAGGAAGGCCACGGCCTGCTGGGACTGGATGGGCGTCACCGCCGCCGTGGGCCGGTCCTGGCTGTGGCAAGCGGCTGGCGGAGGAGGAGGAGGAGGAGGAGGAGGAGGAAAACACACACAGGGGGTAATTACACCGGGCGCTTGAAGTGGGAGCATCAGACAAACACACGTGCGCTTGGGCCCCCGAAGGCCACTTGTGTTTACGAAATATGCACTTGTATACGCTTACCAATGACAAACCCCGCAAGGGTAATACACGGAGAACCACAGAAATACAACTTAAGTGTTATAAGTTGTTGCAATCCAGTACAACATGTGATGAAATCAGTCAGCTCCAAGCTTAAAACATTTGCATAAACAGTATGGCATTTTACAGTAAGGCATTTTCTGCTGAGCTCGGGCAAGTACTCAAAAGCCAGGTCATGGACACGCAGAGGCCTTAAGGATTAAATGTGCAAATGAAGGGATTCTTAGAAGCGAAACCTACAGTACAGAGGACTGATATTTTATGGGCCTCTAACATATGCGGGGGCTACAGCATGAAGCGTTACGCAACAGATTTACTCAACGCTGCTGATCTGCATTAACTGCCATGTGTGCCCAAATCAGCAGAACACAGGCGTTTCACACCGAGTAGGACACACATGAACCCTACTCCATTATAGAAACACGTGAGGACAGAGCAGACCTTACACATTTTGATCAGTGTTGGGCATAGTCAATCAATGCATACCCAATGCATATGCAATGCATCACACACTGACGGTAGTCGATGGAAAAGCATTCTTCATTTCGTTTATGTGAGTATGTGCTTGTGAGTTTGAGAAATAGTGGGTGAATGGGAGTGAGTGTGTGTGTGTGTGTGCGCATGTGTGTGAGTGTGTGTCTGTACTCACCAGTCCTCACTGCGTTGCGCGCCTGGTTGACGGTCATCTGGGACGTGACGTGCATCAGGACTTTGGCCTGCCCTGAGCACATGTGGGCCGCGGTTACCACGGCAGCAGTGGGGGGGAGGGGGCTGGGTGGGGCCGGCCCGGGGCAGGTGGCGAGGACCTTGGGGTGCTCCACACCGCCCAGCGCACCGCCCAAGGGGGCAGTTGAGGGGCTGACGATGGTGATCCCTCTCCCTGCCTGAGTGCACAGAGTCAGGGGCACTTTGGGTTGACTGCCTCCTGAAACAGTCCTGCAAGAGGAGACAGAGCCAGAGAGGTGGAGCACTTAATACACATCCCCCAAATACGTGTCAACACTCCAGGAGTGGCTGTTCTAGCGTGCAAAGATGGTGCAGTATACTCGCACACAGTATACTAGCACACCGTACAGTACAGCCACTAAGAGTGAGCAGTGAGCACACAAGTAGAGGAGGGCAAGCTAATCTGTTCCATGTGAGAGCATGTGTGCAGGTATGTGAGTGAGAGTTTGTAGGCATTGTGTGTGTGTGTGGGCTTGTGTGAGTGTGTATGTACATGTGTGTGTGTGTGTATATATATGTGTGTGTGTATAGGCTTGTGTGAGTGTGTATGTGTGTGTCGGCTTGTGTGAGTGTGTGTGTGTGTGTGTAGGCTTGTGTGAGTGTGTATGTACATGTGTGTGCGTGTATATATGTGTGTGTGTAGGCTTGTGTGAGTGTGTATGTACATGTGTGTGTGTGTGTATATATATGTGTGTGTGTAGGCTTGTGTGAGTGTGTATGCGTGTGTAGGCTTGTGTGAGTGTGTGTGTGTGTGTACATGTGTCAGTACAAGCGATCTGCTGACTGCTTATGTAATTTGCTCAGCGGCACCTTGATCTGCTGCGTGTGACTGGAGGGCGGTGAGTGAGCGGGTGTGACGGCCTGCATGTTATGTGTTGACGTGTTTGACGGCCCGAGTGGACCCGTCACACACACGCTGATATTGCTCATGCATTTGGGGGGGTAAATGCCCCCCCCCACCCCCTTCCATCACTTTGCCCTTTCTGCCATGTGTGTATGTAAGTGTGTGAGTAAGTGTGCGAGCGTGAGTGTGTGCGTGTGATGTGCCACGACCTTGACCTGACGCACATGAGTGATGCTGATTGGATGCGTCAGAGACGGCGTCTAATGAACTGCTTTGATGAAGACTGTCAGTCACCTTGTGCATGACTGTGTTTGCATCAGCGCGTTGCATCACAGTGGCATGTGTGAGAGTACAAGGCAGCGCGAGCAAAACAGTGCTTGTGTGAGAGAGAGAATGACAAACATCTAAAGACGAAAAGGATGAAAGGAGAGAGAGAGAGCGAGAGAAAGAAAGAAAGAAAGAAAGAACATCACTGAGATGAGTAACATCTATAAAAGGGAAGATAAATCTAGACCGAGGCAACAAAATCATAACCCTAGGGAAATGTGGGGGCACAACAGGCTATGGCACCCATACCATGTCCGGGTCCTAGTGCCCACCCATGTTTGAATCCCAACTGCGAACATGTCCCAATCCCACCCCATCTCTTCCTACCCCACTTACTCCCTGTCACTCATCACTATCCTATCGGAATGAAGGCCCAAAAACAGCCCCAAAAATATACTTTACAAACAAAAAAAATCACAAGGGAACAAGGGAGAGTGTGAATGAGGACATGACAACACCTATAAAATGATGGGACACAGCAAGAGATGAATACTGTGCTAGGAAATAGGGAGAGAGGGAGAGAACGAATGAGTGGAAGAGCTAGAATGAGTGAGCGAGCGAGGGAGCGAGTTAGAGAAAGATCAAAAGAAAGTGTGAGGGAGTGACAGAGAGCGAGGGATAGAGAGAATGGGTAGAAGAGCCAGAATGAGTGAGTGAGTGAGTGAGTGAGTGTGTGATGGAGTGATGGAGAGAGAGATGGAGATGGAGTGATGAGAGAGATAGAAATGGAGAGCAGAGAGGGAGGGATAGAGAGAATGGGTAGAAGAGCCAGAATGAGTGAGTGAGTGAGTGAGTGAGTGAGTGAGTGAGTGAGTGAGTGAGTGAGTGAGTGAGTGAGTGAGTGAGTGAGTGAGTGAGTGATGGAGAGAGAGATGGAGATGGAGTGATGAGAGGGACAGAAACGGAGAGCAGAGAGTCTGGAGGCTGCCGGTTACCTGCTGACGGGGCTCATGTAGTTGCCGGGGAAGACGCCCATCTTGCCCGTGTGCATGGAGGTGCCCTTGAACCAGCCGTCCTGGCAACGCTCCAGCACCAGGAACATCTCGCCCTTCCGCAGCTCCAGCTCGTCCTCTTTACGCGGGGAGTACGGGAACATCGCCACATACCTGGGACACACACACACACACACACAAACACACACACGTAAACACAAGAGTTACCCAACATGAGTAGGAAGTAACCTCATTATGTGTGGTCCTACATGACCAGGTCAACACCATTCCTCTACCAATACTGAAATGTGTGGGAATTCCAAGGAGAATTCTAAAGAGAGCACAAGGACCGTGTGAGGTCATTCAATGTTGTAAGAACTGTGTTCCAACACGGACGACTTGTGGAGAATCCCATGGAAGTTTAGTTAAACAGCGCTTTGTGGGAAGAGCTCTACTTCACGTAATCAAGGACAGAACATGAACAAGAGCCTTCGGTAGCAGGCATCTCAACAGACACCTCATCAGTAGGGTCGTCAGGCCTCGCTGAGATGAA
>NC_085008.1:21710550-21730550 GCF_963854185.1 Sardina pilchardus | reverse complement strand
GGCTTACTGGACCACTTGAGCCGCTCTCTGTGCCCCACTGGCCTCCAGCCACAAAAGGTCAGCATCAAACAGCTCTGGCCCGGCTGGCCCCTAATCAGAGGCAAACCGCAGTGATCATAAAGGAAGCCAGAGAGCAATCACAGGAAATCCTCTGATGGGATTAGATTCCCACTTGGGCAGGGGTGACCCTTCCCTACCAGTCGGAGAAATGACTCGTCGTCCTCATCGTCCTCGTCCTCGTCTTGGGTCGAGTGCATCTCAAGTCCTAATCTCTGTGGGCTGCCAGCCTATCGTAACGTTTTCTCCTCTTTTTTTTCCACGGCCGTCACCACAGAGCCTTTCTTCTAAAGTTCTCTTGCTTCCTCTCATCTATTCTCTAACTTCCCTCTTATCTTATCTGGGCTCGCTTTTTTTCCTGTCCTCGCACTGTATCGGGCTCCGCGGGCCATTTTGTCCGAGAGCAGAATAAAGACAGTGGTCAGTATGAGGGAGGGAGGGGGGGGGGGGGGGGGGGGTGGCCCTTCCCAGAATTCCCCAGATGCCCACATCTAAAAAGGCTCAAGAGTGAGAGACCCAAGAACCCTTTCAAAGAAAATACACCCTGTAAAGAATGAGAGAGAGAGATAAAGAGAGAGAGAGAGAGAAGTGAATGAGAAAAAGAGAAAGAGAGAAAGAGAACGAGAGAGAGAGGCAGAGAGAGAGAGAGAAACAGAGATAGAGACAGAGAGAGAGAGAGACAGTAAAAAAAGATGGGGGGGGATATAAGGACTTGGCCCGCAGGAGAAGATCTCTTTCATGTCGTAAATATAATAGATGCCTCAGCCATTACTGCAGAGATCCCACCCTGCAGAGGACCTTAGACACAGACACACACACACAGACACACACACACACACAGAGTGCAGACAGTGTGTTGGGATCGTCTTACGGGCGTGAACGCTCTGCTTGCAGACGGCGTTTCAAGTGTCTGGTGTGTAATAGCGCTGTAATCACCGCCTCATTTATCGCTCCAGTCCGACCCTTTTTACTGTCAAGTGAAGTTGCTTAAACCAGCCAGTTAGAGAGAAAACACAACAGTGTTCCTCTTGTGTGTCTTAATAAGGGTTAATAAAAACAGGTTGGTTTGTTGCTGTGTGTATGTCGGGGGATGACTGTGTGTGTGTATGTGTGTGTGTGTGTGTTGGAGAGGGAGGGAATGACTGAGTTTCACTGCGTCTGCAGCCGCGGTTTATGGCCTCTGATTTGCCACTGGCGTCCAAGGCCTGGGTATTATAGCTAGGCACTTTAGACATGCAGGCACAATGGTGAGCAATTTTGCCTACACGCTGTGTTTGTGTGTGTGTGTGTGTGTGTGTGTGTGTGTGTGTGTGTGTGTGTGTGTGTGTGTGTGTGTGTGTGTTTTCAGACAGCAAAGAGAACACAATCCACTCACACTCTTGGCCCGTCCCACACAAAAACACACACACACACACACACACGCACACATAAAACTCCTAAATGCCTTTCCCCTCCACGCTCACCTTGGCATCATTTAAGGCTCTCTGGAGCCACACTCTAAAGTCTAAACACTCACGGTGTGGGTTGGAAAGGCCACATAAATAAGCGCTTTGCATAGTTATGCACAGCGAATACAAACTACTGCAGAGGGAGAGTCTTTCGGGTCAGCCATACTACACCCTTACAGCCACAGCGGCCCATCAATCAGACCACGGGGGGGGTGAATAGAGAGAGCATGATGGATAGGATAGTCACCCTGGGGAGAGGAACGGGTGGGACACAGAGTGCACTGTATGTGTGAAAGAGCGAGAGAGAGAGAGTGAGAGTGAGAGAGAGAGAGAGAGAGAAAGAGCGAGAGCGAAAGAGAGCGAGAACGTGAGCAAGCGAGAGCGAGAGAGAGTTAGAGAGACAAATATAAACGCATTAGGGAAACCTACTTCTCAAGAACAGCAGACATTTGTCCTGAGTTTCCATAAATGATAAGGCAAAAAAAACAAAAAAAAATAGCATTCCTCCTGGGCGAAACAAATGAATGTTTACAGGCAGCCTCCAGGTACCTACACTGCCGCCACATATTGAGAGAGGACGGCAAATGACTGAACTTGTTCTTGAATACCACGCTTACAGTCATGCCAGCAAAGCTTATTAAACGGAATTGAATTTAATGAGAGAAGCGGAGAGAGTCAGAGAGTGAGCGAGAGGACGAGAGGACGAGAGGACGAGAGAGAGAGAGAGAGAGAGAGAGAGAGAGAGAGAGAGAGAGAGAGAGAGAGAGAGAGAGAGGGGGACAGCTAGAGTGCGTGCAAAAGCGAGAGAACAAAAATGCGCGAGAGTGGCGCGAGCGATACGGGCTGACCGCTGCAGGGCATCAGCGCGGCGTCTGACTTATGTGTTCCGACACCGTGAGTTTACCGGGGCACGGCGCCAGCACTAATTGACACAAACAAGCACATCCGCAAACACCATCCGGCCTTTCATCCGCTCGCTCCCCAAACATGATACTGCCATCAGCGGGCCTCGCGCTCGCCCTTAACGCTGCCTTAAAACCAGAACGGATATGGGTGGACATCACATAAAAGAACGATCTGGAGGAGAGGCGCTCTCCTACACACTTGAACAGGAGTGGGACTGGATGCAAGAACATGCTGCAGTCAGCATCCACACACACACACACACACACACACACACACACACACACACACACACACACACACACACACACACACACACACACACACACACACTCGAGTGGCCCATTCATCAAGCGGCTGGACACCCCTGTTGGTGTGTTTGTTGGCATGTGTCAGTCCCAGTGTCCTCGTCCCTCTGCTTGTTCCACTGACAGGCCCTCCCACCGGGACCTCAGCGCCTGGCAACCGAGGCAACAGCTGTGAGTGGTTGTCATTCCGAGGCTGTGAGGTTGCTGTGGAAACCAGTGGAACTTGGCCGAAAGGGAGAGGGAGGCTTTTTTTTTTATGGTGTGGCTAAGAACGTAGTCACGCATCCGCGATTTCAAACGCTTGGACGGAGCGATGGCCTGGTTAGAATGACGGGGGAGAGAGAGAGAGAGAGAGGGAGAGAGAAGAACAGAGAGAGAGATAGAGAGGGCGTAAAAAGAGAGGGAGAAAGAGAGGTCTGGGTAATTGCTGACAGAAGGGGAGCGCCAGAGAGGGCCATTCGGGGTTGGGGAAAACAAACGCCTCATTCCTCTGACAGTGCAGCCGGCGAGGGCCTGCCTTGGCTTCAAGCGGCCGGCTTAGCGTGGAGACTCTCTCTCGCCTCGTCCCACACACACACACACACACACACACACACACGGGCGGCTGTGCCAATTACTCCCTCCTCTTTCCTCATACCATACCCCTGGGGAGTCCCTCTTGAGTCCACATTTATCTCAAAACTTTCTGACCATTTTTCTCTCCCTGCTGCTCGTTCCCAGCCTCAACGGTTCCTTCCCTCCACCCTCGGAACACCTCACCCCGACTCCCGGAGTTCCATTCCAGGCTAACCGTCCCCAAGTTTCTCATTCCAGGACGAACAGAACTCCAGCGAACAGATCTCGGCCTGCCAACAGTGCAGATAAGATGCCGCACTCGTTCATTCTCTTTTCCATCCCCTGCTCTCCTCCACCTCTATCTCTCCCCCGCTCCACCCCTCCTTCCCCCCGCGGCTGCCAGAAGGCATCTGAGGCCACGGCTGTGTGGACCGCAGTGTTAACACCAGGCCTGTCAGGCAACAGGAAGGATTTCAGCAGCGCTCCTCCCGGTGTTGGATACGGAGCTGGGTAACCACGGAGACGGACTGTCCTCTGCTGCTGTATGTATACAAGTGTATGTGTGTGTGTGTATATAAGTGTATATGGCGAGTGTGTGTGTGTGTGAGTGTGTGTGTGTGTGTGTATGTGTGCGTGTCAGAGTGTTTGGGTGTGTGTATGTGTGCATGTCCGAGTGTGTGTTTAAAGAACGGCAGTTCCCAGGCCTCTGCACAGACATAAACAGAGCACAAACAGAGGCGTGAAACCAATGATGATGACGCCAACGCAAACCTCCTCGTTCTCAATCCTCCCTCCTCTCCTTCAGCTGCGCTCCCAGCAGGTCCTCCCATGGCTACAGTCATGACCGCAATCACCCCATCCCAAACACTCCCTCCTCAGCCGTATGTGTGTATGTGTGTGTGTGTGTGTGTGTGTGTGTGACTGAGGGGAAGGGCCTCTTAAAGTTCTGCTGCCATCTGAAAACCTTGAGCATGATGGTGCTCAAATATAACGGAGCAATTGTGCTTTGTCATTTCTGCTCATTAATTGATGTGTTATTACAAGTCTAGGCACCAAAGCTTGCTTTGAGAAGTAAATGGGTAGAACTATTAAATTCTTTATAATTGAAGAATAATTAAAGGTCTGTAAATGGCACAGTCTCGTACTGATATCGGTGTTTATTTCCACTACTCTCATTTAGCGGTCTAATTTAATCAAGTTGTGCGCTCTCTTTGTTGTTAAAGGGATATTCCGCCATTTTTGGAAATACGCTCATTTTCCACCTCCCCTCGAGCAAAACAATCGATATTTACCTTGTTCCCGTTCATCCAGCCATTCTGTGAGTCTGGCGATACAACTTTTAGCTTCAGCCTAGCTACAGGGAACTACACTCTCATCTGGCGTAATAATCAAGGCAACTTGCAAACGTACCATAGGCGCAGTGATATCTTAAGCAGCATCTGAAAATAGTCCCCATAGACAACAAGCAGTAGTAGTGCCAGTAGCTGCAAGTTGCCTTGATTATTACGCCAGATAAGAGTGTAGTTCCATGTCAAATCAGCCTAGAAAAACGGCAGGTTTCATTTTCAGTTGGTCTTATTGCACTTTCTAACTTGAGAGGAGACACGTTTTAAATGGGAAAATTACCAGAAATCTTAGTCACTCTTAAACATGAAGCTAGCAGGCGAGATGCTAATGGTCTAATCCGATTCAATGATCTATGCTAGGCTGAAGCTAAAAGTTGTATCGCCAGACTCACAGAATGGCTGGATGAACGGGAACAAGGTAAATATCGATTGTTTTGCTCGAGGGGAGGTGGAAAATGAGCGTATTTCCAAAAATGGCGGAATATCCCTTTAAAATTACTGGATAAACAACTGACCTGAGTGGCTTGGCATAACTAGCATCTCAGTAAGTACCACACAATTATTCCTATTCCCCTGGAGATTACTTGGAAATGCATTTCATAACCACTGCCTTCTGAAATAAGGCCAGTAACCAAAGAGCATTAAATCACTGTGTTCACTATAGCTATTAGCTACCGCTGTTTCCAACCCTTTAAAAGAGCTCTCCTATGGAGACCAGCAAATTCCGCCCCTATTGACTTGCCCCAGTATCCACGGTTACGCACACCTTTACACCCGTCAGGCACACCTTCAGTTGCCACTTTCAAGATGTATTAGAGGGGTGGACAACAAGGGCGTGAGTGCTCGAGGGCCTGTTTGGATGATAGAGGGAAAGCTAAATTGGAGCACTGCAAGTGCCCACTGGTAGGCCTCTGTGTGCCTATTTGTTGCGTTTAGAAGCCGTGTGCGCACTATAACGCATACTGATTCTCTCTGCTTGCTTTTGACCCTCTCTGTGTCCCACCCATGTCACTTCCTATTCCCTAATTTCTCTCTCTCTCTCTGTACCGGGCATCCTTGTGCAAGGCAGCCCCATTCTTGAGCTTGAGCTGTGAGTGCCACAGTTTGTTCCTGTTCAAAGGGAGTTTTTCCTTGCTAACATGGCACAAGGTCTTTCACTAAAGAGATAAGGCCTTTGGGCTCTTCAGAGAGCCTTGATGCGATATGGTACGATGGCGTTACAAAGATGAAGAGTGGAATGGAACTGAGTGAAACACACTTCAACCTTCACGGAGAGAAAATCAATAGAAAATGAATACAACCGACATCTCCCAGACCAAGACTCCCCCGAGAGGAGTCCGCAGCGGTGGAGCGAGCACCTCGGGGTGGGGGGGTTCTCACCTGGGAGGGGGCGCTGGAGGAGAGTCCGCCGCTGAGCTCCCCGATGCGCGCGGCCGCCGTGGGGTTGCTGGAGCTGATGAGCACGGGCCCGCTGATCTCCATGGAGTGGCGCTGGGGCGGCGGCGCCAGGCACGGCTTGTGCGACATGGTCAGCGACGTGAACGAGTGGCGCTTCTTGCTGTTCTTCTTCTCGCCGCCCGGCTTCTGCACGCCGTTGGCCTGAGGGAAGCCCGGGGCGGCAGACGACGAGGACGAAGACGAGGACGACGATGACAAAGGCAAGATGGTGGAGGAGGACGAAGAGGAGGGGCCCTCGCCTGCAGACTCCCCGCTCCCGTCCGAGGGCTTGTCCAACTCAATCAGCTGCCGAGCAGCTGTATTAAACTAAGAGAGGGGAGGAAGAGGGAGAGAGTAATAATTTTATATCATAAATATATAATAATTCAATAATTATTTCATTGAATGCTTTGGCAACACTGTAAAATGTTACTTTCATGCAAATAAAGCTTATTGAATAGAATAGAATAGAATAGAATAGAATAGAAGAGGAGAGACAGAGAGACAGAGAGAAAGAGAAAGAGAGAGAGAAAGAGAAAGAGAGAAAGAGAGAGAGAGAGAGAGAATATACTGTGGCACAAAGGTTAGGGGATACAAGGCAGACTAGATGTGTGAAACGTATCAGTATAAAGGAGTCACAAAGCAGAGAGAACTGTTATTCTTGTCACTCTACTCTCAAGGGCCAAATTATGTTAAATTAACATCAGACTGAAATAACTGAGCCATCAGATGGAGACAGACACAAAAGAGATGGGGAGGGAGGGAGAGAAGGAGGGGGACATCATGACAAAGAGTTGGGGGGGGGTTAAAGGAAAGGACAAAAAAGGTAAGAGGTGAGAGAAATATAATGTGACAGAGAGAAAAGACAGAAAAAAGAAAGCAAGACAAATAGAAAGACAGCAAGAAAGTGAATGAAGGAGAAGAGGGAGAGATACACTGTAAGAGAAAGTAAGAGAGAAAGAAAGAAAGAAAGAAAGAAAGAGAGAGAAAGAGAGAGAGAGAGAGACACCTCCGTACACACCTCAATAACCTGTGTGACTTCAGAGCAAGATGCTTAACACTGATGTGAGGGGGCTAGATAGGGAGAGTGTGTGTGTGTGTGTGTGTGTGTGTGTGTGTGTGTGTGTGTGTGTGTGTGTGTGTGTGTGTGTGTGTGTGTGTGTGTGTGTGAGTGTGTGTGAGTGTGCGCGTGCGCTTCGGGGAGGGTGAGGGTGTAGTAGGCTTTCATGTGCGAAGCCAAAAATCAAAGAGAAAGACTAAAAAGGCTTTAGCTAATGATAGAGAGAGTACCACGACACACACATCGCCCGGAGCTACAGGGCTACCTCGGTGCCTCGCGCGCGCTCTCGCCGGTTTCTTCACATGAAAAGCTTCTAAGCGCAGCGCTTACTTCCCTCGGCTGAGAGGGGACGAGCGCGCCCGGGTTCATCTACAGTTCCCCATTGCATGCACACTACCGTCACATCTACCGATGATGCTCTGGGTTGATCCGCGGGGTGCAGAACCAAATGGATCGCTTGCGCACAGAATCTAGGGATTAGTCACATTCCTCCGGTGAAAATGAGCGCCATTACGTAAATGCCCTTCCTCTACCAATGCACCAAAGCATCTGCCAAAAAAAAAAAAAAGCGATACGAAAAAATGCTCAGGTTTGATCTTGAGGGAGGATACAGAAATGGAGCATCATTTGGACAAAGAATCTACACAAGAGTCAGATGATCCCCCGTTGAAAATTAGGGACATTAAAAATAAATGCACTACATTCATTATTAATGATATTTGTCATTATGGACCCGGGGGGCTACTCACGGGTTTAGCTATACACATATATAATAGCTTTGAGAGGCAATGATGCAGCTTTCAGAATAGACCTCACTGTTCAGATTCGTTCAGAAAGACAGGCGAAAACCTCAGTGTGGCCCATTAAATCCCCTGCAAGAACACCCATGGGTGTGAAAATCGGGCCATTACCACAAACTAATTCCCCAGTAGGGAAAGGCTGCATCCGGACGACACGCGATTCGAAATGTGCTCGACTCGCTCAAAGCCACGGCTATATTCGAGCCCGCGTCCCTCTTTTGCGGGGAAAAAAAAAGTTGAGGAAAACAGGTGGAAATGGTGCCATTTTCCCTCCCTCCAGACTCTGCGCAGATGTCAGTTCTGATGTCACCGAGTCGGCGGCTGTCCCCTCACAGATGCATTCAGGTGGAAAATGCCTGCGGCTGGGCTAAATTGCTCTGTCTTTTGTGAGACCCCCCCCCCTCCACACACACACACACACACACACACACACACACACACACCACCTTCTGTGATCTGTATGACAAGTGTGTGACTCCAAAAACACTTTGTGCCTGCTTCGCTGCAGCCATTTCCACAGCAGGTAGTTCTGTCAGCCTGGGTTGTTTTTCTCTCCCCGTCCTCAGAAGGCTTTTTTAGGGGCTCTTTCGCTACATTAGCGCTGGCGTGCTGACGACAGGTGGAGACAGGTGGGGCTCCAAACGGGCGATGCCGTCTACTGCCTCCTGAGGGTGCTGAGAAAGGAGTAGGGCTTCTTTGGTTTTGTAAGGCATGGAGAGAGATGGAGAGAGATGGAGGGAGATGGAAAGAAAGAGAGAGCGAAAGATAGACATGAAGGGAAGAGGGAGGGAGATAGAGAGCTAGCGAGAGGTATGGAAGGGGAGGGGGAAAGAGAGAAAGAGGGAGAGTGAGAGAGAGACAGACAGAGCAAGAGAGAGAGAGAGACAGAGAGAGATAGACATGGAGGGAGGAGGGAGGGGGAAAGAGGGCTAGCGAGAGGTATGGGGAGGGAGGGGGAAAGAGAGAGAGAGAGAGAGAGAGAGAGAGAGAGAGAGAGAGAGAGAGAGAGAGAGAGAGAGAGAGAGAGAGAGAGAGAGAGAGAGAGAGAGAGAGAGAGAGAGAGAGAGAGAATCCACAAGGGCCTGGCTAAAAGTGCCATTTGTGAAGATGAGCCCCATTTCTCCCCTTCTGCTCGACGCTGGCACCCTGCCGGCAGGGGCACAGGTGCACCCTATAAATACCGCAGAGACTTTCGACGCAAACGAGTGGCGTGGGCCAGACATCTCTGATGGTGAGAGGGGTGACAGAAGGGCAACATTTACACCCCAGAAGAGTCCCATTCAGACAGCACTTAGTGGCTAAGCCAGTAGAACTTGGCACAGACAGGAACATGACGTAGAAGCCGCTCAGCAAAAGTGTGCTTTACAATTATTTCATCAGTCATCATCGTCAACCTGCAGCTGTGAAGCTTTTAAGGGGTGGTGAGTGTGTTGCTTGGTCCCGCTAGGCACTCACCTCCACGTAAGAGATGGGGAAGATCCCAATCTTATCTCCCAGCATGCCCTCGGCCCAGTTCTCATCCACACGGCGAATCACAGTCAAAACATCATCCTGAAAAACAAGGAGACAGAGAGAGCAATGGGGAGAGAAAGAAAGAGAGAGAAATGGGGTGGGGGGGTGACAAAGAGAGAGACAGAGAGAAACAGACAGTGAGAGAGAGGACAGATCCTTGTTACTGGGCAGAACATCATTAAACATGCTAATTGGGAGTATTTCTTCATCTCTATGAAACAGACTGAGGGAAGTATAATATTTTATTGAAAGACATAAAGATGGGACCACTAAAGGGGGGGGGGGGGGGGGGGGTGCAGCCCAGGCACAATTCCATGCAATATATTTTCAAAACATTCTCATTTCTTTACTTTGGATGTCTTTTGCGCTTAATAGGCAGAACTAAAAACTGAACTCCGTAAGATGGAGGAGGAAACCGAAACAATGGCAATATACATCCAGACTCTGGGGGTGGAGTGGACGCACAGGGCCTTAACGAGAGAGGAAGAAAGCAGAAGAGAAAAACTGATACTGGGACAGTTCATCTCGGCAGTTGTTCCAGTTTAAATCAGTTTGGCTGCTTCAAAGCAGCAAACGAGCTGAAAGAGTACAACGACGGGAGATTTCTTGTTAGTGGGAGAAGAATTGTTGTGTTTCACATAAGTATGGAACTTGAGGCATTTGCGTCAGGGATTTGTTTTCTGGATCGGAGAGTGGCTGAGCTGGCGGTGGTGGCGGTGTCTTTTGTGAGGCGACAAAGAGGTGTGTTGGAGCGAGAGCGAGCTATTCTCAGTGGAAGCGTGGGCAGACGGTGAGTGCGTCAGTGAGAACCATCTCTGTCCTTTCCAAACACACACACACACACACACACCAGCACTTATCCAGGAGTTTGTGGCCATCACCACACACTCATGGTTCAACCACAAGCCTCCACCGCATCCCCCTCTTTTCTCTTTCAGGGACATTAAATGGTTTTGGGACAAAGAGAATGAAAAGGACCTCTGAGAAAACCAGCACTAGCCACGTGACCTCTATAGGTGGGCGAACCAAAAACCCAAAATGCATCTCCGCTGTCCAAAAAACAATGGGATGGTCCCTGACATCTTCTAAAACATAGCTTTTTGCACCCGAGAGGTCTACGTGGTGGTTGACCCCACACTGACCTTTGAGAAGGGCAGGCAGTCTTTGTCCGCCTCCTTGTCCTTCAGCTCAAAGTCGTAGAGCGCTTTGCACTGGGGCGGTGGCTGGGGCAGCGGCTTGATGACCTGCACGAAGTTGGTGGGGAAGAAGCCGTGCACGCCGCCCATCTCGCCGTGGTACCAGTTCTCGTCCACCTGCCGGCGCAGGATGATGATGTCACCCTTGGTGAACTTGAGGTCGCCGGGCTCCTTGCCGTCGTAGTTGTAGAGGGCCTTGGCACAAGGGAGCTGGGGAATGCCCTGCAGGGAGAGATGGAGAGAGGAACAAGGATGAGATGAGGAGGGAGGGAGGGAGGGAGGGAGGTACAGAGAGAAAGAGAGAACAAGAGCGAGAGAAGGAGAGAGCGAGAGCAAGAGAAGGAGAGAGCGAGACCGAGACCGGTCATTCATGGCCTGAACTGAAATAGCAGAAAGTCATGGATAATGCAGCAGTTGCGGCACTCAAAAGTGCATTCATTTTTCAGAACCAGATGGGAGAGAGGAGGGGAGCTGTGACAAACTGGGCAGAGGGAACAGTTACAGAATTGTGTGTGTGCACGCGTGTGTGTGTGTGTGTGTGTGTGTGTGTGTGTGTGTGTGTGTGTGTGTGTGTGTGTGTCTGTGTGTGTAAAAGTCAGAGACACAGTACTGAGTGACCCGAGTGGGCGAAAGCAAGAAGTCTACGCTGGATTCAAGCATAAAACGACGTTGCCTCAGTTCTAAAAACACTTTCCACTCTCAACCCTGTACACAGCAGTATTAGTGCCCACGGTTTCAACCTTTTTTGAAATAAAAAGCCATTTAAAAACATCCTGCGGCATACCATACCACCAACAAAATTACACACTGTAGCTTCTAATACTACAAAAATAATGTTTCTCCTTTTTTTTAAAGTTCAGCTCAGAGTCTGCATTAACTTTTCAAGTAGGCTATGCCTATTTATCTAATCGTTGTGTTACGTCTTGCTACCCATAGATATTACAAAGCTAGATACTGCATTGCCCGTCAACACAACTGTCATATTGCTGGAGGCAAACACCTGTTTCTCCATTGGTCTCCAGTGATTGTTGCCCCACCATAACGGCAGTGCAATTTATGTTGGCTACGTTGTGGAGCCCAACGCGGTATCTAGGTTTCTAATATCTATTTTTCACCGTCACTTCTTGTGCTCATCACTTAATTAACAAGGATATTAGTGTGCTACCTAGTTCCACCCACTGACATGAAAGAGCATTTATTTACTTAGTGAGTCACCATTGCAGGCACAGATGCTCAACAATGACATAGCCTACTATTTGCAACAACTAAATAATACGTGTTTTTGGAGCGATTAAGTGAAATTGGACTATTTCCCACAGCACACCTGATGAGCTCTCCACCAGTGTGCCATGGAACAGTGGCTAAAATAAAATAAAATAAAAAAATCACTGCATTTGACTCACTAACAATCCTAAATTCAACATTTTCATGCCCCAAAAACAAAAGGTTGGTTGCCTGTCTTATTGCCATCAGTCTTTCAGAACTCTCAGCTCCAACCCTATTCACCTAGCTACAAAAGCAGTGCCAGGGCCTCTGCCCACCACATTCCTGCTGTGTTTGTTTCAGTCTCGGCTCGGTTTGTTTACACGGTTCGTGTGCTGTCAATCTTCCCTCTTGTCCGTCCGTTTGCCTTGAGGCCTCATCGGTCTGTCGGTCTGGCAGTGTGCGCCCGTGCTTTTACCCGTCTGACCTCTATCCGCCCCCCTCCCATCAAAAAAAAAAAACTCCCAGAATGCTCTTGGGGGGCACATCTCGGGACCCACAAAGCCTCGGGGCAGGCCCATTTATCTCCCCACACTGGGCTTTGTGGTCCGGTCCAGTCGTCTGGAACCCCTGAAAGGCCCATTCAGGCCTGACAATGACCCCGTGAGTGTGAGGGGGTGGTGGGGTGGCTCGGGCTACAGAGGGGGTCCACCATTCAATGAGGGCCTTTCAGGAGGGAGGGGGGGGGCGTTCAAGAGACGGGCCCCGGCCCGGAGAAGAGGAGGAGGAGGAGGAGGAGGAAGGGGAGTGGGGGGCAAGAAGGCCCAAAACTTCTTCGTGAACAACCCCCCCATTCAGCTACATATCCTGAGCAGTGCTCGCTCGGAATCACAAACACAACCCCGCTGAGTCCAAACCCGCAGAGACCGAAAACAGACAGAAAAAGAGAGTGGAGGAGAGGGGAGGGGGGGAGAGAGAGAGAGATGGAACGTGAGCAGGACAAATATGGAACAAGAGAGAACACATGTAAGACAGAGCGAGACGGCTGCTCGTGCACTTGCGGAACCTTGGAAGACAGCGGACAGGACAGAGAAGAAAAACACGAAGAAAACGAGACGACGCATGAGAAACGGCGGTTATGAAACAGACAGAATAATAGAGGACGCAGAAGCGGATGCTAAAGAGGGTGGATTTAAGTACTGGAAAGAGGGGCACTGGGAGGGAGCAAGAGAAAGAGAAAGAGCAACGAGAGAGACGGGGAGAAAGAAGGAAGGAGAGAGAGAGAGAGAGAGAGAGAGAGAGAGAATTGGCACAGAGTTGCCATTAGACACTAATGAAGCATTAAAAGGCTCTGGGGAGAAATAGGCTTTGGAGTGAAGTGTGACTGAGCTCTTTTTTTTTCAGCTGTCTCTTGTATTAGACAGACAGAGAGAGAGAGAGAGACACACACACACACCTGCCTGACTGAGATCAGACAAAAAAATGTTGCTGTGTAAGAAAAGATGTTTTTTTTTCTAAATCCAGCCTTGATCCCCTGGCCCAGCCATGGTTCACCTTCCCCTTTCAGCTATTCGTCCAACTCTTTCTCTCTTTTTTTTCTCTTTTTTCTCTCTCTTTCTCACTCTCACTCACTCACACACATACACCTGACTTACACACTCCTCCGCCAGCCGACACACTCACAAACAAGTGTCTACAACAGCCTACAGTATGTGAGAGAAGAATGTAAGAGTAAGAATGAAAATGGAAAAAACAGGAGAGGAGACGAGACAAGACAGACAGGCAGTAAAGGCAGACAGCAGAGAGAGAGAGAGAGAGAGAGAGAGAGAGAGAGAGAAAGAGAAAGAGAGAAAGAGAGAGAGAGAGAGAAAGAGAGGAGAAAAGGAGAGGGAGAGCTGGTGTGTGGCCTTCCGGCCCTGTCTCTTGAGTGGAAACTGAGTGTGTGTGCGTGCGTGTGTGTGTGTGTGTGTGTGTGTGAGTGTGTGTGTGTCGTGAGTAAGAGTGTGTGTTTGGACTGGACGGACTTGAAAGAACACAGCCCAGGCCCAAATCCAGTGCAAACAGCGATCCTGCGCCTGAGAGTGCGTGCGTGTGGAACATCGGGGCGTTCTGGTGCCAGGTTCTGCCTTCCCGACTTTGGGGAGGAGAGGGAGGGAATGTTTGGACGGCATTAAGACTCGAACGAAACCCTCCAGTTCCACACACACACACACACACACACACACACTTAGCCCCTTTCCAACTTTGTAACTAGACCATCTCACGATACAGGCTAATAACAAAGGTTTCTCCATTCTTCTTCAAACCAGCACAATCTAACCCAAGCATCTATGCACCCTGAATCCAAGTACCAGACTACATGGTTCTTGACCAGTTAAATAAAGAGTTACAGTACCTCCATGTGGTTCTAGACCAATTAAATGCAACCTCATGGTTCTCGGCCATCTAAATGCACCAAACGTTCCACATGGTTTCAAGATCACACAAATGTATGGGGTCCTCTACAATACATGGCTCTTATCCAGTTGCCTGTATTGAATCTCCTACATGATCCTTGACCAGTTCAGCTCAATGCAGTCAAACCTCTTTATAGCTCCTGACCCCGTCAAATGCAAAGTCATCTACATGGTTCTTGTTCAATTTAATGCAGAGTTCTCCACAGGCTCTTTCTCGAGCTGAGGAGGAGCACTGAGAAAGGGTTTCATTACAGCTTAGGGTTCGTTCTCTATCCAGTGGCCCCTTAGCCCCATATCTCATTAGCAGCCTACTCTAGCGAGTTTAATATGTTTTCACGGGAGAAGCTACGTTACTTTGTCCATCACAGCCAGTGCCAGGTTCCCCCACTGATTGCATGGCTAATGAGAAACTACGCTATGCAGAACTAATGGCTTTCCACTATCCGCTAGCTAGCACATTTTCAACCATATCCAGCCATGGCCACAGCCATAGACATGCTAATGTCCTTGTGTTAAATATATATATATATACACACACATACACTTTAAATATTTTTTCCTCAAAGAAGAATATCCGAATGCTAAACCTGTTTACATGTGTGCGTGACCACTGAGAGTCAGTAGTCTGCTGAGGGGCAGCAATAACACAGTGCAATAATGGTACATGTGTTGCAGACAAAACCCCTCTGGCCGTCTATCCATCACTCCCATAACCCCACACCAATCCCATGCTTTCTCCACCCCTTCCTCAATCACCCTCCCTCCCAAACTCCTGCAACACACACACACATAAACACACAGACACACTCAAAAACACACACACCCCCCTCCCCAGTTGTGCCCCTCCCAGTGTGTCCAGTGTCCTCTCCGATCCCCAGGGGAGCAAGATGGCGGGTCAGCTGGTAGCATCATCGGCTAGCTTACGGGCATTATCCCGTCGGATCGGGCATTATCAGGTTGCAGCATCAGGCGGGGGGGTTAATCCCGCGTTTATCTGCCATAATGCAATTAGGCCTCGAGTGCTTAGAGCGCGGCGCGACGCGCCACTCATTCACACACACACACACACACACACCGCCGTGGCACAGCGCAGCACAGCCAGGCACCAGAGGGAGCATGGCACAGTAGCAGCACGGAGTGGACCCAAGCACCCAACACACACACACACACACACACATTATCATATGTTGATACAGAAACTCACCTACACATAGGTGCACAAACAGCATTCAAAACTGAACACAGTTCGGTGTGGTGGAGTTTACGAAAGTTCACTGAGTTTATGCCATAGTCTCCTTCAGAACAGTCTTCAAAGGATGTCATATTGAGAAGATGAAACCAAACACTTAAAACCCTCAAACAATTCAATTATAATTTCCAAAAAGTGTCAAGTGGGTCTTGAGAGTGTGTGACTGCGTGTGACTGTATGAGTGTGTGTGTGTGTGTGTGTGTGTGTGTGTGTGTGTGTGTGTGTGTGTGTGTGTGTGTGTGTGTGTGTGTGTGTGTGTGTGTGTGTGTGTGTGTGTGTGTGTGTGTGTGTGGAGATTAATTAAGGAACAGGGGAATTAACTGAATTGAAGCAGAATGGATTTGTTTGTTCAGCAGGAAACAGTCACTTGGCTACAGGCCCACAGGTCAGCGGTTCTTTTACCATGTTATTTCCAAGCCCCGCTGAGTCTGTGTGTCTGTGCGCAAATGTGTGTGTGTGTGTGTGTGTGTGTGTGTGTGTGTGTGTTTAAGCAAATCCTTTTGCTCCTGATTTCTGTTTTATGGGCTTGGGAGCTGGGGGAAGGGTATGGTGACTAGACGGGGGTCTGTCTGCACCCCCAGAGGGGGGTCGTCTGACTTACGACCGCCCCCGTTCAACCTCCCTAACCCTCCCCCCCCCACTCCCAAACACACACACAAAAAACCACACACACACACACCCCCGAGACCGTCTGCTGACAACATGTCCTCCCAGGAGACCGTATGCCTACTGTACCCCTAAAACATGCATGCACTCTCTTGCTCTCACACACACACACACACACACACACACACACACGTGCCAGCTCGTCCTCGTTAGGCTGTCTTTGTTTCATGGCAAGGCCCAGGAGGGATGCAGTGGGCCATGGCTGAGGACAGGGTCCTGTGGGGTGGTGGGGCTGGCCAACAGGGGGGGCATCTTGTTTTCATTAGTGCTCCATTACCCCAAATTGGTTCTTAATGGCCCTGTTTATGACTGCCGTGGTGCGGCTCAACCCATGCCCCCATTGGGGTATTTTTTTTTTTGGGGGGGGGGGAGGGGGGTCTGGGTGATGGGGAGGGGTTGGGTGATCGGGGGGGGCTCCAATGACCCGAATGGAAATAGGCCACTGACGCATATCCTTGTAGCCTGATTGGCCGAATGAACCATAACAGGTCAGAAATCATCCCACAAATCTGCATGACAGCCACCGGCAGTGCATCGACACACAAGAGGACAAACAAAAAATTCTGCGATGCGTCTGCGGTTCGGTCTCGAAGTGATGACTAACCTCATGTGCCCCCCTCTAACATCATCACGAGAATAGACACGCAAACAAGACAATCATATTAGGCCGGGCGCTAACGCGCTAAGTGTGCGGAGCCCAAAGGAAGAGCTGGAGGAGGAGAAGAAGGAGGAAGACTTTGGAGCCTGAACATGTGGCTTTTAGCCCCTAGCCCCGGCTCAGTCACCTCTCACCCAGAGAGGGCCCAGGCGTCGTGGGGGGCGCCTGGAGGTTTGTCATGCCACTGTCTGCCCCCCCAAGCTGCCGTAAATGAGTGCAGTGGCCTTGCTGGACGACTGCTGGCGACGGAGACGAGCACATGGAACAAGGAACAACAAAAGTACAAAGTTCAGTGCTCTGGTTTCCACAGCAACAACAACCATCCCCCTCCCCTCGTTTTTTTTTTTTTTTCGTTTTGTTTTGTTTTTTTCAGTGCCGCTATTTATGGGTCTCAAAGTCTTGATGCAAGGCGGGCCTGTATAAAGGGCCTACCCAGGCTATCGTGGTGTGTGTGTGTGTGTGTGTGTGTGTGTGTGTGTGTGTGTGTGTGTGTGTGTGTGTGTGTGTGTGTGTGTGTGTGTGTGTGTGTGTACACGTTTAAGGGAGAGGGAGAGAAAGAGCAATTGTGGCGGGTTTCAACTGAAGCTTTTATTTTTAGAGTGAATTTCACAGCAGAAACACAGAAGCGTGACTGCTACACGTGTACTGCCACTGATGTTCACAGCACACAGGGACATCAAAGATGGAAGGATGAAAACACGCACACACATGCGCACACACACACACACAGACACACTAACTAAGACACTGAGGAATTGCACAGTAAATCACACTGGCCTTAAAGTTAATTCAGAGATTGCTACAAGAGAAATTGAGACGACTGAAAAAATGAGACAGACCCACAGAGGGAGGTAGGGAGGGAGAGAGGGAGAGAGGGAGAGAGAGAGAGAGACATCTGGGGGGCAGATGTGTCCATCCATATCTGAATCACACATGAACCTGAGCTATTAAAACACACTTCACCTCCCCCTTCATCCTCCTCTTCCTCCACACCCCCCCTCCCTCCGTTGCCACACTTCTCCTCCTCTTCCTCTGTCAAAGCTCAAGCCTGCAGTAAAACTCCAGAAATAGCGTAACATCACACACGCACATGCTGTCGCGGTCATTACAACACACACCTGCTCTACAGTACCCGGTTGCTGACCCCAATAAAAGTCTCCTTTACTGGTCCTCTGGGTTGACGCTGATGCCATTGGACTCCAATCTGATGGCTCATGGGACACGCGGCCATTTGGCCCCTGATTGAAGCAAGCTGGGCCCCCGCGGCCTCATGGGAAACGTAGTTCTCTGCCCGGGATCAAAGCCCTGCCCCTGCCCTGAGCGTGGACAACACGAGGCCCATGAGGCGGCCATGTGGAAACTGGAGGAGCGTTTGGACCAGGGTCTCGGGGCCCTCAGATGTGGTTAAAAACGAGTGGACATTTCTATAAAACCCGGGGAACATATGGGAGTGGAACTGGGCTGAGACAGCGCTCAGGGAGGGTGGAGGATGGAGGGGAGGGAGGAGATGGTGTAAGCTGCAGATTAGTCATCAAAAAGAAAACCATTTTTGCCAGGAAGGGGGTCTGGATTTATGGGGGGGAATTATGGAAACAGAGCCATGTGGTTTTGATAAATCTGCTGTGTGTGTCTCTTTCGCGCTGCTTCACACACACACACACACACACACACACACACACACACACACACACACACACGCACACGCACACACGCACAGTATGTGTGTGAGTACGTTTGCAGAGTTGTATACAGTGCATGATCTTCTCCTTTGAGCTGCTTTGAGAATTCATGTGCGTGCATGTGTGTGTGCGCGTGTCTTTGTCTGTCTCTCTCTGCGTGTGTGTGTGTGTGTGTGTTACCCTGCCTTCACCTGGCTGGCCTCATTCCCAGGGTAGGGGGACAGATTGTGGGTGGCCTCTTGGATCACCGGGGGGTGTGTGTGTGTGTGGGGGGGGGGGGGTAACTGACAACTGCAGCCCGGGCCAGCCCAGCCCCTGACAGCCCAGACACAGCCCCAGCCCCAGCCCTGCACCTAACACACCACACCTCTCAGTCCCACTCAGCCCTGGAGCCCTGGAACCCTCTACACTCCACTCCGCACCACACCACACTCAGCTCAGCTTTGAAGAACAAGGCCAGGGAGATTAGCGAGAGGGGAGACCAGGGCAAGGCCTCGGATGTTCACCAGAGGAGAGAAGAAAGAGAAAAAAAAGGAGGGAGGAAATAGAAAAAGGAAAAGAAAAGACAGAATGTGACTTGGCCTGAGCGTTAGAAAGTGGGCTCAATGACTCTGTGGGTCTTGCACTTCCTGTTCTCCTGGTCACGCCACAGAGGTTAATACCCATGCCTCTGACCTCTTCATGCTTTTCTATTTTTCCCTAGCCAATCATCCTCTGCTCTGTCCAATCCCCAACTCCTCTCCTCCTCCTCCTCTTCTTTCTCAGGGGACTCCATTACCCAGCAGAGGAACGCAAACACAAAACTCTGTGTCGGTTGCCAACCTGTTACCTCCGGTGTTTTGTTTAGCACACACCTCGCTTTTGCCACTCATTCATTCATTCATTCATTCTTTTTATTCATTCATTATTTTTATCTATCCTTTCATCGGCTTTTCTTTTCGACATCCTGTTTTGAATCTTGCTATTGATTTTCTTCAAACTCCTTCTATCCCTCTCCCCCTCTTTCCCCCCTCTTTCCCTCCCTCATGTCTCCTTCCATCCCTTTCCCTCTCTTTTTCTCTCTCCTCTCCCGATTGTGCCTCCATTACCATGTTTTCTCCAGGAGCCAGAGAACGAGGGATGAGAGCTGCTAAAGACGGACGGATGAATGGATGGATGGAGGAAGAGGAGAGGAGCAGTGTTCCGTGACCACCTGTGAGGCCTGAAGAGCAGCCAATTAGCTTATGGCCCTGAGAGGGGAGCAAGGCAAGGCAAGGCATGGCAAGGCAAGGCAAGGCAGGGGGGGGCCTTTCAAACTTGCTCACCCTCTTTCTCCCATTGCCCTCAAGCCTATTTTCCATTCAGTATGTTTGAGTGAGTGTGTCTATGTGTGTGGGTGTGTGTGTATGTGTGTTTTTCCCTTGGTTTGGATCTCTGCCCCCCGTCTCACCCTCTCACGCTACACAAACACACACACTCGCACACACT
>NC_085008.1:21553050-21705550 GCF_963854185.1 Sardina pilchardus | reverse complement strand
AGAGCGAAAGACTGCTATATCCAGAATCTATACATCTCTCTCACACACACACACACACACACACACACACACACACACACATACTTCTGAAAACAACATCAAGACAGAGCAGCATCTCCTTTACACAAGCACACAGTGTTCAGGTGTCAGTGTGCAAAATACACTCAAGGATCACATCAGTCCTCTCCGTCAAACTTGTACACATGCAAACATTTCTCTCTCTCACACACACACACACTCACTCTCTCTCACACACACAGAGAGTGGAAAACAGAAGGGGCGCAGGCTAGCTAACAAGTGTGTGTGGAGGGCTGAGAGTGGGCTGGTGTGGAGGCGTGATGAGAGCTCAGAGAGACGAGCTGTCTGATCTGATTACACTGGACCCTCAGCAGCACACACTGCCAGACTCCAAGCAGGCAGAATCAAGAGAGCGCGCGCGTGTGTGTGTGTGTGTCAGACACACAGAGAGTGGGGGGGAAAAAGACAGACTGAAAGAGTGGGAAGTCCAACAGACAGAAAACAGAGATTCCCTGTAGACACTGACAGCCCTGATGGGAATCATCATTCTATTAAAAAAGTGATTTCCTGCATTTGAGAGAGAGGATTGAGCAGAGCAAAGAGCCGAACACAAAGAGAGTGGGCAAGCCTATTGAGGCCCGACAAGCAGCACACAAACAGAGTCAAAACACAAACATGGAGAGAGAACAGAACACAGCCAAAGACAAGACAAAGAAAGAAGACAAAAGATAAATACGACAACAAAAGGAGAGGAAGACAGTTAGACAAACACACCAACAAACAGAGAGAAAGACAGAATGATAAACACACCAACAAACAGAGAGAAAGACAGAACGATAAACACACAAACAAAAGGAGAGGAAGACAGTTACAGTAGATAAACACACAAACAAAAGGAAAAGAAGACAGGAAGATAAACACACAAACAAAGAGAGGAAAAACAGAGAGGAGGACAGAGGGAGAGAGCCTTGTGATGTTGGAGAACAGTAAAACGCCATGAAGGAGAAAAACAAAAACGGAGAGAAAGACACAGACAGACAAACAAACAGATGGACGGACAGAACTATACACAGAGAGGAAAGGAAGTCATGTGACCTACATGTATAGGAAAAGGAAGGAAGGAGCAAGACCGAGAGAGGGAAAAAAATAAAAGAGAGCGCGAGACTGAGTGTACGAGACAGGGGAATATTCCCAGTATTCACGGCCGGTAAGCATACGCTTTAGCCTGCAGGGGCTCAGGCATAATGAGGGGGTTCCGTGACACAGGCCGGGTCAGCCAGAGGTTTCCTCAGCAACCATGATGTCATCAAAAAGGGCCAGCGTGACTCAGAGGAGCCCGCAGAGGAGCGGCTGCAGGGCCCAGGGCCAGGAAAGGCCAGAGGAATTTCACAGGGCCCGTTTATGTTCAGGGGAACACAGTAAACAACATTCCTGATCACTATTAAACAGAGACATAACACACACACACACACACACACACACAGATTTAGGTTCAAAAGAAAAAGCAAACATGATGTGTCAAAACTAAAGAGAAAAACATTTGCTGTTCCGTAAACAAAACAAAAAAAAAAGCTTTTTGGCTGTTCAAGCTTCAAGGCTTTCCAATGTTTTATGGCAAAAAAGACAAAAAAAGATAAAAGAAAAGGATGAAAGAACATCAGAAAAGCAGAACCCTTAACCAAGGGAATTTAGTGCAAAACAAGTCCAGAGTTAACAGGCTAATCAGTGGCACTTTCTTCCTCACTAACTAAGAGGAGCAGAGGCCACTGCATTACAAAATAACGCAGACCTAAAAACGACTGAAGGTTTCGCATTGCCTTCTAAATGAGGGGGACCTCTGGAGGTATGGAGAAAGGGAGGAAGAGAGAGAGAGCAAGAGAGAGAGCAAGAGAGAGGGAGAGAGAGAGTGTGTGTCAGCGATGCGTTGCAGCAAGCCCTCATTATTACGGGGGAAACAATGGCCTAATTACACCCCCCGGTGATTCAGCTGGGCTGGACAGCAGGCCCTCTACACACATATATATACACACACACACACACACACACACCAATAAACCTACGGTATAGCAGCCCCAGACCCATAAAAAATCCCCCCCTTCAGCCTTTCACACATTACACTATGTGTGAATTTCATGCATGGAACACGAATCTGAACTAAGAGAGCTGGACAATTTTTTACAACTCACAGATCTCACACACACACACACACACACACACAGACACAGACACAGACACACACACACACCTCAACTTGCTCTAAGCCCTCACCAGACAAGCTTACAATCTGCCGGTGCCTGCTTTCATCTCCTCCTCTTGCAGGGGATGGCCGTGGCAGTTCGAGAGACAGACTGACCGACGGAGTGACCTCCGCGGCAGTCACCCTTAATCACAGATGAGATTAGCAGCGCTTGCCCCAGCTCTCATTAAATAATGGTGAGAATCTCCAGCATCGGTAATGAACCTCGTTAGGAGACATTAGCGAGGGAGTGGGGGTTGGACGGCGGAGGAAGTGTGTGTGTGTGTGTGTGTGTGGAGGGAACATGCGGCAGCTTTTAATAATACAAAAAAAAAGGTTAGACTTTATCACGCATGGCTTCATGTATTCTAATGAATCTGGGGCCGTTTTCTCCTTTATCAGCGGGAAGTATTAAAATGGCGCGCTGATTAATATGGGTTGGGGTAGGATGGGTGTGCTCTAGCAAATGGGAGCTTTAATTCATCTTTCTCTTCTGACCCCACACTGGCGTGACCCATCACCTATAACCCTTCACCTCTAACCCTTCCACTGGTCCTTTTATCCCTTTTTTAGCTCTGATGGTTTGACTAGCCTGACAAGAGATTGTGGAACAAAGAGTTTGTGTTGTGTGTTGTGAATGTGTGTGTGTGTGAGAGAGAGAGAGAGAGAGAGAGAGAGAGATGGAGAGAGAGATATAAAGATAAAGAGAAAGAGAAAGAGAGAGATAGGGATAGAGAAACAGCGAGAGAGAGAAAGAGGAAGAGAGAGAGTCAGACAGAGGGACAGAGAGACACAGAGAGACTGTGTGTTCTTTGATGACAAATATAGATTTTCTGTGTGACAAATATGAGTGATGCTGACTGTGTGCCCTCTGTCTTCGTCACAATCTCACTCTCTTTCCTCCCTCTGACACCACACACACACAAACACACACACACACACACACCTGGTGGGTTTTCGTGTCAAGGTGACATTTGGCCCTCTGGCCATTTGACTACTACAGTCACCTTCCTCTGCCAGTTTTCATGACTCTCTCTCTCTCTCTCTCTCCTTCCTTCCTTCCTTCTTTCCTTCCTTCCTCCTTCCCCTCTTCGCCCCGATACACAGGTCAGCCCCTCTTCCATGACTAAAATACTGTAGGGACTGTAAAGGAGGATGACCACCACACACACACACACTGTTGTTTCCATGGGCCTCTGATCAGACTGACATGGGTTGAATGGACCAGCAGAGAGAGAGAGAGAGAGAGAAAGAGAGAGTGTGTGTGTCTGTGTGTTTGCGCACTCCAACCCTTTCAACCAGCAGCAGTATTTTTCTGCTCAGATAAAAATCAAAAATCAAAGGCGGCGGAGAAAAGGGAAAAAAAAGAGGAGGAACGAGAGAAAGAGAACGAAAAGAGAAAAGAAAGGGAGAGAAAGAGTGAGAGAAGCTGAGGGTGAGAGAAAAGGGAGGAAAAATAAAGAGACAAAGTAAGTGTGAAAAGAGATGGAAGCAGTTCAAAGAGAACAGGAGAACAAAAAGAAAACATAACAAGAGAGAGGGGAGAACACGAGGGACAAAGGGGAGGAGAGCAAGAGAGAGAGAGAGAGAAACCTAACAAGAGGACAGAGAAAGAGAGAAAAAAAAGGTGGAGTGGAGGCGAGCGAAGAGAAGACGAGGGAGCGCGTGGGGGGGGTCTCTGGAGGACTGGGCACCTCGTAGCAGGGCAGGGGCGTGGGGGGGGGGGGGCAGTGTGTGTGTGTGTGTGGGTGGGGGGGGGGTGATCAGGGCCAGTGACACGCTCTTTGATCTCTGGGGCTTTCATCTGTCGACAACATCCACCTGCACGCCCTCAGAATCCAACCCTTACGACCCCCCCACGCCACCCATTGTTTGCCCCCCGCCCAAGCTGATCCACCCTGTCCCTGACACGAGAGAGAGGAGGAGAGGAGGAGAGGAGGAGAGAGGGCGCGCCGTGCCGTGGAGCGAAACTGCCCCAGTTGGCACGGCTCTCCAACTCATCATCACACCTGCTCAAGGTTAGCAGGCACTAACGGAGAAGGTCACACAACAATTCTACTTGTGCCCCTCAGAAAAATGCGCTTTTGAGAGTGTGTGTGTGTGTGTGTGTGTGTGTGTGTGTGCGTGGGTGGGTGCGTGTGTGTGTGTCCGAGTGAGTAAGGGAGGGAGAGGGTGCATGCGTGTGTGTGTGTGTGAGAGAGAGAGAGAGAGAGAGAGAGAGAGTGTGAGTAAGAGGGTGGGGTTGTGGGATACGCCTGTTCCTTGTAGCCAGCACAGATCATGTATCAGAATGCGAACAAAACCCCCCAAAGAACAGCGCCGTGGCCAACATAGCTCCCCTCTTATCGCAATCAAACAGGCACATTCCAGCCAGGTCCAAACTCTTTCTTTCCGTCTCTGTCTCTTTCTTCCCCCCTCTCCCTCTCTCTCTCTCTCTCTCCTCCTCTCACTCTTTCCCTCCCTCTTGGAGCAGGGTACACGTTTGATGTGCAGGCTGGCACAGAGGAAGAGGAGGTGGAGGATGGAAGATGACTGAGAGGGAAAGAGGGAAAGAGGGAGAGAGGGAGAGAGGGAGAGAGGGAGAGAGGGAGAGAGGGGGGGGTTGTTGGGGGTAGGGGGTGGGACAGAGGCCGTCTGGCGTCTCACTGCCACACAGCCCTCGCAGAGAGGAAGATGGGCCTCCCCAGAGGAATGTAGCCAGAACAAAAAAAAAAAGAGAGAGAGAGAGAGAATGAAAGAGAGGGAGACATGAGAAAACAGGAGGCCGGGATGAAAGGTGAGGCGTTCACGTTGGTTGAAGCACCACACATCAACAACATTTTGCTCTTCTCTTTTTTGATTCACTTGTTTCATCTTGGTTGGAAACCGTGTATTTGCTTCATCTATGCCCACGACCATCACACACACACACGCGCACACACACACACACACACACACGATCACAGCACTGTTGACTGAACAGATTTCTCACAGGGCTACCTAAGCCCCCGGCTATATTACCAGTAATTCAGGTCAATTTATGTGATTTCTTTCCTATTTGCCAGTACATTCAGTGAGGGAGGTGTAGCGGAGGGGGAAAAAAAGACCGAGAGGTTCCCTCAGTCTGCGTGAGGCGAGTCGACCTGAGCAGATTCAGTTACTATATAACCGAACAATGGCGCTAACTGTTTTGACAGGTGAGGGGGGGGTGATTCATGACGAGACTATGCGCACAAGAGTTTCGGCCGCAGAGTGCAAAAACAAGCCCGGAGATAAGGCCAACACCTTGCTATTTAAGACGCCTTCACAGGGAGGGACGGCACAAGCAAATTAGAGGGAGAAGGAGACGCAGACACGTAGACACGCCATCAAGGGCGCTCTTGTTTTTCGTCAGGAGGGAACATGTGACTCGGGAGATGAAACAAATAAAAAACAAAACAGCTGTTGTCATGGCAATTATCTAAGAACAGGCGACCTGGAGTATAGTGCTTTTACCTCATGTACCAACAAGAAAAATACTCACAAGATATACACACATATACACACACACACACACACAGACACACACCCTAGGAGACGCCTACGGTGAGGTGGACTTAACCTGGTTCCTGAGTTCACTAGGGCGTCACCGTGAGCTTCATAGACTGGATCTCCTCCATTAAGCCGGTCACCAGCAGCAGCCTCTTACCTCAAAGCCTTTCACCTAATTAACACCTCCAACCTCCATGCCTGTTCACCTCTCAACACCTGACTCCTTCATTACTGAGTACTGTTGACAGAACTCAATGGTAAGCGTCACATCAAGCCTGGAGCTTGATGGTCAAGCTTCAGTTTAACCCTTGAAATCCCACTTGGCCAAACACTGGTATGGGGTTAGCATGGACCTGTACACATGCCACACTGACTGAGCAAACATGTCCCTCAAAGGGCTTTGCAGAAGACAGACCAATCTCCTTTAACATTTTTAAAAGACACAGGAAGGAACTCGCACACAGGTAACAAACTAAACACTAAGAAGAGTCTCCCAGGACTGCTCGTGTCCATTATGTTTGGATTTAAAGAGTGGACACATGGGTCTTAAAATGATTACCCAAAATCTCATCTTCACAGTTCATCAATGTTCAGCAATCATTTGCATCAAACAACCAACACTCTATTTGACTACCAGTCTCACTAAGGTTACCAAGAGCAACCTCTCGTTTTCCTTGTTATAGATCAACCCAGGCGACCCCCTCTTCGACCCAGCCCAGCCTAACTTCCTTGAATTCCAGCCTCTCAGATGTTGAGCCCTGTCAGTGTGCGGTTGTCTGCCCTTCAGGCAAGCACACTGTCAGCACATTCAAGCTGTTGTCGCAACAATCAATTCAGACTGACAGGCAGCTAGATGACTCTTCACACTGACCAGTGGTCAACTGGGCCTAGCCTGTCCACGAAGACCGATTTAAGCCTCGAGAGCCACATGTTTTCTTCAATTCCTATGTTTTCTTCCGTTATTTTTTTTTCTTTTTTTTTTTTAACTATTTAGTCTCTTTCTAGCTGCTCTTAAGTGGACTTGAACAATCTGTGCCAAGAGGAATATTATGAATATATTATGAGGAACATTACGAACACATCTAAAATTTAAGCTACCGCCTGTACTGTATGATCTAATGAACTGAATTACCGGATTACTTCACCTCCCAGTTATTGCAGTGTTTGTACACGATGCGGTCCACAAGAGCTTGTGTCGATCCCTCCCTAGGCAGTGCCAAAGAAGCGACCCATGAAGCACCTGAAGGGGGTTGTTGTGGGTACTACTAAGCTAAGAACTGAAAGGCGTAGCCTCTGATTCTAATCCACTACACTTTTTTGTCAAAGTCAGCAAACTCTTCTTCAGAGTCCTCTAGCTGCCCAGTCAGTGTGTGTGTGTGTGTGTGTGTGTGTGTGTGTGTGTGTGTGTGTGTGTGTGTGTGTGTGTGTGTGTGTGTGTGTGCACTCAGAAAAAACAATAACAACTCTGGTGTTTGTACAGAGTGGCGGTAAATGAGAAGCAAACAGAATGCCTGCAATAATGCGTGGCTCAATCAAAACATTGCTTAAGAAGTGTGGAAGGTATGCAATTAGGCTCACTGCTGAACATTTTGGCAGAATTACAAAGTCTGCACTTTTAAGCTGAGAATAGAAACAGTGCGTGTGAGTGTGAGTGTGTGTGTGGGGGGGGGGGTCAGACTCACCCTGACGAGGGTGCTCTTGGCCTGCACCCGTTGGGGTTGCGCTCCCGGTGCCCCTGGCTCTCTCTGGGCAGCCGCCGTCGCTTGCGCCCTGACCAGTGCCCCCGCGGTGCCGTTGGCAGCACCGCCTCCCGCCGTGCCCACTCCTCCTCCGGCACCGCCGGTGCCCGGGCCCGGCCGCCGGGGCCTCTGCTTGATGCCGTCCAGCAGGCGCACCAGCAGGATGTTGCTGGGCAGCTCGTCCACGCCGCTCTCCACCAGCGTGCGGCACTCCGGGCAGCGCAGCTCGCCCCGCGAGCCCATGATGCCGAGCAGGCAGCGCCGGCAGAAGGTGTGCTGGCACGGCAGCACCTTGGCCGAGGCGTCCAGACGTTCCAGGCACACGGGGCACTCCAACAGGTCCAGCAGCGCAGACTCGTCCATTGTTGTGTCCTTTCTTTTTCCTTTCCTCCTTTCTTTCGTTTTAAATAGTCACTCACTGTCTTTCTATCACTCTCTCAAGCTGTCCAGTCTGGCCTCTCCTGACGTTTTCAGTCTGGCAGGAGGGCCATACTGCTTGTAGGTTAGTTGGGAAGCAACAATCCTTGCCCTGGTCACGTTACTCCCATGCCTCGGTTATTGCCATGACACCGACAGCATCTGTGAGAGACAGAAAGGACAGTCCATTGTCACGAAATGAAGAACGATATAGATACGCGGAAACAGACAAACAAATCCATATAGGCCTAAATAACTGATGCTGCCAGGCCTACAATAAGAGTAGTCACCGACCCAGTAGGCTATTATGAACCAATAAGTTGGTCATTTTGGCCCACTTATAGGTAACTGTACAAAAGAACCCACCAAGACATTAGAAACTATCCCCGGTGCTTCTTTTGCCCAGGAGAAGACAACGGTCCTGAGAGGTTTACGGTCACGTTTGGCTGGATAGATTTACGTGCCTGCACTGCTAAATGCGCACAACAGCCGATCCCGACCTCTCAAACAGCAGCTCCCGCCCAGTAACCTCTCTGTCCTCTGGGAAAGTCCTCGCTGTTTACCCCCGACTCTCCGGGTCAATCAATCCAGTCATCAACAAGATGCGGCGACTTCATTGTTCAGCCGGAGTCATCTTGTTTGAAACATCCATGCCAGCCACGGGGAGGACCACAGCTCTGGTTTTCATACTCTCAAAGGCTGACCTCAAAAATTGGCTAACATTAGGCTACTACAGCTATTTCATTGGCTCTGTGCATCACTATGAAGAATTATCATCACTGAAACTGAACTGTTTTGTTCAAGAGTAACCTCGGCTATAAGTAAATGCCATAGCCTATGCGCTTGCGAAAAAAAGAAGGTGAGTATCTAGAGACATTAATTACCTTTCTTAAGATGAATGTGAATGTCATATGACAACCCCGATTGTAGGCTACCCCTCCTTTCAATCGCATCACAACAGACGATGTTCTTCAGATCTACAAAATAACAATGCAGTTCATCTTGGACCGTAACTCCAGTTTAAACCTTGATGAAATGAGCCGGTAGCCTCATGGTAAGCTCCACGGAGACCTAACCATAAACAGAATCCTAAATGTGATTCGCATTCTAACCTAACATCAACATGACTCCCTTAACTCATTATCTTTCTTAGGAGGAATAACTTGAGCGAGTTTCGTCAACTCGGTAATGAAAAGGAACTGAACCTCCGTCCGTTCAACGATATCTACGCTACCAACTAAGCAGCAATCCAACAAACTGCTCGCAGTAAGTGTAATGAGATGTGGACAACGTAACCTATGGCTAACAGAACTGTGAATCAACTACAGCTTACGATAGGCTACTACTCCATGAGTACATAGCCTGACTGCATAGCCAGCCAACACGAAGCACTGTTTAGGCAACATGTATCAGGCTAACAAAGCCCCTCTGTATATGAGTGCGTAAAACAAGTTGCCAAATGAACAGCGAACATACATTACCATTGTAAGTGCACAGACAGATATCAGAAGTTTGTCCTTGGAAACAAAAATGTTAACCTACCTCGGAGACTGCGCCTCCTTTTCTAACCCCCTCCTCTCTTTCCAGAACAATTTCTTTCCGACTTCAACAGCCGACCAAACACGCCAATCGCCGCCTCTCGCTACTTTCCCAAGCTCTAGTTCTCAAGAGAAGCCCGTTGTTTGTTGTGTAGGGTATTTCTCGTTCTCTCGACGCGAAGTTGCAACGTTGGCGTTCAGGCCATTATATCTGATGTTAGGATTGTCTGCGAACGCTGGAGATGGCGTTTGGCTGGTATCAGGGTAAGGAGAAAAGAGAAATGGGTAAAAAACTCCGGCGCCTGTGTCCAAACGCCATGATGAACTCGATTGTTACTTTGTAGCACCCCCAGTGGCTTATATAGTGCGACTTACTCCTGTCGGGCGGGCGTATAGTGTGACAGTTGCGCACTTCAATAAAATAGTAGCGGTTTACTTCGGCCTTTTAAGCCATATCATATCATATTAACGCATAATAAACAACACAATTTAAACAGTAATTACAGTGCTTACAAAGGCACAGAAGCCAATCGTGGTTCACCTCAAAATAATCAGTTTGCCGTTGTCTCCCACATTAAAAATCCCCCTTGTACTAGCACATTGAAAAATCCTAAGATTTGTGTATTCAATTTGGATTCGAGTGGCCCAGATATCTCCAATGCACATTTAGGATCATGGAATAAGAAGTTTTCAATTTACAACAATTATTTTAGCCTGGCATTGAAAACAAGATTGTTTCCATTTGTATTACATTCACTCTTTATTGCATATATCTAATCTTTAACTTTAGTATGTAGAAGGCTACAACAAACTAATATCAGACATATGGATTTGGCATAATACATGACTAGAATATGTGCCATGGCCTACTGTGCAGAGCCACTCCCCCTCCTACTGCAGGCGTGGCAAAGGTTATACTACGTGCTAATGCACATGTCAGTTACCTCAGTGGTGTGGCTATCAGTGTGTGGACCTTCGCTATGGCACAACGTGTTACCATAAAGAACAATCCAGCTGAGCACAGTGCACACACCACCACATTCCAGTGGGAAATATGTGGAGTACATGAACGCACTTAACCCGACTCCAGGCCACCATACCTCATGCAAAATGCACATGTGGCAATTGTTTGTTTTTTTTTAATGGTGAATTGTTATTGGTGGTTGTGATGTCCGGTCACTATCATGTTAAACATGTTTTACAAGCATCCTGAAGTTTAACTCTTGTGGGCACTCACAGTCTCTGAAAGGAAAATGTATGTTTTCAATAAAGCACAACCCGGAGTAGGATCCTCTCTAAGATACCAAGTGGGTTACAGCCATAACATTGCTTTCTTTATATTGTTGATAGAAATGATAGTGATCATATGGCAAGTCCTACTTTTATCATCTCTTAATCGCAGGTTCTTCAGCCCTTCCTGTCTTCTCTTACCACACACAGAACAGAAGCTCAGGAGAATAGAGAGGGGGAGAGAGAAAACAATAAAGAGAAAGATTTATATCGATCCTATTTTCAGGACAGTGCATATTGAGAGAGACCCGGAGAGACAGAGAGAGAACAATAAATGTTTGTGATTTATGGCATGTTGGCCCTTTACTGTTGGATGTGATCCCATTGGACCTAGCAGGAGCTCTCGGGTCATATTTCACTGTTGCCGTGAGACACGTGCTCCGCCCCCATGAGGAAAGGACAGGGGCTTTAAAGCTGCAGCTTTTACTTCCTGGTTGACCCTCAAGATACCTGTCCCTGAATTATGCACCACCTAGCTTTGTGTGCAGGTAGAGATAAAGCCTATATTTAGCAGTGTGGAGGCATAGGCAAAATAAACACTTGCAGCCTTAATGGCCACTCAAATAGACAAAAGAACGAAACAAATGAATGGTGATGATTAACACGACAAATGACCTAACAACAGACATAACAATAAATATAGTACTAAAAGGTTTGGAACCAGGAACCAGCTGAGAGTAAACATATTTTTTTCCACTAATAAAAGACTGTAGAACACTGGACACACCCTCACAAAGATATTTCACATTTAAAGGAATGCGGACAGCATTCTTACCCTGATAAAAACAAAGTCCAAGGTGTAATATTGTCCAACTAGGTCTATACTTTGGACTAGAAATTATACCATCAGGGTCATGTGGTGAATGTTTTTACCTATGCATGTGAACCTGCCCACTCAGCTACACATTCAGACATAAGCATGGGAGCACCTGTAACATGAAAACACACTGAGTAGGCAGGCATGCAAAATGGGCTCCATGTCTTTGTTCCTACAAATCACAAATGACATTTAAACATCAAAACCTCTTAACATTTAAAGCCATCCTTTGGTGACAGATACAGGACCACATTTTATGATCATTATGTATTTGAGGCCTACAATTTTACGGCACGTACATTTAGACAGACAGGCAGACAGACACATACACACACACACACACACACACACACACACACAGACACCAACACAAAAAGACCACACACATGATTGAGGTGACAGCTGTGTTATTGCCTATAAAGGCAGACTGAGTGGGGAGAGAGCGAGGGAGAGCCAGAGAGAGATGACATGACATATGCTCCTATCTTCCCCCCTGAAAGCAGAAACAAGGCCTGACAATGGTGTTGATGGATTCAGCAAGCCCCCAGAGCCTCGCTGCCGCAAAGCACTGCCACCAGACTCACCAGAAACCTGCTCGCAAATTCAAGCGCTGGCTGTCCGTCGGGAGAGACAGAGTCGGTCACAGCGTGGGCCGATGTTTCTCCCCGGCCGTCTACACTGTTTGCTCTCGGGTTAGGTCACTCAGTCAAGACGAGGGTGGAGCCGGCTACCAGACAGACAAACAGACATTCAAAACCTCAAAATGAAGCCACAAGACAATACGACATTCTCTGTTCTTCAGCACAACGCCACAGGAACAAGGCAGGAGGGGGGGGGGGTGTGTGTGTGTGTGTGGAATGGGGAGCACAAACACTACATAAATTGTGGGAAATGAAGACATAAACCAAAGGACTGAAACATTATAATACATCCAACCCATGAGAGATTTATACTAACTATGAGTGCTCTCCTTTTTTTACCCTGACATGCATTATTTATGAGACAAAAGATGATGCTAACTTACACGCCGGCGCAGAGGATTCGTTTCAGGTCCTCTTCAACGCAAGATGACGGACGGATAAAAAGAGAGAAAAAAAGAAACTATTTTTGTTTAAGTGAAATGACATACCAGTTAGAGTTCCTCCACAGTCCTCGAACGAATGACCAGTGTTATTTAGATTTAGAAGGAAGAGAAGCCTTTTAAAACAAATCTTTATCAACCTAACTGCCAACAGAGTTTAAAGGTGGGACAAGAGGTGAATACAGTGTTAGGCTTGAAATGCCACCGTACTTAAATCATGCTCATTCAGAATGTGTTAGAGCTCAATTTTTTGAAAGATGTTCTAAAGGCAGGGAGACAATTTACTCAGGACTCGGGAGTGCAAATCCCTTGAACACACAGGCCAAATAACCCAGTGTTAGCAGAATACACAAGAAGAGCGTGACTAAAATGTACTGATCCCCCCCCCTCCCTTTTTTTTAAATGGCACCATTTTATCATGATGTCCCAGAGGAATAGTCTGGAAAAAGAAGCCGCAGACAGTAAACTGGATTGGATGCTGAGCCACGTAATAAATGAACCTAACTAGAGCAGGGGTTAATTAAAATGTGGTTGTAAAACACCTACTGGTGCAAAAGGGAATTAGAGCAAAGATAGCCCAGGGTTCAGGGTCTGGGTCTGGGGGACTGTGGCTGGCCTTTTTGCAGATTTGCATTTCAATCTCCTGCCCCATGTGAAATCTAACCTGGGAGAATGCCCACAGGCATAGCCCCACGAGATTATACAGGAGGACCAAGAGTTGAAGGTGAATTAATAAACGAGTGGGTTTCCAATCCCTGAAATATGAGAAATTATGCGGCTCACAAAAGAGAAGCTGAGGATGGAGAGAAGGGAAAAAAAGACACAGATAGAAAGACAGAGAGCAAGGAAGAACGAGCGGCTTATCAGAGGGAAGAGTCTTTGGGGAGATTCCAAGAGGGAAGTCAATTATTTCCGTCCCTGGGAAGCCATAAATAAGCGACAGCACCTGGGAAAAATGAGCCAATTTAGATCAAAATCTTCCCATGATAATGCATCCTTTTCAGGGCATGTGTTCCAGGTCCACGTGCTTACACTGTTTGGGATATTTAGTCACCCTTGGAATCATGCCACTGTATTCACCTTACAGCATACCATTGTCCTCCCTTAACTATAAAAGACCACTTTGCCAGGGTTCATTCAATTCATGTTTCAGATTAAATAACACAATTCTCAATAAAAGAAATGTCAGTGGACATGAATCCTGACTGTATTCGCAATAAAGTGAGAAGAAATTCAAAAAGGGGCCGGCAATAAAGTGAGAAGAAATTCAAAAAGGGGCCAGCAATAAAACGCAGTGGCACACAAGGCATTTGTGGAAATGTGTGACTACAACCCACCCCAGACCCGCAGCTTCCTGTGATGAAAAGGAGCAGTTCCAGTAGTAGTGACTCACTTGTCTAATAATAACGGCAACACAGCTGCAGATTCATGGCGAAAAAAGAAAAAAAAAAATTGACCCTGCTGTACATGGCAAAGAGCAAACACAACAGTGCATGAACTCTTCAGGTCCCTTAACATACCTCTCCCTGCAATTCAGAAGGATCATAGGAATTTAAACTTGAATAATTCATGTATTTGTGGTGGGATGAGGGAGAGGGGGTGGGTGAAACCAGGTGTTTTAACATCTGCAGTCTGCTTATTAAACAAAAAATGAAAAGGAAAAAAAGAAAAAAAAAAAACACCCAGTTCTACTCATTAAGTATTAATCACGGGCATGTCACGTCTCATCTTCATCATGGCCTGCACACCTCTGTGATTTCACCCCTATTCTCTGGCTCATTTCACCAATGAACAGGTACGCTTGTTTACACTCCGCTGACATGAGCAGAGAAGAGGAGAGAGAGAGAGAGAAAAAGAGAGAGAGAGAGAGAGAGAGAGAGAGAGAGAGAGCGTGAGCTCAATTCAAAAACTGTTATGCCTGAGCCACTGAAACATGAAATGGAATCAGAAAATGAGAAGCATCATGAAAAAACAAATGGGATGAATAATAAATATTTTGACAAAGGTGACAAAAATATTGTACATACGGTATTGAAGTTCATGAGTTGCAACAAATGACTGTATATAGAGTGGTTACAACAAATAGCTGATGAAATATTTTGCTGGAATATTCATTTTGTTTTTCAGACAAACACTGGTGCTGGAATTATTTAATGATGTTGAACATTTGAATTTCTTTGCACTTGTTTTTTTTTTATGAGAAAGTTTTAGGGGAAAAGAAACTAGATCAAGATAAGCAGCCCTGCTAGTCTATACTGTACAATGGACTTGTTCAGCCCATCTTCCCCTTGCATGTATTACTCAAGTGTAGACTGTGAGAGGATAACCATGTAGATTTTCAGATTGTGAAAAGGATAAACAGTTTTTACACAACCACGCTCAGATGATGGTAGGCTGAGTAAGGGAGAAAAAAAGAAACAGGCCAAACCAGGTGTGCAACACACACACACACACACACACACACACACACACACACACACACACACACACACACACACACACACACACACACACACACACACACACACACACACACACACACACACACACACACACACACACACACACACACTTGTCCAAAGCAGACACATGCACCGTTATTTGTGGTCGTCTAAGAATGTGAGGTCATGTGGTTTAAATGCTGGGGTTGGCTGGTTAGGGGAAGTCCCAGGCAGTCTCTTCTGCTGATGGGTGTGGTCACAGCACACCTGTTGCTGACAGACAGTTCAACTTAACCAATCAGAGAGATCCTTGAATCAAGGAACCACCTATCCAGACATGACTCAAGGAAATCCAAACAGCTGAAACCAGCCAGCTGCCATTTAAAGGCTTTATCTAATTCTGTGTTTTAACATCAAAGACCTTCTCGAACACACACACACATATATATAGACAAACACATGTTTAGAAAATGTAAGCGTTTATTTATTATTAAAAAGATACATATGTTCTGCTTTATTATCAAAGAGCAACATACTGTGATAGCCGATTTCCTTACAGTTCATTTCATATTCCTTACAACTCTCTGTACAATCAACATACATCCTGACACAACCCATTAACAGCAAAATTCCCTTATATTGCAAATTCTTTGCTACCATGACGACCTGTAACTCCTAACGAACAGCCATTCGCCATGTAAACATTAAAATCGGTAGTGTTCATTAGTGCGGCGCTTGTAAGAAAGTCGGAGAACTGCATTTGACTAAGCTTTGTAAAAACTGACCTGGGACATAAAGTTGTACAGAAAACGAGGTTGAGCTGGTTGGTAAGGAGACGGCACTGGTGTGTCCTGATATAGGACTAGCCTGTGGCCCCAGAGAAAGGTCAAGCATGTGAGATCTGTGTTGTGAAGAAGCCCCCCCCCACTCCCTCCCCGACCTGCAAGGTGTAACCTCACCTTCGACCTATGACCTTCGACCTGGCAGGCCCCGGGACTTCAGAAAAGAAGGAACGCTGCTGTGTGCTGTCGACAGTGGCCCACGCAACAACTTATAAGACTTTGGTTAAGTACCGCCATATCACGTCCTCTCGTCCATATACGTGTTATACTACATACAAAAACAGTGCGCCGATCACTAACGTGTGGAAGGAGACTCTCAGTCTTCAAGTGAACTACCGCAGCATTCTCCATGCATACGTGCCTGAGACCTACACCTCTGTTAGAGGTCTAACCAAGCCCCCACCCCCCAACCCCCCCAACCCAACACTGCTCTCACCATCCCTCAACACTGCTCTCAACATCCCCAACAATCCCACCCCAATCCCATCCCATCCCACAATGTGCAGACAACCCCACAAGTGCATCCTGGGAAGACATCAGTCTGCCAACAGATTGTCTGAAGCTGCCAGCCTGGGTGGATGAATAGCTTCTATTCATCATTATCTGCGACGGAGAGAGAGAGAAAGAGAGAGAGACGGGGAGAGAGAGAGAGGGAGAGAGAGAGAGAGAAAGAGGGAGAAGAAGAGAGAAAGATGTGAGAAGGAAAGAAGGAGAGAGAGAGAGAGTATGAGAGTGAGAGAGAGTAAAAGAGTACGAGGGGGAAAAAAAAGAAGGAATCGCGTGTTAGAAGTCAGACTCTTGGAACCGTATTCGGAGCAGATACAGACTTCCAGGGAGAGAAAACTAAGATTAGATCTCCCCACCCCAGCCTTGACTGGGAGACACTCGGAGCCATAATAAGGATTATCCCACCCCTGACTCGGGGTTCTGAGTCCACCTCTTGCCCTAGACGTCTGGCCCTCGACCAACTACACCCATCAACACCTTCACATAGCGGGCCGAGCCTCCAGCAGTCTCTCCACACCATCTGAAAGCAATATTAACGCCGGGTACAGGACACAAAGGCATGGGGTTGAGGGCTGTTTGGGAGCCTTAGGGGTGTGCTGATGTGTGTCGGTGTGTGTGTGTGTGTGTGAGAGTGATGTGTGAACCTGATCCAGAGACCTTGTTCACACACTCACACAGTCACAGGCAGGCATCACTCGTGTTAGTAATACGGAAAGCATTCAGGTGGTTTGAAAGGGGGTATATGAGTTAGAGTCAGTGTACCTGTTGGAGTGTGTGTGTGTACACGAGAAACATTCTGATACGGAACATTTTCGTTCCGTGGTGAGACCTTAACAAAGTGGATCTGGTATGTCGAGTACGCCTGTCTCATGTCCATATCCAAGTGAATGTGTGTGTGTGTGTGTGTGTGTGAGTGTGTGACGAGCGTTACCTTCTTGGTATGCTCCGTCAGCCATGACCAGGTGAAGGATCTTGGGATAGAGGTGCTGGTGTTCTGTTCCCAGGATGCTTTGCAACATGCTCGGGCCCATGTCTATGTTCTCGTCCTCATCCTCGTGAATAGCCTGCCGGCAGCAAAAAGAGCAGACATCAGAGGCGCGTTCAAGTTCACCGAACTTAGGCGAACATAGGCGAACGTTTGAGAACGTTCGCAAAACAGTATTCCGTTAGCCTTGAGTTTTTGGCGAACGTTTGCTAACAATCGCAAACAGTCTGAGGAGGTGGTGCGCCGCGAACATACAGTGGAACTGGACGTGAGTTTGACGAACGCAACAATGCAATTACTGTTAGAATGGAATGTTAACAACAAATCGTTCAAATTTAACAGCTCAAAGAAAACATGTTCACCTCGAACGTTCGCCTATGTTTGCGAATTTGAACGCACCTCAGTTTACAATGACCATTTGCATCAGCAGAAGCATAAAATAAAGGATTATGATAAAAATAGAACCATAAAATACAATATTCAGCGTCCAGTATTATGCAATGGCCATATGTGGAGTATTATACAGGTACCACATATGGACATTACATCAGAGGACGGACGGACGGACACTCTCACCATATGGAGAAAAACAGGGTCACTGCGCATTGGAACAGCAGCATTTCCTTGATAATTCATCAACTTTGAGCGCTCACAGTCCCTCACGTTGGCACATAGGCTACCAACAGACATACACACACACACACACACGCCTAATCCTGCTATTGGACATCTCCATCCTTGCAGTCTTCAGCTACAGCACGACCCAAATCTTACACCTGGCTCTAACATTCACACATCCCCAAAAGGCCCCCGTGTGCTGAATCAGGGGGAATATACTAGGTCAGGGGCTCCACTTAGTTCTGCTACAGAGTGAATGTATTAGGGAGGGTTGGACAGCTTGCTGCAGCATGTGTGTGTGTGTGTGTGTGTGTGTGTGTGTGTGTGTGTGTGTGTGTGTGTGTGTGTGTGTGTGTGTGTGTGTGTGTGTGTGTGTGTGTGTGTGGTTGATGGAGGTCACCCCACCTTGAGCTTGTAGTAGGCCCCCTGGCTCAAAGCTTGCTGCAGCATGTGTGTGCGTGTGTGTGTGTGTGTCTGGCATGTGTGTGGTTGATGCAGGTCACCCTACCTTGATCTTGTTGAAGGCCCCCTGGCCCAAAACTTGCTGTTGTGTGGTGTGTGTGTGTGTGTGTGTGTGTGTGTGTGTGTGTGAGATGGAGGTCACCCCACTTTGACCTTGTTATAGGCCCCCTGGGCACAAAGCTTGCTGCAGCGTGTGTGTGCGTGAGTGTGTTAGATGGGGGCGGCTCTACCTTGATCTTGTTGTAGGCCTCGATGAAGCTCTCAAAGCCCATCTCCTGTTCCAGCTGGAAGCGCAACTCCTCCAGACGGCTGAAGATGCTGTCCTGAGGCTCCATGTCATCCACCTCATCCTCCCCACTGTCATCTAAGCACACACACACACACACACACACACACACACACACACACACACGTCACTACATACTTCAAACATTACCAAAAAACAGTAGCCGCTTCCCCCACTGTTGGACGATTTAAGGCGTGTGAAGGCTAATTGCTTCCCTATAATCACTTATTATGGGCTGTTAATCGTGCCTCTGTGGGACTATGAAGCAGCCAGGCCACACATCCAGCACTAGGCCTAAATTACACTTCAATACAAAACAATACTGACTCAAATTAACACAAGGCTGTATAGATGTTTAATTACCATACAATTCAGAGTGGTCAAGGATTCTTTTAGGGCCAGTGGTGTTTTGAGCTAAATATGAACGATAAGCATGCTAGCCATGGTGCTCTACAAAGGCTACCGTTGCTAAAAACACATCTGTGTAATTGTTTTATATTAGATCAAGGTCTTCCACCTGCTTTGGAAAAGTATTGCCGAATTAACTTCTAAAAACACCACATTTTATAAAGGAATAGAGTGTACCTTGTGAAGCATGCTTTATTCCCATGTAATCTTGGCTGTTAATATTCCACTGGGCAAAAGACAACAGCAGTAACTTTAGATACTGTGCTTGAACCTCTCTCGCTCGATCTGGGTATGACGTTCACACGGAGGCAGTATTGTGCAGGATTTAGGACCACACAGATGGGCCATCACCCTGATAATGGGGAGGCAAATGTGTTTCGATTCTGGCAACGTGAAGCCTTGGCCATAATGATCTGTAGGCTGGAATATCGCCTGGTCTCGGCCTGGCTCGATAGTGGGTTTGCGTCTAGTCATTCTCAGGCGTACATTCTGGCCACACACACACACACAGTCACACACACACACACACACACACACACACACACACACACACACACACACACGCACGCACACACGCACACACACACAGACACACACACACAGACACACACACACACACACGCACACACACACACACACACACACAGACACACACACACACAGCATATCTCATGCATATGACAAATGAGCCATCTGTGATGCCGTGGCAGGTCAACATGTGCAGGCGTGATGTGAGTGGGCAACTGTGCGTAGCGCCGTACCCGACTGCCACTCCTCATTCAGCTGGTCCTCGCTGCTGTGGTGCTCTTCCTCTGGCTCCCCGACTCCGTTGGTGAGCGGCCCGGCGGGCTCTTCATCAGGGCTGCTGCTGCCGCCTCCGCCGCCGCCGCTGCTGCTGCTGGAGGCGCCTTCCTCCTCTTCCTCGCCTCCCACCCCGTTGAAACCTCCGTCCACGCCATCGTCTTCCTCCGGGCTTCGTTGCAGGCCAGGCTTCTCTGCAACCCCTCGCTCTTCCACCCCGTTATAGCAGCCTTCGTCCTCGTCACCCGGACTACCGTTCGACATGTCCTCCACCTCATCCTCTTCGTCCTCCCCTTCCTCCTCCTCCTCCTCTTCCTCCTCGCTGTTGGCGTCCTGCAGAAGTCTCTCCATGGAGGCCCGCAGCTCCCGCAAGTCCTCCTCCTCATCCTCATAGGCACTGGAACACACACACACACACACACACACAGACAGGAAATATCATCAGCCACATAACATGTATCTCTGCATTGGAGTCTAATCACATATGGCACGACCCCTCTAATCACTGTGCCGGGGTGTAAACACCTCTGCAGACAGTAAACATGCTGCATGAATCATACTCCTCAGGTTCCGACGCCTCGTCCCCTTTGCCGTTTTCCTCCAGGTCCTCGATCTCCAGGTTGTTGTCAGGGGCAACGGGGCCGTTGCCTTCGGCGACGTCCGCGTCCGCGCACTTGAAGAGCTTGCTGAGGTCCGGCAGCGAGCACGTGCGCAGCATCTGACCACGAAAAGACAACACACCCATCATCAGACAAGCCATGTAAGTAGAACCATCTCAAAAACATAAACACTATTTTAGCTTTCAAAACTGCTGCAAAACACACACGCAAGTAATGAGATCACGTCTGGACACAAACCGAAGACAATAGACCATGCAACATCAGACACATAAAAGAGAAACACATTTTTGGATTGCCAAGTGACTGTATAAAACGACATATATTTCAACATTATGTCTCGAGAAAAAAAAAAAAAAAAAAAAAGATCTCAGCAAAGAGCTGTAAAGACTTGCATGGGAAAATTCCATCTGCATGTAACGCCAAACAGATGTACCAAAAATGTTAAATAAGTAGCCAGATGCAGGCCGTCGTGGTGCACTGAAGCCTTGTCTGACTTTGGCATGCGAGACATCAATCCCCAGATCACCCAAACACTCATTACGAAGATAGCTCATCAGAACACTATTCATCCGAGTCTGTGTGCGCATGGTAGTGGAGTATTTATGGTCCTTATCCATGGCAACTTATCTCTGACCTTACAACAAGGACGGAGCGTAAAAGGCGGTCACAAAACGCCACGCCGCTTCTCTGGCCGAAACTTTAAGTTTTCACAGAGAGACAGACTGTGGGCTACAGTGGAAACAGGAGCGAATACTAAATTCTGATGTGTGTGTGTGTGTGTGTGTGTGAGTGTATGCCGTAGGATTTGGAGGCTGACTGAGTCAGGATGTGCAAGTGAAAGAATGAGACCAGAGAGACGGGTGGAAAAGGGAAAAAAAGTGTGACGAACAGGCCAGTGGGGAGAGAAGGGAGTGTGTGTTACATATGTGGCAGGACAAGTGTGGGCGAGAGAAGCACTGATGCATAGAAATGTGTGTGTGTGTGTGTGTGTGTGTGTGTGTGTGTGTGTGTGTGTGTGTGTGTGTGTGTGTATGTGTTGTACGGATGGGAGTGCAAGTGTAAGAGTGTGTGAGTGTGTGTGTGTTGTATGCATCAGAGTGCAAGTGTAAGAGTGTGTGAGTTGTATGCATGGGAGTGCGAGTGTGTGAGAGTGTGTAAGAGTGTGTGAGAGTGTGTTTGTGTGTGTGTGAGAGAGAAATGCCTTTGGAAGGGCCTCTGGTATGGCGACACATCAAGGATGTGGAAAAATTGCATTAATAACGCTCCAGTCAGAGGAACCCAATGCACTGCAGACTATACAACACCCTCTGTCCATCCAACACACACACACACACACACACACACATATACTCTCCTCCTACACACTCACACACACACAACATTCACCCTCCCCCCATACACACACACACACACATATACTTTCCTCCTACACACTCACACACACACAACATTCACCCTCCCCCCATACACACACACACCATTCATCGACTTTCCTCCAACACCCACCCACACACACACACACACACACCTCTCCCTTTCACCACCACCCCTTCTATTCCTAGTCTCACCTTCCCTAGCCCTGGTCTTCCACTCCCCCACCCCTCCACCCCTTCCTCCTCCTCTTCCTCCTCTCCAGCCAGCGCGTGGTCTGGCGTTATTAAAGATGCAGGAGAAGGTGAGAGTCCTTGCCACGCCGTCAGGCCGCGCTGGAGGTCATGTGATGGATGGCCCCGGCTCCACTCCGCGTCCCCTCATTAATAAAGGGCTAAATGAGAGTGCTATATATAAGCAGCACCACCCCGGACCCCCAGCACCCATCACCTGGGGTGACCGTCTACCACCAGGGAGGGAGGGGAGGGGGGAGAGGGAGAGAGAGAGAGAGGGAGAGAGGGGGAGAGTGAGAGAGATAGAGAGAGAACGAGAGAGAGAGAAAGAGAGACAGAGAGAGGGAGAGAGAGAGTGCCAGAGATAAAGAGAGAGAAAGATAAAGAGACAGAGAGAGAGAGAGAGGGAGAGAGACAGAGAGAGAGAGAGAGAAAGATAAAGAGACAGAGAGAGAGAGAGAGAGAGGGAGAGAGACAGAGAGAGAGAGAGAGAGAAAGAGAGAGAGAGAGACAGAGAGAGTGCCAGAGATAAAGAGAGAGAAAGATAAAGAGACAGAGAGAGAGAGAGAGAGAGAGAGAGAGAGAGAGAGAGAGAGAGAGAGAGACAGAGAGAGAACGAGAGAGAGAGAGAGAGGTCCTGTGGGGACGCCAGCCGAGATCCGTGTAGCACTGAAATGCCAGGAGAGCCGGCGTGTTCTAAAAGGTTATGTTCTTTTCCATCTCAGTGGCTGTACCAGTGGTTGGTGAACTGGAATTTTGCCGTGCCGCACAGGGGCCTCGTGGACACTGGTGTCTTTTTTTGAGCTGACATTCAAGTAAAAGACCATGTCATGGTTCCAGATCCACTGCTTTGGATAAAATGGCCTGCCAAATGACAAACTATAAGGTAGTGGATAAAACAAATGGAAAACAAAATGATTCCTCTCATGCCTAACCGACACATTTACTGCTATATCCTTTAGAAAAATATCACTCATAAGGCCTTTTGGTATGTACCGACTGAGACACCGTATTGCCATGTGTTTGCCATCCATCATATGGGTTTGTTATCCACCATGTGTTTGTCAACTATCTTTAAAGGGACACTTCACCGACTAGCATTAAACTTTGTATGAAAAACATGAATGGTTTTCTAAAAATACAAAGCTTAATGCTAATCGGTGAAGTGTCCCTTTAAACAGTGAAATGAAAAAAAGTCATCAAACTAATATCAGATAGCATCAGGGGAACAGGACACCTGCTTACACATGGCTCCTTTCTCCATCACTCGCTCTCTCCGTTCCAACAGCATCGTTGAGTTCTTTAACTGACAAGCCTGAGGGCTAGTCCCTGACTTGGAATTTGTCTTTGTTTCTTATAGGGCTAACACTCAGACATCCACACCTCCACCCCTATGAGACTCGTGTTCTTTGTATCTTTCTCATGCAAACAAAAGAGATGCCATAATTCCCTCTCTGCAACATCTGAAGATCAGTGGTTAACTTGTGTGAAAGATACACATGAAGTCCCGCTGGAAAATGGCGTAAGAATTCACACACATCGGGAGAGCTGTAGTGCAAGCAGCCACAACCTGACCACATATACCTGCCCACGGGGGCCTAAGGTGCCTCTCATGTAGAGTTTATACGTCCTCCCTCACTCCTCAGGCCTCGATCCTCACTGATCTACATAAAGAATGATGGAGGGGCAACAGCGATAGTCTATCCCTTCGTCTATCTTTCTTTATGTAGATCAGTGAGGATCGAGGCCCGAGGAGCAAGGGAGGACGTATAAACTTTACATGAGAGGCACCCCCAGGCTTGATTCTGACCCGCCGCCATTTCCCAATCACATCCCACAATATCCTCCTTGCCTCCTCTTATACGTGACTGGCCTTTCCACATAAAGGCAAAAGCCAAAACAATAAATACACTTTCTTTTTTAAAAGGTTATTTTTTGGGCTTTTTATGCCTTTAATTGGACAGGACAGTAGAGAGAATGACAGGAAGCGAGTGGGAGAGAGAGCAGGGGTTGGATCCAGAAAGGACCACGGGGCGGGAATCGAACCCGGGTCGCCGGTGTGCGGTACAGGTGCCCCAGCCAGTTGCGCCACGGCTGGGGCCCAATAAATACACTTTTAAGAGATTGAATTCACACACATTAGCACTAGCTGTAATGACCCAACACCTACATAATAATAACCAACCAAAAATATCACCTTATTGCAACGTCATCAATGTAGCATCATCGACGCGACACTAGCAAGATCCGAGTCTCAACCCCATCCTGCTTAAAAATCAGTGTCCCTGGTGTGCCAGGCTTCAGTGGCATGCTGGGAGGACGCCTCAAACTTTTTGGCGATGAGGGAGGGGGGATAAACCCTCAAAGTTAGCACATTCATTCTGCTGACAGCAGAGAGATCAGACAGCTTGGGGTCCCCGGTAATGTGATTCTAATGATCATCATCATTATAGCAATACTCCATCTGCACAGTGGCACCCATTTTAGGTTTACTTATGGGCAAATCATTCAGGGCATGCGAGGCCTTTTGGAAGACAACGCTTATGGGGAACAACATTAATTCTGCTACATTACGAATATTTTTCTTTATTAAGGCGCTTACATAAAAAATTCTCTGCTGCGAAAGTTGGAACAAAATGGCTAAAGGCATTAGAATGAGCTATTGGTGTGATCCATGTTTGAGTAAATGTGTCTCCTCCTGGTTCATTTGTAATACTGTCATGGCTGGTTCCACAAGGCATCCCAACTGATAGAGCCCCCCCCCTCCAATGTCGTCTCAATAATAGTTTGTGTGGACCCTAACTCTATGACTGACGGATTAGGGAAAAAAGCAAGGTTGTCAGCATGTGTCCGCACACGCATACACACTCTCGTGCGGACATTTATACACATACGCACACAGGCACACACACACACACACACATACACAATCACACATGACCGCACATACGCAGAGAGGAGTGGAAAGTGGGGGAAGATAATATCAGCAGCACATCAGCATCAGCCTGACATAAACTTAATCATCTGCAGATGTGAACATTTCTCCTCGTGTGCCTGGCCAATGGAGTCCTAGGGGAGCACCAAATTTAATAAATGTGGAATATTTCACAGGCGGTCCAAATTGAGTAAATGTCTAATAGTCCATCACAGTGCGAGTAAAATGTCCATTCTAGTGCCGGAGAAGTGCTGAGGAGAACTGTCGGGCCAAGTGTTCCCTCAGTGACATGACAAAGACGTGTACATACAATTAACATCAGGAAAAATGAGTTTGAAAAAATATCTGTGGAAATGCCAATAACTCCATAACGTAACTCGGGCATAATGTCAAGGCCGACCCAGCCATAGACATTAGAAAGCCAGACATTAGAAAGCCAGATACTTCATTGTCACCAAGTTCTATTAGGCGGTATACGTAAACATGGCCGCCATATTGCTGGGGGCAACACCATAACTGTCTATGGTCAACGCTTGCTGCCAATCAGAGACACCAGTTTCTCCACTGGCCTCCAGTGATTGTTGCCCTCACCAAGATGGCGGCGCTATTTACGTACGTTCTTGAGCCCAATGCGGAATTTAGCTCTCCAACACCTATGCGCCCCTGACTCTCCCCTGCTCACCTTGGGGTTGTTGGCGTCGAAGAGGCCGGTGGAGAGGCCGATGAGGAGCGAGTCGTGGTGCTTGGAGCGCATGGGGGAGACGGAGCGCGAGCGGGAGGCCAGCGAGGACGACGAGTCCTCCATGGACGACTGGGCCGACATCATGGCCAGCGCCACCGTGCGCCGGTGAGCGGGGCTACTACACAGCCTCAGGAAGAGGGGCTCCTCACATGGGGGCACGCCTGCAGCAGAGAGAGGGGGAGAGAGAGAGAGAGAGAGAGAGAGAGAGAGTTGAAAGAGACAGATAGAGATAAAGAGAGAAGTGAAAGAAACAGACAGAGAGATAGAAAGAGAGAGAGAGAAAGAGAGAGGGAGAGAGAGAGAGAGAGAGAGAAGTGAAAGAGACAGATAGAGATAAAGAGAGAAGTGAAAGAAACAGACAGAGAGAGAGAGAGAGAGAGGGAGGGAAAGAGAGGGAGAGAGAGAGAGAGAGGATGACAGGATGAAATGCACTTACTTCTACACTGCAATGAGTACTCCCTTCAAGGACATCTCTACCCCGAAGCATTCAGCAAACATTCCAAATGTCAAAACTAGGAACGGCAGGACGAACTTGATATTATTTTGGGAGGAGACACCTGCAGACTGGCAGCAGGCTTTGTGGCTTCAATCCACCATGTAAGAGCCAACATCCCCTAATTAGTACCCTTCAATCCCCATCCCACAACCCCACCCCTACCCCTACCCCTACCTCCCCAGGCTAGCTTGTCTCTTTTCATTGACTTTGTTTTGTCTGTATGGTATGTTCATAACCAACCGTAAGTGTGTATGTGTGTGTGTGTGTCTGTGCGTGTGCGTGTGTGTGTGTGCGCGTGTGTGTGTGTGTGTGTGTGTGTGTGTGTGTGTGTGTTTGTAAAACATTGCATATGTTCACATATATATTTCTTTACCACCATGCATAATATTACGTTTTGCATTCAATGTTTTGTTGAGGCTCTATGCAGCTATATCTGACACATTGGAAATCTTTTTTTTTCTCTGTCAATATAATTTATTGAACTGAACTGAATTGATAATGAGAGGATAAAGCAGAAAGAGAGAGAGAGAGAGAAATGGTGTGTGAGTGAACCTACGGGAGGGAGAACGAGCCCGACAGAAAATCACTGAAGAAAGAGCAACGAGATGGAAGAGCGGAGAAAAAGAAGGGGAGGAATGATCTGTAATCACCAGAGCCAAATTAAGAATAAGGTGTGTGTGTGTGTGTGTGTGTGTATATATTCCAGTAATCCATCTCTGTCTACTACGCACCTGAGGGCTCTGTTGGCTTCTCCTCACACTCTGCCTGTTCCCTCCTCTCTGCGTGTGGAGCCATTTTGCCCCCTGGTGGCCTAAAAGAGAACAACATAAACTCAGAAAAGTTCCAAACGATCTTCTAGCACAACTGAAACACTATACTGCATTGATCATTGATTTCCAGAAATCGTTGATCAATCGCCATGAGAAAGTGACATACTTTTAAGATATATATGCGGTTAACACAGAGCAAAGTTTCAAAATTCAAAATCAAAATTCTGAAGCACACACAACCCTCTGCACCTTTTCTCCTGCTACTCAGACGTGGGTTAAGCTCCAAATATCCTGCGCCGAAATCTCCTGATCTCTTTAAACTATGCTTGCCGTGAGAGAGAGAGAGAGAGAGCGCTAAGAATAAGATGTATGGAGGCAGAGTCCCTGCAAACCTGCTGTGTCATCACTGCACAAGGCAGCGGATAGGTCTGGCATTAATCTACATTAGAGTCTGCTGGTTTGCCTTCAGCATATTATGATAGATCAATTGCACACTCCCTACTATTTGGTCCAAGTATTAGCCCTCGATTCAACTTTTATTTTTAAACTTTGCTGAGAGGACGACTTTTCAGTTTGCTGGACTGAAGCTGCTTTTTTACAATAAGCACTTGGTCCAAAGGAGAAGTCTGTACAGTACGCCCCTTCCAGGAAGGTCCCCTGGTACTAACCCAGCCGATGAAGCATCTGGGCCCCAGGCTTGGAGCACCTCGGCTGGGGGATTTATGGCCCGCATGGGCCTCTCCTCCAGGACCAGTGACTCCAGTTGATCTGATATATAGCAGAGTAGGGCAGAGAGAGAGAGAGAGAGAGAGAGAGAGAGAGAGAGAGAGAGAGAGAGAGAGAGAGAGAGAGAGAGAAAGAGAGAGAGAAAAGAAAGAAAGAGAGAGAAAAGGAAGAGACAATAAAAAGAGAATGCTCAGTGTCCCAGTAGAACTCCACCATAGCATAGTTTGACAAATAAGCAGGAATTCAACAATGATCCCCAGCTGAAATATGCTGTGTTACCATGACATGCAAGACTAACTGCACAGATAGAGAAGCCCATATGCATTACTGTCTTACCATCTCCAACTATGCCTGCGGGCTCGGGTAAGGTAATCTCCTCCGATGATAGTGGTGCTTCCTTTTCACCTTTGACCTCCAATGGGATTGGCACCTCCATTTTTGGACAAGTGGCAGATGTGCTTGGCGGAATGTGTGATGCTGGTTTGGTCCCTTCCTGGGCAGCAGAAGGCCCCGCTGTTGGTCTAAGGCTGTCTACCGAATCAACCAGTAAGAGAATACAACCATCAGGCTCTGAACCATAAAAACTGCTATGGCATGATTGTCAAAAGCAAGCTTGTGCACAATTCTGAATTTTCGAATTTTCTACTTCCTTTAATTCAAATTCGAATTGTAATTCTACATCCTGTTTTTGACCTCAATTCAAATTCAAGAATGGAATTGAAACAAGAATGAGATAAGAATAAGAATTTCTAGAAATAAGAATGAGTATGACCTAAAATGTGATCAGATCTTTATCTTCATAAATTATCAGAATGTGATGAGACACTGGTGGAATATTTATACTCAGAAGTCTCTAAACAAACATGTAGAAATATTTCAGCACCAGTATAATGCTGTATAGCTGGCTAAATCTTCACTTGACACAGTGCGTGGCGTCTGCAAGATGGCTGCGACACCTCTGTGCAATGAGACTGTTTTCATATTTTTTAAAATTTTATTTCATTTATTGTAAGAGTGTGCATATGAAAGTGAGCATTTTAGAGGTTACACAAGCAAATTTCTTTGTATGGTTCTACTGCACGCACGCACGCACGCACCGCAGCAGTGACAGAACACACACACACCACAGATCTGGTGAAAAGTTGGCCGTAAGAGATAGAATAGTGAGGCCTCTTGACTGACCAGTGGCTGGCTTCTCACAGATGCTGGCGCTGCCCAACAGCCGGGTGAGGGGCTGAAGGTCTGGCTCTTTCAGCACTGGAGCGTCTGGACTCTGGCCCCAGGCTTTCTTCGGGCCCACCACCCCCTGCCACGACTCCAGACGGATCACCTCGCCTGCCGTTTGTTCTGTAGACACAGAAGAAAAAAAAGTGTCACACACACACACGCACGCACGCACGCACGCACGCACGCACGCACGCACGCACGCACGCACGTCTATGTCTATGCAAAACAAGTTTGTGTACATGGCATGTCCAAGACTCCCAAACACAAGAACATTTGCAAAAAAAACCCCCAAAAAACGGTTTTGCACACACACACACAGAACATTAACAGTGCCCTACTGTGCAGAGATATAAATCTTCATCAGTATGTGCGCCCCATGTTAGCACCATGCTCAGTGAGTTCAACTTCAGCAACATGGGAGCAGATCTCATAGGAATTCCACTTAGATCTAATATTCCTTTTAGGTAATTCATTTAGAGAGCGGCTGAGTGAGGGCAGTGAGCGTGACAGACCTGGAGTGATGCTCGTCTCCTCCAAAGTCTGCTGGGCCACCGGGATAAACGGAGGAGCCGCCATCTCCCACTTCCGCCTGTCACCAGCAGAGGGCAGTCTCTCATCAGGGGAAAGGGAGGCACACTGTGACGCTGAGCATGAGAAAAACATGGTCATAAAAAAATATTACATTTAGGTGACAAAGTCCGCGGCCTCATTCCATGTCAAAGGAGAGACATGGTATCATATTGTCATTATCACAATGTTTGCAATCAGAGTCTGGACAACAGATATTTTCTACTACCCTGTTGAACTATCGCTACTGGCCTGGCTACAGTGGCAGTAATATGCAAGTCTGTGTGTTTGCATACAGTATGAGCATGTGTTGTTCAGTGAGAGAGAGAGAGAGGGATATTGAGCTTGACTATGTGTTTGCAATGCATATGTAGGTGTGTGTGTGTATGTGTAGGTGTAGGTGTAGGTGTAGGTGTAGGTGTAGGTGTAGGTGTAGGTGTGTGTGTGTGTGTGTGTGTGTGTGTGTGTGTGTGTGTGTGTTTTATTTAGTCTCACCAGGTGATGTCAGGCAAGTCTCTTCTAACGTCTGCTGTGCCACAGGGAGGACAGGTGGCGCTCCCGCCCCCCACTTCTTCCGGTCGCCCCCGGAGACCGGCCTCTCCTCCTCCTCCTCCTCCCCCGTCGGCACCTTCACCACTGGCTGGTTCTGCTGCTGCGGCACGGCGGGGGGGCCGGGCCCCTCCATCGCCACCATCGCCGGCGCAGCGGCCGCCTCGCTCTTTCCCGCCGGCTGGCACAGCGACTTCAAGCTCTCGTTCAGTCGCCGCAGGATCTCCCTCTTCTCACTCTGAGATGTGGACAGCAATCGACACCACATGAGAACACATGGGGCCCCAATTAAAATGGCCGAGGAGCCTGAAGTCCCTCAATCAGCCAAGTGTCTCCTGCATGTTCAACTAGCTATTGTGTGGTGTGTGGGAGCGCAGGTGAATACAGTGGTGTCTTGTGCATGTTCAACTAGATATTTTTGTGTGGTGTGTGGGAGCGGGAGTGAGCGGTGTCTTGCTCATGGTATCAAATTAGGAAATACACCACTCACAAAAAGTCAGGGATACTCGGCTTTCTGTTCCGAAACATTCTGTATGGATTCATTTCTCCCGAAAGCCAGATATCCCTAACTTAGTTAGTGTAGTAGAGTAGTGCATATTCATTTGCCTCCTTATTAAATTAGCTTTAGCTAAGACTTTGACTTTGCATTTTTGTAGAATGTAAGAATAATATGACATTAAGGTGGTTCAACACGCAGACTCCATGTCAAAATAGCAGCAGTCATGTTAAATACTCCACCTGGACAGGCGCCTCGGTCTTGGGGGACTCATCTTTCACTGGAGTGCTCTGGCCAGATGCCAGCTGCAAGTGGATGGAACAAACAATGTGAAACAGAGGTTTTGGCTTCTAAATGTATATATTTAACTGGTGACCACCTAAAACTGGTGCATGCGTTGTTGACATTACTGAGTTTACTATGACTACATATTACTACACACTATTATCTGTTTCTGGACTTTACTGTGTGCATTGTTCCTGTGCCTGTGCCTAAAGCAGCTCTGCGAGGTGATTGCATTTATGTCAGGCTATCACGGCTTAAAGGCCTGAACACACCAACCCGACCGGCCGACCGTCGGCAGAAAAGCAGTCGGACTGTCAGTCGGGCTCTCGTCTCCCCTCTACATGTCAAGTCGGCCAAAACTGGCCAAAATTAGCCCCGACGCCGACGACAACTGCCGACGGCACGGGACACACCAAACAGACTCGAGTCCCCGATCGCCCCCGACGGCCGATTATCGGGTTGGTGTGTTCAGGCCTTAAGACTCCAGGCCATTAACACCAGTTAGCCTGAGGAGGGCTCTGTCTCACATTGACAATGGGATCAACACGACTGATGCTGTTGTGTACAGTGCCAGCATCCTACAGATTGGGCTATCTCAGCTCAGGTCAGGAGGAACACATGGGGGGGGGGGGGGGGGGTCAGAACACAGAGGTGTGCAATCGGTAGCCGTGACTGACCGCTCCGACATCCTTCAGTGCAGCCGTCATGGAGATGGCCGGGGCAGTGGTTTTGGGGGAGGGAGGGGCCGGGGCCGGGTGGGTGGGGGCCGGCTGGGGAGGGGCGTCAGGGAGAGGAGACGGGGCTACAGGAGAAGGGGCTCCGACGCCCATCTTCACTCCTCGCACAGCAAGCTGGGGAGAGAAAGGAAGAGGACAGGGGCAGTCATCTATGTCAGGGAGGAGCGGAGAGGAGAGGAGAGGAGAGGAGTGGACAGGAGTGGACAGGAGAGGGTGGAGGAGAAAAAAAGAGAGGAGTATAGAGGAGAGGAGAGGAGAGGAGAGGAGGAGAGGAGAGGGAAGGGTGGAGGAGAAAAAATGAGAGTAGTGTAGAGGAGAGGAGAGGGTGGAGGAGAAAAAAATGAGAGGAGTATAGAGGAGAGGAGTGTAGAGGAGAGGAGAGGGTGACAGAGAGACAGAGACAAGAGGAAGGCAGCGGGCAGAGCAGAGAGGAGAAAAGAGAAAAAAAGGAAAGAGAGGAAAAGAGAGAAGACAAAGGGGCAACAGCCGAAGGCAAGAAGAGCCTCTTACATGGTCCTCCCAGGCTTTCTTCTCCCTCTCGTACGCTTCCCTCCTCTTCTTCTCCAGCTGTTCCATCAACACTGCTGCACGCGCATTGGCCTGGGCCTGCCACACACAAGCACACCTCTTACTTAAACCAGTCATGACAACCGCCTCCCACAAAAGTCACCAAAGCATTTGTTGAGCGCAAACCTAAAATCCAAGTGCACTCTGATTTTAAAGTTTGTATACGGAAGAACATGTTCAGAACGTTTTACAAAGTAAACACAATTTCACTATTTAAAACGCCAACACCACCACAGTGTAACGGTGTGTAATCGGTTCCGCTCTGGTCTGCTCACCTTTAGCGCCTCAATCTTTTTCTTTCTCAGCTCGGCCTCCTCACTGGACTCATGACTGTCAGAGCCATCACTGTCACACTGAGAAAAACATAAACATGAGCATCGTCAACAAGCCGCCAAACCACTGTGATGGAGCGCAGCGACTTTTACTACCCCAGGGTTAGAGAAGTGGACACATGCCCTTCTCTTCTCTATGCTAAGGTGGCAGATGTCCGAGACCAAAACCGGTGACATAAATCCCAAAAATGTAGAAAAAAAAAGGGGACGAAAAGTTGTCATGTCACTGTAACTTCATACTGTACATGTATGCTACATAAGCCTGCCTCAGAGAACTTTACCAGAGGATGTGCATGAATTTTCATGGAAGTTCTCATTAGGCAAAGCTCAAGGCAGGTTAACCCTTAGAACTGCCGCAGGTGTCTGTGGAAGAGGGGAGGGGGGGGGGGGGGGGGGGATCCCGACCAGCCGTACCTTCTCTCCTCTCAGACGGGCTTTAATCTGCTGCCGCTCATTGAAGTTCTGCAGCCTGATCTGCCTCAGCCGCGATAGGTACTCCTTTAAAAAAAAAAAAGGAAAAAAGACGAGGAAAAAGAGCATATTTATCACAGGAGACAGGCTGAGCAACAGAATAAAAAGCTTTAAAGCTTAGAGCAAATGATAGAGGGGGGGGGCAGCCAGTCACAGGTGGTGCAGGAGATGCGGACACACTGGAAGGGGGATGATCTGAAAGCGCCTGGATGAGAAATCAAAGGGACGACAGCAACAGAGCTGAGCTCCAAAGTAAAAACCAACTGAATGGTGTGACCCAGATGCTGCTTTTTGGCATTGGGCTGTCAAGAACATGTCAGCTTGAAGAGCAATGGGGAGAACATAAAGAGACAAAACAACCTGTCTGGGAGGTAAAAAAAAATGAATACGTGATCCACCTGTTAGTATCAAACACACACACACACAGAAATCATACCGATAGAATACACACATATACACACTCTTAACTTCCCATGCAAAGTAAGGAGATTTGTGAACCAGTGTTACGAACGGTGGGCAACGTTACAAGGGAGTGCCACATGCGGACACATACACAAAAATAACGACAACAACAACAGCAACGCAAGTCAGGCGATGGGGATGGTGGTGCCGCGGGTAGTGGTGATGTAATGGAGAGGGGGTGGTGTGGGTGGAGGAACGGGTGGGGTTGGGGTTGGGGAGCGTCCGTAGCCGGGCTCCTACCTCCTCCTCCTTGTTGACCCTGGGTCTCCTGCACCGCATGGTGCCGGGCCGGCTCCCATAGATGGCCGGCAGATTGTGGCGCGTTCCCTGTGCACCGTTTCAAGCCAACCACATGTTTCAGACCAACGGTGAGCGATCGGACCAACCATCATCAACAACCACATCATATAAACTGTAACGCTCAATGGTGTTTTTTGCCCCCAACGGCACCTTCCAGGCAGCACAGCCTAAAAGGCACTACCTTTACCCTATTCCTAACCTTAACCCCCTCAACCCTCATCCTACCCCTAAACTAAGGGGAGTAGTGCCTTGAAGGCAGCGCTGCCTGGAAGGCACCATCGAGGGCAAATAATACCAAAGACCAACTGTAACTGAGACGAACCTCAACATGGACTCGGTAGTGATGACACCGTTGACTTTTATATCAAAAAGATAGACGTGGGCAACAACAACTACACACCTAAATACTTTCGACATCCTCATCAATTTACTCGAGTAAACTCAACCATCTTTCAGACCACTGATGTCGGGTCAACGCACATCGCTTGCATATCACCACCATGTCATTTCCACACCCATTTTTGATACACAACAACCTGAAACAACTCATTTTCCAAGAGTGCTGGTGGCAGAAAAGCTCAAAGCCAATACAATAGACGCACGGCTGCAGCCATTCCTGCCAGCCAGACCGCAGTGCTCCTACTAAAGGCCTCCGCACATAGGCGCCGACATGAGTGTGGCGTGCTCCGTTTTCCGTGTCTGATTACAACATTAGATTTCGGCACACCAGCGTCAAAGTATGCCTCCACCGCCGCCCTGTTGATTACGATTCGGTTCGACATTTTGTCGGCGCCACTCGATGAACTCCGTTGTTTATCGAATGCTCGTCGGTTCAAAACGTCGCCGCTGATGTGCGTGGCATCAAGTGTCAGCAGCACACTCATGTTGGCGGCTCTATGCGGTGCGCTGAACAGGTGTAGGAAGGAAGAGGAAGAGGAAGAGGAAGAGACGACGAGCACCTACCAGCTGTCCTTCAGCCCGCACTTTATTCAGCATGGCCTCACGCTTCCGCTGCAGAAACTCCTCCACCTGGAACGCCCGCTCTGGCCCCGCATGACCCCGCAGCCTGGAGAGCAGCGGGAAGAGCTGGGTCATTATACATAAGTATAACATGCGCTGGGCCAGCATAGACCGGAAAACTGATAAAGATTTTAAAAATTGTATATGCGGAGCCATCATAGACTGATAAAGAGAAAAAATTATATGTGCTCAGCCATTATAGACCAAAAAGCTGATAAAGATTAAAATATATATACTGTATATGCGGAGCCATCATAGACTGATAAAGAGAAAAAATTATATGTGCTCAGTCATCACAGACCAAAAAGCTGATAAAGATTAAAATATATATACTGTATATGCGGAGTCATCATAGACTGATAAAGAGAAACAATTATATGTGCTCAGCCATCATAGACCAAAAAGCTGATAAAGATTAAAATATATATACTGTATATGCGGAGTCATCATAGACTGATAAAGAGAAAAAATGATATGTGCAGCCATCATAGACCGGAAAACTGATAATGATAAACCTTATTTATGCTCAGCCATCATAGACTGGAAAGCTGTACATTATACATGCGGAGTCGTCATAGACCGATACTGTAAGTTAATAAAGATGAACATTATATAGGCTCAGCCATCATAGATTGCTAAAGATAAAAAATAGAGTACAGTAATTTCCCGCATATAAGCCGCATTGTGTATAAGCCGCAGGACAGTGTTTTGTGCAAGTTAAAATAAACAAAACCATATTAACACCATATTAACTGCCCCCCTGTATTAACCTCATAGCTGAAGAAATTTAGCTAAATCAATGTATAAGCCGCGGTTAATAGTCGGGAAATTACGGGTATGCTCAGCCATCATAGATTGATAAAGGTAAAAATGATATATGCTCTGCCATCATAGACTGGAAAGCTGATTAAATTATATAAAAAAAATGATACATGTGGAGCCACTATAGACCGGAAAGCTGATAAAGATAAACATTACACACTACTCACAAAAAGTCAGGGATATTATTCGGCTACCGGGTGAAATTTCAGGATGAACCTACAGTATCCACTATAATCTACTATAACCTTAATGTGACTGTCTCTAAACTTTTTGTGAATAGTGTATTATGCTGATAAAGATAAAAGTTATACTGGGCCATCATTTAAGATGAATATGATGTATTTTAAGACGATCATATTTGCCATATTTGTCGTTTTTTTACATGTCTTTGTTCTGATCAGCTTTCCAGTCTAGATATTTTCTTGATTACCTGTAACAACTACCTGACCTATTTGTGTGGCCATTTCTGATAACTGATTAACCTGTTGGCATGGGCATTTTTGATAGATTGTCTGTTGGCATGGGTGTTTTAGATTACATTTAAGTGAATGACCTGTTAGCGTGGGCATTTCTGGAGATCTGCTCCAACCTCCTCAGCTCCATCTTCATGGCATCTCCTGAGGGTGGACCGGGTGGACCATTCGGCAACATTGGACCGGCAGCACCCAGGGGCCCCCTGACATAGAGATGTAGGTGTGTGTTTAAAACATCAAAATCACTCAATCAGCCATTCCAAGACATATCCTTTCTGTCCAAATCCAAGAAATCCATGTTATGCTAATATGCAGTAACTAATATAATGCTAACATCCTGTAATATCTCTTTGAACCAAAAATCTGCAAAACACCATAACCATAATCTGCTAAAAACCATTCCACTGTTGTTACACCATATCGGTGTTGTGAGTGGGTCTTGTTGTAAAAACGCAAACACTGCTCTATTCTTAAATAATTGATCAAATCGATCAGACATTAAAAAGTCAAACAGTACTGCGCATTCTAATTGAGTTAGCACAGCACAGCTGCTAACTTTTCCTTGTCAACAGACATAATGCAAAAAGTAATGTTAGGAAACATCTGTGCACTGCTCCTTCAAAATGTCGTTATTCGTGTAGTTTACCTTATTCACCTTTAAGGCCCCAGTGACAACGCAAGCATAACTGACCTGGCAGTTACGTCTCCCGCAGCCTTGGCCCCCTCTTGAGGCTTGGCAAGCTGGTCCAGGGCAGACAGGACGTGGTCATATCTGTTTGCAGGCTGAACAGCAGCGTGACTTGGGGCATGGACAGGACCACCGGCCATCATGCCCCCACCGCCGTAAAACTAGCAACGGGTACGAAGCAAAGCATAGTGAGCAAGGCAAGAGTAAAAGCACGCCCACACAGTCAATAATTGCTATAACCAGAGACGGTTGAAAAAGGATCTTTGCAATAACTAACAGTAACTAGCGATAAATATGAACTGAATAATAAAAATAAAAAAAACTAAATATAAACACTATCGGCCTCATCAACAAGAACGATAACATCAACAACTAGAAAAGTACTCTGAGAGCGTAGCTACCGCCGACTGCATTGTTCTTCCTAGGTTGTCATACATTTGAACCGAAACTATTCAGATCGCCACCATGTGGCCATACCATGCCATTACACAACTACTATTACCGATTAGCATTAAGCTTTGTATCTTTAGATTGCTTTCTTTTTTTTTAATACTTTATTGTGTTCATTCAAAGTTCATTCAAGTTCATTCAAGTTCAGAACAATCATTCATTTATAAACACATTTTCAGTTTTTCTTTTTTTTTCCCCCACTTGTGATTATTTCAAAACAGACATAAGAAAACGGTACATAGAAAAAATAAATAAAATAATTAATTAATAAATAAGAAAATTAAAGTAAATAAAAACCACACACACACTGTTTCATGTACTCCACCCCACCCACCCTTTTAACCCTTCTTTTTGCTCCCATCTGCAGGTCTACATCCATCCATCCTCACAAACCCCACATTCACTCCCCCACTCACATCAGCACACATTCATCCATCCAACCATATATCCACACCCACCAACTTTCATCCACCTAAATACCCACACTTTGCGACATTCATCCATCCACGCATACACCCACATTCACCCCCACACAAAAGAATTCACATAAACTCACACCCTCCCCCCCTCCCCATGCCCCCCCCCCACACACACACACACCCACCCACCCACCCACTCACGTCCTAACCCCCATACACAAAACAATGAACCTAAAAAAAAAAAATAAAAAAAAATACGAAGGGTATACATATTTATTAACTGAGTGTAGTTTTGATTTCTCATGGGGGTGCCATAGTTTAGATTAGCTCCTCATCTTAACATGTAAAGGGACCATTTTTTGTCATACACATTCTCTTTATTATTGATTCTAAAACGGATAGTTCCGGTCCTTGATTGTGATTGGCTGAATCGCGTTCGATGCCGTTGTAAATATCATGATAAACTCACACCTTGACCGCATTTCGTTCTATAGTAATGCGCTAGCACAAAACTAGTAGTGGCTGCGTCTTGTTGTTGCATGGCAACCATTCATAAGGAGGGAATATATTTCTTGGCGGAAGAATGATTATCTATGAATATATCGTTACTTTTTCGTTGCTGTGCCTTTGTTTCATGAAATCTTGCTAGATCGACGTAGTAACCGTTTTAGAAAAGCAATAAGCCACTCGAGTCCGTGGGTTATACTGTATAATCGAACAGCTAAGGGGGTTTTAGGCACTCCGCTTCGCGTCGTGCCTAACAACGCCCCTTAGCTGTTCGATTATACAGTATAACCCACGGCCTCTCGGGGCTTATTGCTTAATTCTATAAGTTATTTTTTCCATACTTTTCATTTCCTCTATACTTTCCAACCACATATCAGTAGCAGGTGGTTCTACTTTTTTCCAATTCCTTGTAATTTGTTTTAAGGCTGTTATTCTAAAGACCCAAAAGAGGTGGAGGTGTTCCTTTTCCAGCCCTCTGGGTCTTATGCCCAAAATAGCATTGTGATTTTGTATTGACACATCTTTGCTTAACTTTTCTCGCGTAAGATGTTGGACTGCCTGCCAATATTTATTAAGTTTATTACAAGAGTAGAAAATATGTGTATAATCAGCGTTGTTTACACCGCATTCCCTCCAACAGCTGGTGTTGGTTTGCGCATATTTGGCCATTATTGATGGTGTTAGAAAGTATCTAATAGTCATCTTCCAGGCATATTCCTGCCAGTAGGGGGATCTAGTGTAAACATTAATATCTTTCAGGCACTGTTTCCACTCCTCTTCACTAATGGTTTTGTTCAAATCCAGCTCCCACTTCTCCTTTATGTGATCTAATTTTTCAGCCCCACATTCCTGTAGAATATTATATATTTGTCCAGTTAAATGTTTAGTATTCTCACTCTGACATTTTTTCGCCATGTATTGTATAAGTATATGTAGATCATTAAGACTTTTGAGATGTGCTTTTTCATTCAGATAATTCCTAAGTTGCAAGTATCGATAAAATTGATTGTTTTGGAGCTGGTATGCTCTTGCTATATTTTCAAAAGGTTCTACACCAATGTCACTAAACATTTGGCTGTGCATAACCAGGCCTTTATTTCCCCAGCTTTTAAAAGTGTTATCAAGTGTATTTGGGGTAAAGTCTGGATCACTCTGTATTTCTCTTAGACATGTCAGATGTCCTTCTTTTATTTTTATATTCTTACATATTTTTCTCCAAGTTTTGACCGTATTATTTAGTACGAAATTATTTGTTTTCATCTGCTTTGTGGTGAAGAGTTTATTTAGGTTACCAACCAGTATTGTCTCCATATTTTTCCATTTTGGGCCCAAGCCTTTGTTCAACATAATCAAAATTAATTTCACTTGTGCTGCATAATAGTAGTTAATTAAATTTGGTAACGCTAACCCCCCTTCCCTTCTCCTCTGTTGCAAAATTTTAAGTTTAACTCTTGGTTTTTTCCCATCCCATAAGAATTTTCTAAGTAAACTCTCCCAGTATTTGAAACTTATGTGAGGTATATAAAGTGGGATATTTTGAAACAGAAATAAAAATCTTGGTAAAATATTCATTTTTATTGCACTGATCTTCTCCATTAACGTGAAAGGCAAACTTCTCCACCTATTTAGGTCTTGTTTAACAGATTTTTCCAATGTTCCAAAGTTGCTTTGGTAAAGCTGTTCAAGGTTATTTGGTACTATCACCCCCAGGTATTTTATGCTATTTTGGTCCCATTTGAAATTATATGCAGTTTTGAATTGGTTATCTAATTGGCAGCCAATTTGCATCACTTCGGTTTTATTTAAATTCAACTTATACCCTGACACATTACTGTAAGATGTTATTTCACACATTAAGGTCGGCAAGGATTTGTAAACACTTGTTAAGTATAAAATAATATCATCGGCAAACAATGCTATTTTATGTTCCTCCTTTCCAACATAAACCCCTCTTACCTCTGTATTCTGTCTAATTCTTTCAGCTAATGGCTCTATACATAGAGCAAATAGTTGTGGAGATAAAGGATCACCCTGTTTGGTTCCTCTCTTTATTGTGAATGAATCTGACAAAGTTCCGTTAACTTTCACTCTGGCTTGTGGAGTTGCATACATTCCTCTGATTAAATTAACAAATGTCTGATTAAACTTAAACTTCTTGCACACTTCTATTAGGAAGGGCCAGAATAATCTATCGAAAGCTTTCTCTGCATCCAATGTTATGGTTAACATAGATAGCTTATTTTTGGAGGCATAGTCTATAACATTAATGGTGCGATGGATATTATCACTCAATAATCTATCTTTTACAAAACCTGTTTGGTCCAAGTTGATTATTTTAGGCATTATATTTGACATTCTCTTGGCTATTATAGCTGTAAATACTTTTTGGTCTACATTTAGCAGGGATATAGGCCTATATGAAGAGCAACATTCAGGGTCTTTTCCTTCTTTATACAACACTGAGATTATTGCTGAGTTCCAGGTATTGGGCCAAACTCCTGTTTCTAATATCCTATTAAAAACCCTGCACAAAATGGGTATTAATAACCTTGAAAATTCCTTATAGAATTCATAGGTGTACCCATCGTCACCCGGGCTTCTCCCGGCCTTCCCATTCTTTATGGTCTTTGCTATTTCTATTTCAGTTATTGGCTGTGTTAACTCTTCATTCTGACCGTCAGTTACAGCTGGAAGCTGCAACGTATCCAAAAATGTTTTAGTTTCTTTATTGTCAACCTCCAATTCAGGTGTATACAGATCTTGGTAAAATTCCCTGAAACCAGATGCGATATTTGATTTTCCCCTTCTGTAAACACCTCTTTTATCCTTAACCGTGGCTACTATAGATCTTTCCTGTTGTTTTTTTAACTTAAATGCCAATTTTTTCAAGGATGTTGTACTATTCTCAAAATGAGTTTGCTTACAGAGTACTAATTTTTTTTCGATCTCCATTAATTCTAATGATTTCAGTAGTTTTTTAGTGGCACACAATTGTGTATATACCTCTGCTTTCATACAAATCTCATATTCCTTTTGCAGGTCACCTACTTTCTTTTCTAAGAGGGTCTTTGTTTTTTCTTTTTGTTTCTTTTCCCAGGAGGAAAGTGCAATTATTTCTCCTCTTATTGTTGCCTTTGCAGCTTCCCATAGCACTATGTCCGATACTTCACCATTATCATTTAACTCGAAGAAAGACTTGATCTTCCTCGCAATTTTATCTTTTAAATGAGGATTTCCCAGTAGTGAGTTATTCAGTCTCCAAAGTGTTTCTCCTTTGTCCACATTCATATTCATTTCCATTACGACCGGAGCATGATCAGTTATTGTTATGGGTAGAATTTCGCACTTGCTAACTCTTCCAATATCGTTTTTGTACATAAAAAAATAATCTAGTCTGGAGAAAACCTTATGTGCATCAGAATAATAAGTAAAAGCTTTATCACAGGGGTGTAGACAACGCCAAACGTCTGTTAAGCCTATGTCTGTTTCAGCTTTCCGGAGTAAGTCTGCAGCTTTTTCTGATTTATGTTTCTTCCTACTCTGGGTATCTAATTTTGGATTCATGACCAGGTTAAGATCTCCAGCCATAATTACAGTTCCTTGTGCCTCCATCATTAACAATTGTAGTACTTTTTCCACAAGCCCATCCCCTTTTCCTGGAGGGTTATATACATTAATTAGTGTTAAGCATTGCTCTTCCAGCATGCCTATAACTACTACATACCTTCCTTCCTTGTCCCTAATACATTTTATTTTCTTAAACATAAGATGGTTCTTGATCAAAATTGAGACTCCTCTTTTAGATGTTGAATGGGAGGAATGAAACACCTGTGCATTAGCTAATTTTTCCATTTTAGCATGCTCAATTGTACTTAAATGAGTTTCTTGGAGGAATATTACTTCTCCCCCTTCTTTCTTAAGGTACTGGAGTATGCGTTTCCTTTTTATGACATTATTTAGCCCATTTACATTTAGAGATATGCATCTAACTTTCACCATGAGAGATATTTCACTTCCCCTTTGTATTTATTTCTAAGAAAAATAAACAGAAAAACATAAAGAAAAAAGTGCATAAGTGAAACCTTCCCCCTAACCCAAAACTCCCATCTTGAACTTCCAAAAAGTGTAACCTCTTCTATGTGGTTACTAAGTGGCTTCCACTGTATATCGTGGAATGAAAGGGTCTTACTGTTTCGTCCATACCAACGTTTGGTTATGATGTACATTGGACTAAGGCATGCCCTTACAAATGTGGTGAACAGCATGATGTCTTGGAGTTTCTCCCCTGTTGTCTTTTCTTACATTGTGAGTATTTTAGTGCTCAAAGTCATTGTTCATTAAATCATTCGTTTATTTTGTCTACCTTGGTCTCCACTGGCACGGCTGGGATGGTCGTTGTCTCTTGCTCTCGTGCGATGTTTTGTCTGTGAACTTTCTGGAAGGGGACTGATTGCGCTTTCCCCCTCTTAACTTCGTACTGACACTGGTCCGTGGCAAGTATCACTCCCTTCTCTCGTAAGCCACGTTCTGCTTCTTCAGGAGTCGCGTAAATGGTTGGTTCTCCCTCGCCAAACACCTTCAATTTAGCTGGATTTCGCAGATGTGATTTCACATTCTTCTCCTTGAGTAATCTCCTTAATGGAGCATATCGGGTCCTCTCCTTCTGTACTTTGCTTGTGAAATCCTGTGAAAAGTAGACGCGCTCCTCATCCAGACTGATGTTCTTCGCCCAAGCCGTCTGTAGGATTTCTTGCCTGATATTCCCATTCGGAAAGCGCACCACAATCGACCGAGGGCTGCTTGCGTTATCTTCTGTAGATAGATTGCTTTCAATGATGTAAAAATCATCATTTTACATCATTGAAAGCAGGAAGTCCTATTCATGGGTTTCATTGAAATCCGTATTTCTCCCATCTCAAGGCAAACTGAGGGAATGATGCACAACCATTCAAAAACATGACTGGTTTTCTAAAGATACAAAGTTTAATGCTAATCGGTGAAGTGTCCCTTTAATAGAGTAGCTGTAAGCTGGCTGTGTGTACAGTATGTTGCATCAGCTTTGATGGATAACCATAAGAGTTCAGGTGTAAAGGGTGATTATTATGATAATGATAACAACGGAGAGTGCACCTTTCTCTCAGGACTGCTGCCACCACTGGAACTCAGGACATGCTTCCAGCCCTGCTCTCGCGCTCGGTTGATACGGCTCAGCTGGAAAAAAATAAATATACGTGGAAATATCTGCCACTCAGTCTATTCCAGTTAACATATTCAATCAGATTTCAGGTTACGTCTCCTACATATGGGGCGCGTTTCCCAAAACCATAGTTGGTAACTAACTGCTAACTGTCAGCTAGGTTAGCAACTTAGTTGGTCAGCAATGGGAAATTGCATTGCAACCAACAAAGTTGCTTACAGGTTAGCAACTATGATTTTTGGAAACACACCTCTGAACAGTTAAAACCAATAACATTAATACAGGAATATCTCCAGGGTGGAAAGACCTACCTTGTCTTTTTCAAATCTTCTCATTTGGGCAGCTTTCAGCAAAAATATCTAGGATAGATCATTAGGGCAAGGAAAATTACAATCTTCTCTGACACAAAATTCTGATCAATGGCAAAATCAAGCTTAGAATCTAAGTCTGACTCCACATTAAAAAAAAACATTCTGACTATAAAAAACGTTTAAGAGGGCCTGTACTACTAAGCAGGATTTTGGGGGTTAGCAAAGTAACTTTTAGCAAAGGCACATCACTGTGGTAACTGTGGAGTGGGTTAAGTTTGAGATAAGACATTGTAAAACAACGTAAAACGCACAGCATCCCTAACCAATCAATTCTCTCCAAAACAATGGTCACATTCTTAGAAGACCCATGAACCATGGAGCAGGGATGTTTGTTGTTTAACACTCTGTAAAGCGCCATGAGACATGTGAAATGTTTGGCGCTCTATACATTACATTCAATTAAATTGAAATGGTGGGAGGACATCTACAGTAACATGACATCTACTGTAAGGATGACAGGAGTCTTCTAGTGTGATGCTAAATGCTACAGTAATTTTCAGCCAAAACTACTGGTTGAAATTCCTTGTTTTTTTAAAATACTATCATTTGTTTCTCTGTCGTGATAAAGACGACTCCAGTCTAGACCTCTCTATATTTGCGATTGGTCATGGAGTGGGTCAAGTTTGAGATAAGACATGGTAAAAAACCCCAATCAATTCTCTCCAAAAAAATGTTCACACTCTTAGAAGACCCATGAACCATGGAGCAGGGATGTTTGTTGTTTAACACTCTGTAAAGCGCCATGAGACATGTGTAATGTTTGGCGTTCTATACATGACATTAAATTAAATTGAAATGGTGGGAGGACATCTTAGGATGACAGGAAGTCTTCTAGTGTGATGCTAAATGCTACAGTAATTTTCAGCCAAAACTACTGGTTGAAATTCCTTGGTTTTTTAAAATATTATCATTTGTTTCTCTGTCGTGATAAAGACGACTCTAGTCTAGACCTCTCTATATTTGCGATTGGTCATCTGCCATTAACAAATTCCAACAGTACCCTATTCACGTGAATGTGTTCATACCCCGCTGGGAAAAACCTGAGTTGACTTCACAAATTGCTAACCACTTTCGCACCAAAACATATGTGCGAGTGCGGTGGTAAAGCTTTGTCCAACCGATTAAAAAAAAACATGTTGAACTTGCTTAGTAGAACAGGCTCCAGGTCAGTTTGCCATCTTCCATAACACACACACACACACGCACACACATTAGCACATGCTGTCCACCTGTTCTCTCTGCTTCTTCTCTCTCTCCATTAGATCAAGTCTTCTCTTCCTCGCTGCCTCCTACACAGGAGAAACAGAGTTGCAGGTAATGCATTGCCTCTCTTTGCTTACACACTGAGGGAGAGCCACCACTAAACTGCTTACTGAAACCATTTTGTAAAACCATAAATGTTTACAGTACACGTGGATGTGCATGAATTATTCAGTGGACCACAAGTGCTGTGCAGGCACAAAACGGCGAGTAGGCTTTTTAGCAAAAGGGGAAAAGAAGTAGACAGGACGCAGACAGTACAGTAGCCTCCGAAGAGCCCTGATTTAAAAGGGAACTGGATATATACATGGCAAAGGAACACAACTGCCCACCGACAAATCTGACATACTGCAGAAACAAAAGGACAGTTCATATTAGAGGAAGGAGAGGGAAGTGCAGAGGGGGAGGGCACAAATGCCAAACTGCCCTCCCATTGGATGAGGGGTATGCATAAAAAGGAGGAGGGGCAAGAAAGGAAAGTGGGAGGGAGGGAGGGAGGGAAGGAAGGAGGGTCTAAAAGGAAGGTGGACTGAACAGGAAAGCTGGAGGACTAGGCAGAGAGAGAGGATATGTGTGGTGTCTGTCAAGAGTGGATGAGAGCCAACAGTGGGAGGCGAAGGAGGGTTAATGCCAGGGGTTGGGAGATAGGGGGCGCCATCCGCCATCAGTGGGTACCTCAGACTTCCTTTTCTCCTCCTCAATGCGACTCACTCTCCTCTGAGGGACTGCTGGGGGAGGGGCCTGGACAACATGACATCGGGGTTCAGTCTCAGACACGACACACACTGACACGCTCACACAGACGCACAAAATGCAAACACTCAACTTTTCACTTAGTCACTCTGATTCTCACATGCAAACACACACACCCCCACACACACGGGAAGACAATGATTCTGCTAACCCCTAGGCCATACACCATGTCTGGACTGTGGTGTCCACCTGCACACGGTCAAGCTCCTTCTCTTACCTGTTTCGGTCTGGCCACAGGTTTCCGCTCGGCGGCCTTCCTGCCAGCATCAACAGCCTTGCGGACGCCGTCCGAGGGCCTCCTGCCGGTCAAAGGCACTCCGTATTTGGCAGCTGGTTTAGTGATCTTCTGAGCAGGAGAGACGGATGCTGGACCAGAGGCTGGGCGCTTTGCTGGGCGGAGAGGCAGGAGAGAGGACGGAAATATGATCATGTTTAATGCTGATATAGGCTAAGCATTTGCATGGTTATTGCAATAATTGCTAATATTATTAATACTGTTACTGTTATTACCTGGTAGGCCATGAGCTACACATGCTTTGGGTTGTCTGTGGTGAACACCATGGCTGAATTCCTGAGCAATGAGCTAAACACAAAGCATAAAGCACAAAGATTCAGATGGAATGTAAATCAAAACGCAACTTCTTAATTGAATTGAATTTACAATGGAACATACATGAATATTAAACCTTCTTCAAATACTGTAATCAGTATAACAGGTATTCTGTAAAACTCCAGCATATTGTTGTTGGCTTAACTCCAGAAAAAAAGGGTATGTATGTAGATGCGAGGTGAGACAGACTGTGTGTAGGTGTGTATGTGTGTGTGTGTGTGTGTGTGTATTACATGCCTCTCACCTGTGGTGTGAGATACTTCTGTATCCTGCGAGAGAGGAATGGCTTGTCCAAAACGCTGCTGACTGAGGGTCTCTCGCGGGGGTTGCGTCTGAACAGCAAGCCCAGCAGGCAGCGCAGATCCTGGGAGTAGTGCAACGAGACTGGGGGGTAGGAGCCCCGGATGATCTTCAGAACCAGGTTCTTCATGTTTCCCGCCTCGAACTGAGAGAAGAGGAGTCACACAAACATGTGACACACACACTAAGATACCAGTCTTCACATCAAATACTGTATATGGTAACTGCTGAACTCATAAAAAGCATATTAATGCAATACAACTACATATTTGAGAGAGAGAGAGAGAGAGAGAGAGAGAGAGAGAGAGAGAGAGAGAGAATAAGGTCTGGTGTTTCCTGTATTCAAATAAATAAATTCTCTCTCTTTCTCTTTCTCACACACGCATACACACACACACACAGGGAACAGCACATACACTGGGTACTTACTGCATGCTTAAGCGTGCACATTTCATACAGGACACACCCTAAGGCCCAAATGTCACTACAAAATGGAGAGAGAGGGAGAGGGAGAGAGAGAGAGGGTAGGAAAAAGAGGACGAATGAGAGGGGAGAGAGGAGAGAGGGCAGGGAAAAGAGGATGAGAGGAGAGAGAGGAGAGTAGAGTGGAGGGTTACTACAGTTTAACACACTTGAGGGTTTCGACATTTGTAATCTTCAGAACATGCAACACCCTCAACATATGTTAACTGTACAAACACACACACACGTTTGACAAATCACACCAGATTTAACAGGACGATATTTCCGATTTCATAAAAATGTGCACTAGAGAATATATTCAGTAAAGACATTTCAGACCTGTGCATCACTACCAGAAACAGTGGCTATTGACTGGCATCAGGGTTACACAGAGGACAGTAGAGAAGGCATTTAAAGAGAATCAATATCGAGTTCCTGCTTTAAGGTAACAGAGACTGCCTGATTCAACTCGGATGAGAGACTTGATACCATTACTCCATCCCATCAGTGTAACATCTTCAGTGTTATGACTAAGCATTACTAAGCAGTTGTGCCTGCCTGTGTGTGTGTGTGTGTGTGTGTGTGTGCATGTGGGCGCATGCGTGCGTGTGTGTGTGTGTGTGTAATTATACTCTATCATGTAGCAGAAGTGATTCATGTCAAAAGACTAAGACTACCGCTTTCTCTACAGCCAACACCTATGCAGACACAAACACAACACAAGCACACCAAGTCAAGTGCATACACTCAGGAACACTGATAGAAGGCTGCAGCCTACCTCTTGTTGTTATAGGGTTTGTTCTCACAAATTTCAGGTGAAAGATAGTAAGGAGTTCCTATGCACGTCCTGGCCAACTCCACAGTGCTGTATGGAAAGAGAACAATTCACTGTAAGCCAATCCTGATAAAAGATGACAGAAGCAGTATTTCGCTGCGAAACATGCTATAGAAGATCGCTGAAGACCAGTAACCACTCGGTGAGTTGCATTTTTTTTTTTAAACGAATGTTTAGGGGTGTTTTAAGGACAGAATCGTCCTGGCCCATAGCGAGCAATGCTGAAGCCATACAGAGAACATTCTAAAGTAGCCAAATTGCAGCAACAGGATCAATCTACGAGATTTCGGTGTCAACCACTTGTTTGCATCCTAGGCAATACAGAAAACGGGCTTAAAGTGTAAAATACCAAACTATTCCTTTATACGTACATTTTACCATAATTTCCCGACTATTAGCCGTGGCTCATACATTGAATTTGCTAAATTTCTTCAGCTATGAGGCTAATACACGGGGACAGTTAATATGGTATCAATATGGTTTTGTTTCTTTTAACTGGCATAAAACACTGTCCAGCGGCTCATACACAATGCGGCTAATATGCGGGAAATTACTGTACTCTGTACAGAGGCATAGATTGAAGCAGCAGCTAATAGGGAGGCTACACCGGGCGCGTAACTGAAACGCTCCGTTCATGATGCGCAAAAATAGTTTTGGAAGACTCATCTATTTTTTTTTTTCCAACATACGCGCTGCGATCACATGTGTTGTAGCCAGTTCCACTGATCATAGTGGAAGCTAATTGTTGCAGCAAACGCAATGCAAACAGAACACTTCAGCTACGCACCAGGTGTAGCCTCTCTGTAAAGTTCTGTGTCGTGAGGACAGCTACCAACCTGTTCAGAACCCTGGCGATCCCAAAATCCCCCAACTGTACTGTTCCATCTTTGGTCAGAAAGATATTCTGCAAAACACATGATAGATCACACTCAGATATGTTCATAACCAAAAACAATGAGGTGAAGACAAAGACGCTTACATAGAATGTGTTTTCTGTTTAAGTCAGTAGTTTGAATAGCTAAATATCTATTTATTTGACATCATGATTTAAAATTGCTTTTACAGTTTACTACATCCACACTGATATATGAAAATAAGTGTAGTTTCAGTGAAAAAGATTGTTTTTCAGGAGGACCCAACATACAGTCTTAATGGACATGCAACCTGCAATAAAAAAACATAAAATCACAAAACTGCGATGTGTGACAACGCTACAACTAGTGTTACACACCTGTCCCGACTCCTGGTAGACGTAAAATGCAGAGGTGAACAACCCTGGCTTCAGAAAGCAAAGGTCCAATCATGTATTATTTTTGCCTGTGTAGGGCTTGAAATGGAATTTCTCTGACAGCAGTTGAAAAGCAACAAATGTCCGCAATTTTGCGGTTTACCGCTTTAAATCCCCCATTCATTTGACAGGACTTTCACTTTCTGAACCCAAGTAAGATGCATACAGTATTTCACACAGAATACAGGTGAGTCGTGAGCTTACCTGTGACTTGATGTCCCGGTGGAGGATCTTGCGGTCATGCACATGTTTCAGAGCCAGGCAGATCTGCACAAACCAGTCCAGTATCTTGGGAGTAATGTAATAAAGATCAATTTGATTTAGAGTGGCCCAAAGTCACCTTTAGAACTGCAACATGCAGCCCATGAACATATGCTTTGCCTTTATTTGCTGAGCAAGCATAGCTAGTCTCTGCTCAAAATATGTACTGATACTGATGTGTGTGCGAGTGTATGTGTGTGTATGTGTGTGTGTTTGTGTGTGTGTGAGTACACGGATATGTCTGAAGGGTGAGTGGGGAAATGTATTATGTATCAGTATTCTATTCCTGTGGTTCTCAGGAAGTCTGAGATAACAAAACATAACATTGGTTCCCAAACCCAGAACTCTACCATATTTCAGAAGGGATGGCTTGTACCTGCTCCTCCGTAAAGAGAACCCCTTTCTGAGAGTTAATCTTCTTAAACAGGTCTCCTCCCTCACAGTAGTCCATCACTATGTACAAGCAACCACTCTCTGGAGGGCAGAAAGAAAAAAGATGGAGGGTTTGGGTGGGTAAAGCAGAAAAAAAACAGTGGGGTGTGTGGGGGTTGGGTGGAGGATGATTGTAGGTCGAGGCAAGGCTAAAGGCAGAAGGTGAGTTTGTGGTGAAAGTAGAGGAGACCAACACAGAAAGCACATATCAACATTAACACCACAAGGTGAAACAGACTGTCAGGCTTGAAGAGACTATTTTGGTCATTCTGCGGTACCATGATGTTAGGCCTGTTTCTACAGTCGGTCCTCTGTTACAGCTCATTATGGTTAATTAGGCATGGCATTTATAAGAAAACAAGATCAGTACGCCATAAGATGTCTCTCCATTTCCATCTTGGAAGTCACATAAGTAATGGTGACTGTGAGACATCGTCGGTAGGGACAGGACAAACAGACAGCCCTTCCTCCTCAATTTAATTAAGAGATCCATTTCCTCTTGTTCATTCAATCACAGAGTGTCTTCAACCTGTACATGCACACACACACACACACTCACACACTGTGGTAATCACTCAGACAACCATACATCACTTTGATTTCGTACAGAGGACCAAGAAGGAAAAGCCATTAGCCTCCATACCCTATTTAACTGGGGGAATATGAGCAGCAGAAAAATCATTTAAGCATGTCAGATGTGCAATGTGCATGCCCGACTGGCTTGGTAATGATACTGGTGATCAGGCTATACAACACACACCCGCAGGCACTTTTATATGCAGTTGGTTTTTCCAACATCATATCTGGTCATTACTTTTATTCGCATGCATGATCACATGACATAAAGATGAAGGTTACATTAAACCACAGACAGTGAAAGAGAGTAAATACCAGAGGTGTTGCAAAAATGATTAGGAACAAGACTCTTTACCTTCAAAGGACTCCTTATACTGGACGATGTTTGGGTGACTCATGTTGGCCAGGACTGCCACCTCCTTTCGTGACTCCTGCCGTTCTTTATTGGACATCTGTAAAAAATGAAGGGGGGGGGGGGTTAGCATCAAGGAGGAACAACTTTAGAAGAGAGCGAGCAAATGACAGAGTGCAAGCCCCTGAACCTCACCAGTGCCGTCAGCCCTCAAAATGTGACAGCTTCAGGGTTACAGTGGACTACTATGCCACAGAACAGCCATTTATTTCTGGTGGGGAATCAGTGTAATGGCGTCTTTGGTTACATTCTGCACATTTCATGTTCACTCTAACACTAAATATGGTTCTTTTTTTTAACGCCAAACAAGAAATACTCGTTACTCAACTTGGACACATGTATTAAATCCTTCAGCATCTTTACATGCTCATTGACGAGGTGCAACACCCAACCGGGTCCGTGTAAACAGGTGCGCTAAAACGATTTCACAAGTGATGATGGTCCATCAGAAATGTTTGTGCCTGGCATAGTGCCTGGCATATAGGCAGTTGTGTCCCTTTGACAGAAAGACCCGAGTCCATTTCCCCCATAACTCCTCACCCTGGAGATGCCAATCTCCTTGATGACATACTGCCGGTCATCTTCCCTTGACTGGACAAGGTACGCCTTCCCGAAAGAGCCCTCTCCGATTTTCTTCACCTTCTCATATTTTTCCATGGTCCTGGAAAGGCTGATCCCTCATACTGGGGCTGTAAACAGACAATCAATCGACGAACTATATTCAGAGTGTGACTAACAACATTTAGACAAAAGTACAATGTGAAAATGACTGGTGGACAATAAGACACAAAACAATGATGTACTACTGAGTGGATTTTGTTTTACCACTTGTCTGTCAGTGGTCTGTAGTTGACAACCCTGCTGCAACTAACACACACTGATTCTTCTGTATAGAATGGAGCCTCTGGTTAAGAGAAGCCAGACATTTCACTCAGCAAGTCAAGATACTTATGAACTTTAGGCTATGGGACATTAACAGGGACAAAATACCTTTTGTGGATATTAAAATCAAGCACCTCAAAAAGCATGAACTCATACTTATTTTGAGTCAATAGTCATATCGTGGAACAAACTGTATGGAAACCTGCACAACATATCCATCTACTTGGCATGTGATTAATTATACACACAGCCAGAGAAGCACATGCCGTGATTACCCGTCGAGAGAGCGACATTTCCACCACCTGCACAAGCCGCGGGTCCAAGGACAAAGACTACGGGGACATGGACCTGTTTTACATTCCACACTTTTATATTTAACACTTCAAATTGCTTAAATATAATTTCTGTGCATTCTATAGAATGGTCTGTTGCTCATATTGCAACTATAGGAGTGCTGATATCCTGGTAGAAGCATGCCAGTTTGTTTTGATGCAATCAAGTGTAGACTCAACTCATACTTATAGTGAACAGTCCAACCATCACAATGGTTTCAAATGAGACTCAGACACAGAACCACTGAGCCAGGCCAATCCACACAAGCTACCCTCTCCCATTTAGTGCTATTTTGGAAACAGTAGGAGGAGAGCACTTATCCCAAAAGCAAAAGGGGGCTGCAGTTTGTGCCCCAATGAATTAGTTATAACATGTCAGACAGAATTAGGCTGATCCTCTTTCGCCTTAAGACACACTCCGCGTCGACAAAAACACCTCCTTGAATGTTGTCAATTACAAAGATGCAACGTTCACTGTTTAGAGTGAAAACCGTTTGAATGACTAGCATTGGCAATAACAGTTGCTTGCCATTGGTTTTTCATACCGTTGTTAGTTTTGACCAATTATTTATCGGTAACTTACCAATGACCAAATCAAATAAAGGCAGGATATCAGACATATGGGACGTGGGTAGCTCCATTTGACCTCAGGGCAGTGCTATTCTTTGATCATAAAACAGTGCAGTTGCGGGACGGCGTCTGGCGAGCGCTCGTCACCAATATACCAGAAAAACCAGTAACGTTACAGAAATTAACATAGGCTACAATAACAAATAACATTGACAGTATCAGCAGCAACATCTGTTGAACACCCAGTAACGGTTAACGGGATCATGATAACCAAGATGTTTTACATTTCATTTTTACCCCACCCTTGTTATAAATCTGTAACTTAACATCAGCTGAGTTGACGTTAATGTTACTCAAGTTCTACAAATACTTATACGGTTTTATGATACTTTGTTATTGACATCGACTAAGATTGTGTCTTTTTACTGACAGAGTATCTTTCCTCACAAGGATGCTCTTTTACAACTGACCGCATCTCTAAGCTAGCTTATTAGCTAGCTTGAAAAGCCAAGTTATAATCAATTTTCAGTGTCGCCAAGTTAGCTAGTCAGCTAGTGATATCATAGCAAGCTAATGTTGACTGGTTTTCTAATTCAGCAGCGGTTCGCTAAGAGAGACACTAGAAATGACCACTTATTTCTGCAGACTAGTGTGAATTCATGGCATGCATCACCTATGGAAAAACTGAAATTTGTTACAACATTACCATCTGATGGACTGCACTCCAATGCTGCGCCAAACCTTTTCGTTGGACGTCTCGCCTGTAGTCATGGGCGGCACTCTCAAACTACCTATCTAGGATGAAATCCCACCATGCTCGCGTTTCATTGGTCAAAAGGCCAGAGAATATGCCAGGAGAGGCTGCATAAGCTGTCACTTTAAGCATGTTTGTGTGTCTGTGTTTAACTTTCCTTAGCAACGTCTTCAATTTTTATACAAACGATTTCTGTAAAAAGTGATTGCTTTTAAACCGTCGGGAACTTTTCATGGTGTTTATAATTCCACGGACAAAGCCTACGTTGTGTAGCATTGTAGGGTTGGACAGACAGCATGAATATTTGTTTTTTCTTTTTGCTTGTTTTTACCTCTTAACAAGCTGTCACCTCCATAGCTCACCATTTGTTCAGTGTGAAAAGGCCACATTGCATAAAATAATCCATAAGCAACTGGATTGATAAACCTTCTTTGATAAACTGGATTGATAACTCTTCTTTTTAGCCTACAGCAGAGATAAACTCTTTATTGAAATCAAAAGGTGGAATTCCAAATTGGCTTAAGGCTTGTGCTGATGAATTAGACCTAGGCATAGGCCTAGATCAGGCCACCAAATTTAGGCTACTGTTTTCTTATCATTCATTTGCTTGAGTTCTCTGAGGTCAGCTCAACTCCCAAGAATTAGCTCCCTGTCAAATGAACTGAACTGTAACATCACTGAATAGGCTAGTAGGCTACTTATAGCCTAATGCAGTAGCCTAGTGACAAGAATGAAATGAGTGAAAGAAGTGAAAGAATCTCCTCAGTTAATGTGGGCCAGTAAGGCACTCCACTCCAAAGTCTTTGCTTTTAGTTGTTAGCCTGGCTGTTTGTTTCTCTTGCTCCCTCTGTTCCTCATAGTTACACTTGGCCTGGGCCTGGCACAATATATTGGTCTGGTTTGTATAGTTGTGTGCCTTTTCAAGCTAACAATCTGTTGGCTTGTCCTGAGTAGAATCTGTGTAATCTGTACAAAAAAAAAAAAAAAGACACAAGATGGCATTGAGCGAAAGGAAATGATGGCAGCCTACCTGACAATCATGCTTCTACAAATCACAGACACTGGCCTATCGGGCTGATTAGGCTGTGGATGGCAAAGGCAGAGTGCAACACTGCAATTACGAAAAAGCCCCAGTAGTAAGTAGGCCTACCTGTTCAATTTCCTGGCTGAGACTCAAACTCAAGAAATGTGGGCTGCCGAGCACTGCTTCTGATCCAGCTCCATCATCACACCCTCCATTCTCTGTCTGGTTCAACTCTGTATTTTCACTTGCTAGTGTAAGTGCAATGTGCAGAGAAAATCATCGATTGAAGAAGAGAATGGTGTACTGTAGGCCGTGTACCAATTTGCAATGAGGTTAGAATAGAGGCTACACTGTTATGAAGACATGTCATCCACAAGGGGGCACTGTCTTTGGTTTTGTCATAAAAGTTTTACATGGTATTTCTGCCCTGGGCTGCACAGGATGTCTGCACAGATTACAATCCCTTAAAATTTTTTGTCAAAGTTTAGGATTTCTTATCAATGGTTCCAGTGGTGTCTGATTCTTCAACCATACAGCCGTGTCATCGAACATCTGCCTTGGCAGGGATAACACAGATGCACATGCACTGTCTGTCTGCAACAAAGAGTTCATGGTATAGTCTTGAATATCCCTGAACACCGCAAATTGACGACGGCAATGTCCTCCATCAATTCTCCTCCAGGGCTTTAGGTAATCCCAAAGCAAGTCATGATAGTGTAATGTCTAACTAAACGAAAGTCGACACAAAGCAACTCTAGCAGTGGGGGAAATCATGGCTGATCTATTAATATTCAAGTGTGATACGGCCAATAAATTGGAACTACTTCATAGCCGTGCGTACATCGAAAGTTAATGCAGGACAATGGGGAACTCAATCAAGCAAGCAGTGGAATAATATGAAATAATTAGCAATATCCAATAGAATGTGCGGGAAACAAATCTGAATGATTATTTGCAATATACACTGTTCAGAAATCATACAAATAGAAATAAAGCATGCACATTTTATTTGAGAATTAATTCACACCATATTGTTATTTAAAGGAACCGTATGTAGGATTCTGGCCAAAACTGGTACTGCAATCACTTTCAAAATATTGTAGAGTGGTGTATCCCCTCCCCCTCCTCCCTGAGTTGAAGTTGGCAACCCGGATGCCGAAACACTACTGATTTTGTGATCAGTAGATAGGTGGAGGGTGGCGCATCAGGCCAAAACACACAATATGTAAACATCAACATCAGTTGAGGGCTGCAACTTCACTTTTTAAATGACAATATCCTGGCCAGACTACTGTTGTCAGTGATATAAGTATTTGAAATGAGCATGATTTCTTAATGTCTAGTGACATATCAGGGCCATTTTATGATTAATTGAAATACATTTCTTACATACGGTTCCTTTAATATTGTGCAATATTGAAATATACAGGATTCCTAAAAATACACATATTTATTGGAAAGCAGCACAGCATTTTAAAGGATGTCTTGGTCTTAGCGAGGAACAGCACGCAGTTGGTAAGGTTTTGGGCCAAGAACGGATCCGAGTTCAAACTCCAGACTGGGTTCTACGCCCTCTGATGGTGAGAAGGAGAACCGCTGGAGCAGCGAGCTGAAGAACAAGAACAGCTCCATTCTGGCCAGCTGCTCTCCCAGGCACACTCTCTTTCCTGAGAAAAGGAACACCAAAATCATAACAAAAGAACTATCAATTAATTGTGATTGGGTTTCTCAACAATCAGAGGAAACTGAGGGTAAAACTCCCAACTAAAGGGGATAAATTAGCCTGGGTGCCATCTGAACTTAAAGGGACACTTCACCGATTAGCCTTAAGCTTTGTATCTTTAGAACACCAGTCATGTTTTTGAATGGCCGTGCATCATTCCCTCAGTTTGCCTTGAGATGGGAGAAATACGGATTTCAATGAAACCCATGAATAGGACTTCCTGCTTTCAATGATGTAAAATGATGATTTTTACATCATTGAAAGCCGGAAGTCCAACATTGAAATCCGTATTTCTCCCATCTCAAGAAGTCGTAGGTTGCTAGTGACAAAATATTACCTTTCAGTAAGGTACAATGTCTTTGTAAAATGTTACAGTACAAAGTTAGATTTCGCCATTGTGTCTGGTAGAAGATATCGAGAGTGCAATAACTACCAGAAAACAATGTTAAGGCAATTGTGGAGAAGAGGGATAGGGTGTTCTACCTACAGGTTTCACCCCCCTGTATCAGTTCAGTTGAAACACACCCCATAATCACATCTCATTGCAGCATCAGACTCATATTATGACAAGAATTTGAGTATGACGATATCAGGCTAGGGATAAATAAGTACCTAGAGAGAAAACCACAAAGGCCTCCTTCCTTATGAACTTCCCCTCTGCATCCAGGAAGTGGCCTGGGTTGAAGGTGTGAGGGGTCTCCCATTGCGTCTCATCAAACAAAACAGATGTCAGGTTGCCAAACACCATTGTGCCCTGAAGAACCACCACAAAATCCCATGGTAGACAAATGCACATGCAAACATGCACTGCTGTTTAAGAATTATTCCAGATAACCTTCCTAGACAGAGAACTTCCTGAAATTTAGGAAGCTTTGCTGACACTAATTTAGCAGTCTACATCTGCAGGATGCAAATATTTAAAAATGCAGGACAAAGTGCAAAGGTCACCTTGGGAATATTGTAGTCTCCAACTTGGGTGTCTTGGCCAGTTATTCTTGGTAAGTTTATTGGAATTATGTTGGAAAATCTCTGGATCTCGTGGATCACAGCATTAGTGTAAGGCAAGTTCTCTCTGTCGGCTGTGGAGGGCTGTCGCGAAGATCCCACCACTCGGTCTAGCTCCTCTTGAACCTTTCCTGAAAAAAAAACAAAAAAAAACAGAAGCAACAGTGGAAACAGTTCAATTTGTCCTATTCACCAGGTGGCCAGAACAAGGCTACAGGGCACACTTGGCATTACACGTCAGTCCAGATGGTACACTTAACATTATTTTTGTGTTACTACATTAAAATGGACACTATTGATGGACCTGCATAATGGATTTTTTTATTACTTAATAACATTATGTGGAATGTTTGTTAGCTTATTAAACATAATATAGACGCTGTAACATTTCTCATAGATGATGAGATGATGAAACAAGGCTTACAGTACATCTCCTTTTCAAAGAGACTAGATATTGCATGACATGGTGCAAATACTCACGCTGTATCTCAGGGTAATTGATCATATACAACAGCGCCCAGTACATGGTAGTAGAGGTGGTTTCAGACCCTGCTACAAACAGGTCCAGAGTGCAGATAGACAGGTTGTCCACATCAAAGCCTGATGCTTCATCATCCTTCCACTAGAAAGGAGATGATGGTAAAACAAAGAACATATTAGAGAAAAAATCAAAGGAGATGTACTGTAGGGTAGACAGTATGGATGAAATGGAGCTGAGAGGGTAGGCCTACTAAAACAAAACAAGTCCAGTCTGAAAGCAAATAAGAGAGAAACAATAGACAAGAGGGGAAGCGAGAGAGTTTAAAAATAAATCATATTTTGGTGATTAACCCAAGCAAGCATTATTTCAAGCACCTTTTCCATTTCTCCAAGGAAACAATCAATGTAATCCTTTGGATCTGAGGGATCATAGTGTGCACGATGATCCTCAATTTTTGACTTTACAAAGTCAATCACTTTATTCCAAAGTGAGATAATCTCCCTGTGTGGGCCAGGTACTCGTCTCATTAACCATGGGAACGTATTGTAAAGCTGAAAAGACAAAACAAGCATAATTCATTTCATTACAATCGGATGCTTGATTTAAAATGACTTTGATATAATTTATTATCTATGCAAAAAGTTGACAGTTGTGCAAGAACCGTGCAGGGAGGATCACCTGGGCCCATATACTTCCTTCCAAAATGACAGCCTCTTTTATATTTTTCAGGAGAGACTGGAAGTCATTGCTGGAGTACTCAAAGCGGTCCGAAAAGACCAGCACAGAGATTATGTTGGACACAGCATTGATAACCAGCCATTGTGGATTGAACGGTTTACCTAAAGAAGTCAAGTCAACATGCTTTGATAGGCCCAAACACAACTTTGAAAGGTGACACAAATATCCTAAACCAAACAGTGCACAATGCACATTGATAAAAAAACAAATGTAAAGACAACAGACATTAGCAAATCAGATCTGTCTCTGTCTGCCTATCTGTCCAGATGAGAGACGGGTGTCGAGATTGCAGCTACTGTATATGGGACCAATCTTCTGTACAGAGATATCTATCTCTGATGTATTTGATGATGGCTTGAATATGCTGGATTGTTGCAGCATCAACTGAACATATTTTGTAAACTTTAATTGTCATGTTATATGCTAATGATCTCAATGACAAAACCAAATCCAACATTTGTTTTCATTTCAGATCTTGAGTAATACATGCATCTGGCTCACGTACCTTGCTCATTAGCGAATGCTTCATTTAGATAACTGCACTCTTGAAGGATGGAGGGCTCAAGGCTGCTCTTGCCCAGTCCAAAATTCCTCAGGGTGTGAAGCGCGAACCTTCTCTGCTGTTTCCAACTATTTCCATTAGATGCAACCAGCCCTAGTCAGAGACAGAGACACTTTAAATAGCAGAAATAGGATTCAATGGTATGTAAAGTTATAACTGCTTAAATTACACTAATGATCTGTGTTAACTTTGGTCAAAGTCACCTTTGTTTCCGTATATATCACTGAACAAGGGTAAGGACGGGCGGTCAACAAAGTTTTCTCCTTGCTTGATGTATGCTTCTCTCACTACTTTGTGGCCATTGAAGACAACCATTCGTGATCCAAGAGCTCTAAGAGTGAAAATATCCCCATATTTTTCAGCGAACTGAAAAAAAGAACAATCTTAGTCTTATAATATGTAAATCTAGCCCAGAGCCATAGAGAGATGTTTTATCTACCACTCTAATAGCCTACAGTAAGTGGGAGTATTAGACTGGGTTATTGCCCGCACAGAGGAAAAGTTGTGTCTCCTTATCTAACTCTGCAGAAGTTCAAATCAGCCGGCAAATTCTGTCTTGAATATCTAATAAGAGCATGAAACAGCCCAGCAACATTACTCAAAAGGTTGCCCTTAAGCCTATTTCAACTATTAACCACAGTTATTGGATAGGCTACAATGTTATGGCCTTTAAGTTAAACAGAAATGGACAAAGTACAGGTTCTAAAGTAGGCTGTTATTCTGAACATATAATTTAATAAACTATTAAATGGGCATGCAGTAGGCTAACAGTCATACTGAGAATGCTTTCAAGTTTGAAAAGGCTGGGTTGTACAGTAGGCCTAGGCTTTGTGAATAAACTAAAAACGTGAATTCCAGGTGCGTGTTTAACTCTTCTGATAGCCAGGAAACACTGAATTAACACCTTATGTAAGGAAAACTTCAAAAAGTTGACACTGTGTAGCGACCCTTGTCCTGCATGGCTCTTTTATCTGATTTGACACGGAATGACAAATCGATATTTTAAGTTGTCTCTGCATGACGTAACCTACCTTGAAAAACTGTAGATGCATTTCGCTGAAATCAATACGATGCATGTCGCCTATGAAGGGCAATGACCACGGCCCAGGAGGAAAATTCTTTGGCAGTTTGTTTTGGACATAGTCATATATTAAAAGGAAAACCGAAAGAAACAACAAAACACTCTTAATGTCCAAAAACTCTGAGATGCATAGAAGGACAGTCATATCGATAGCCTTCACATCAGATGTGGGTTCAGTTCATAGGTTCAGATCATGATGAAGCACAGCCATGGATAGTAAAAGAAAGAGCACTGCCCAATATTTGAGTGACTAGGCTACGTCGGGCGTGTAATTCAAGTTCAACTGTCCTCAACTGACCTCTTGCAGCAGCGAGATCTACCGGTGACGTCAGATTTGTTTTCATAGAAATTATGAAAGCAATATACAGTATTAAATAGATGTTCTGGACACCCCTTTGTATTCGAATGTACATTCCTCTTCTCTCCTTTCATTATGAGCGAGGAGTTATATGTTTTATTTAACATCAAATTAAAGTGCTACTACTGCGACCTGTGTTAATATTAGCCTACAGCAGGCTACTTTTGTTGTTCTGTAGCCTATGCTGCGCTCGCCTATTCATTGCAACTTGCAGTGCAATAAAATCACTGTTGAATTGGCTATTGTAAAAAGGTTTTACCACCTCATGTGTTAAACCTTGGACCTCCTTGTTTGTTGGCACGTTAGGACATTTCAAATGGTAGTTGCATTCCTTAAAGCAACACTAAAGAGTTTTTCGTACCTTAAAATAATGTTTCCAAAATCATTTCAGGGGTTCATCAACTCGTAACAAGGTGAGCGGCACTTCTGCTTTCACTTTGCGGTCCTCTATATCGGTTACAGTATAACCACACTATGTACAAGATGGGGTAGTGCATCTGTAGTTTGATGAAATGACTCATGAGACATCAGAAACTACACATTTGACTTGCTTCGATGTCGCAATAGCCTAGGTACATCATAGGCCTACTTTCATAAAATCATGCAACATATTCTACCTTGTCTGTTATTTGCTGGATAAACAAATAGCATGGGTGCGACAGAGGGAAAGTGCTTCAGTGTTGCTTTAAAAGTGAGGATGGAGACCCAACCCCACCACCCTCAGCTGACCCATGAAAAGGAGGAGCAGGCCAGCTGCTTTCAGGGGTCCACTGTAGCTACTTTCTCTTGGTGTTGGCTGTAGCAACTTGTTTTAGGAGGCACCGATTTATTTATTTATTCAGTTTGGGTTTTGAAGTAGGCTACTACTATGAGCTAAACTCCTATAGGCCTCTTCAAGACTTTCACACAAATGTCCAAACCTTTGCTCTGGAAAACGGCAATTCAAAGTTCTGTAGCCTACTAGCCCTTGGGGATCAATAAAGTATCTATCTATCTATCTATCTATCTATCTATCTATCTATCTACTTTTCATGAAGACTTCCCTAGAGCAGCAGGCAGCCATTGTTGGGGAGCAGTTGGGGGATCAGGTGCCTTGATCAATAAGGGCAATGGATATGGACATGGGAGAGCTCTGTTGAATTAGCACCCCAGCCACAATGTGCCTACCAGTCTGTGGGCAAACTGGCCACCCAGAGGTTAAAAGTCTGATTCCCAAACTAGAAGGCCGCGGCTGCCGTGGCTGCCAGACCTGCACAAGCACCCTGTAAAAGGTTCATAGTCCAGATGGTAAACTAGAGCAATTAAAGCGAGTATGGAGTCGTGTAAAAAAAAGAAATGGGCAGTTATTGCATTTGAAATGTATTTGTATTGTCTGAGTGCGCAAACAGTATGGTCTTTTACTGTCCTCTAGTAAATAAATGTATTGCATGTTGCAAAATTCTTAGATTCTACATGTAGAGCAGTTTTAGGTTATGCCTGATTGTGTCACTTAAGTGTACAGAGTTGAATGTGTATTACTTCATGTCAATATCAATCAGGATTTAAAAAAAGAAAAAAAAAACCATACAGGTAAGATTAGGATCTCAAAGAGTGTATATGTATCTCAGCGAGGAACAGCACATAGTTTATAAGGATGAGGGCAGTGAGTGGCTCCCATTCGAAACTCCAGACTGGGTTCTACGCCCTCTGGTGGTGAGAAGGAGAACCGCTGGAGCAGCGAGGTGAAGAACAGGAACAGCTCCATTCTGGCCAGCTGCTCTCCCAGGCACACTCTCTTTCCTGAGAAAACAAAAAATATTAAAATAAACAAAAACACCACTACTTAGAGCCCATGTGTATTGACTATTACAGTAATGGTTCAACACTAAACACACACCAATAGAAAAAGGCAAGAAGGCCTCCCTCTTCCTGAACTTCCCCTCTGCGTCCAGGAAGTGGCCTGGGTTGAAGGTGTGAGGGGTCTCCCATTCCGTCTCATCAAACAAAACAGAGTGCAGACTGCCCAGCACCATTGTACCCTGAAGAACCACCACAAAAGATAATAATAACAAATCGATTACACTAATCACAAAGTTCAAGATAAATCTCCCCTCTAAAAAAATGCTTATTTTTTTGGCAGGATACAACGTTTAAAGTGCAGTTCAATGTGCCAGAATTACCTTGGGAATGATGAAGTCATCAACTTGGGTCTCTTTGGTGGTCTGTCTGGCAACATTCAATGGAAGGATGTTGCCACATCTCTGTGTCTCGTGAATAACAGCATTAGTGTAAGGCATGTTATCCCTGTCAGCCACAGAGGGCTGACCTGAAGATCCGATAACTCGGTCTATCTCCTCTTGCACCTTTCCTAAAAATGCACAGCAAAAGGTGTGATTGACAGTGTTTTACAAATCTGAGCCAAGCATCTCTACTTTCAATGCACTCTTAACAAGATTTGCTGTGGGGGTCCCCCTAGCCTAGACGCAAAAATATTTTTTGCCTAGCGGGATGGTTAAGGCGAATCCTGCGTCCGACACCAAGTCAGCCGGTCCAATTAGAACGCTCTATCTGTGTACCGAGTCCTTGAGCCCACCATAGCACGGTGACGACAGAGCTGCGCGACAGCGAGATAGCAGAACAACCATAGAGAACAACGAAAAGAAGCGCTGATTGGTCACAAGTGCTGGCCTATTACGTGAGGGGCAGTTTGAAAGACAACAATTCATCCCACCCACAGGCTTCAGCTCTGTGAATGGTCCGACTCCAGACTATACATTTAATGTGGCTAGGGGTCCTCCTACAAGCACAATAATAAACAACCTAAATACGAGTCTTTTGCAAAAGTGTGAACATAACTCCGATATAAAAGAGAGAATGCACCGCAGACCTCACTCAAAGGAATTACCAACAATTGTGACGTGAAACACAGGGTTATCCAAAGGCAGTCAGATGTCAGTTAAGTCTTTGAGGGTTCAGGGCTTAGACCTTAAGGATGAGATCAGGGTTCAATAGGTGAAAAAGTCCACTTACTACAACTACACCATGAGTTCCCAATAGAAGTTGAATATGTTGTCTGATGAAGGGCTAACGCCCGAAACATCACATATTACATTTCGATTCAAAGCTCATGGTGTAACAGACTTTTTTTCACCTATTTTATGGCCAATACGTCCAGACCCAGTTTTCAAAACTTGGAGGTGTGTGCTTGCTTGTTATTAGTACAGAGACCAGGATTCAGCCAGGAGGAAGATTCACCCGGAGCAGCAGGCAGACTGAATCACAGTGGTCCGAGTGGAATTGATGGTATTAAGCGCATAGATGCAGAATGACACAAATACTCACGCTGTATCTCAGGGTATTTGATCATGTAGAGGAGACCCCAGTACAAGGTTGTAGATGTGGTTTCTGTTCCTGCTACAAACAGGTCCAAAGTGCAGTAGCACAAATTCTCCAAATTAAAGCCTGATGCTTCATCATCTTTCCACTTGAGAAAGAGAAATGTAAAGAAAGAAAGGTCAGGAATGTGTGTCATCAGAGAAGATGGTTTTTAAGTCTACATAATGAGTTGATAAGAAAGCAGAATCCCTGGATGAGTTAAAAGAGGTAATACATCCTCTTGTGCCATCTTATCCTAGGAGAAAACATCATGCCCTCCATAGAAATCCATTGAACTGTACGGATTAGTGAAATGGAGTCTATTGTCCATTTGAAATTGGACTGGTATTTCTCAGGAATGCTACCATAGCTGACGTCAGACTACCCATAATCTTGGCACTGGATTTTAACAATGAAAAGTGTGCTTTTATTAGTGCAAAATACTTTTGACTGTGTCAGTTTGACAGTATTCACTTCCCACAGCATGTTGGTGATATTTTGTGTTGAATTTGGGGAAACCAATAGTTGTTTCAGTTGTATTGACCAATTGAAATGGTCCTGGTTTATTTGTTTTCTCCAAAACACTCCAAACAACCTACTGGTTAGGGCTTCGAGCTTGTAACCGGAGGGTTGTCGGTTCAATCCCTGACCAGTCTGTGGCTGAAGTGCTCTTGAGCAAGGCACCTAACCCCTCACTGCTCCCCGAGCGTCGCTGTTGGGCAGGCAGCTCACTGCTCTGGGTTAATGTGTGCTTCACCTTGCTGTGTATTCACTGCGTGCTGTGTGTGTTCACTAATTCACGAATTGGGAAAAATGCAGAGACCAAATTTCCCTCACAGGATCAAAACTTATACTTAATTATACTTATACTTATTTCTAAATGGGTGACTTTTGTCAGCAGCTGAATATATGAAGAAGAGGTCAGATGCAAAATCCATCAGACCAATTTACTTTTCAATAAGTATTTTTTTTAATATCAGGCTCTATAGGTTTTTGCAAATCAATATCAAAGACCAGGAGGAGAGGGATATTTAGCGGGGTTTTAAGCAAAATAATTTCACTACTGTATACTAAGTGTTGAGAGCATTCACTCACCATCATTATCTCATTTTTGAGGTAGCGTTTAGAGTGTTTTGTATCTGAGCTCTTCATATATTAATGTAATACTTCTCGATTGCAATAGTTGGAATGATTCATCTCACCTTTGTCATTTCTCCAAGGAAACAATCAATGTAGTCCCTAGAGTTTGAAGGATCAAAGTCTACCCGGTGATCCTCAACTTTTTTCCTTACAAAAGCAATAATTCCGTCCCAAAGAGAAAATATTTTCCTGTGTGGGCCAGGCACTCTGCGCATTATCGATGGGAATATGTTGTACAACTATGAATACACAAGAAGAAAAAAAAAACATATTTTAAACATATTTTCACTATTGTATAACTACAAAGCGTAGACATATGAGGAGAGGATCACCTGAGCCCAAATTCCTCCCTCTAAGACGAAGACCTCATTCATGTTCTTCAAGAGAGACTGGAAGTCATCATCGGAGTACTCAAAGCGGTCCCCAAACACCAGCACACAGATGATGTTAGACACAGCATTGTTAATGAGCCATTGTGGGTCAAAAGGTTTGCCTAGGAGTCCCAAAATAAAAAAGACTGTGGTATGCATCCAAAACTAAACAGAATGTACTGAAGCAAGAGCAAGATGCACGCTTTTGCAGGTAATCCACTAGGTGGTGCAGTTTGCTCGAATTGTTTTGAGAAATGCAGCTGTTGTGCAATTAGTCCATGGGCCAGGACCCTAAAAATCACATATTGGTATCACCTGAGGTGGCAAAATCTATCAATGATTTTTGTAATCCTCCATGCCTGAGGGACATTATTTGGTATGATAACCCTCTCTAAGTGGTAGCTTAGTTGTATTTTTCCTAGCTTTTATACATGCACACAGTAAATTATACAATACAAGCCTATGTACAGATGTGGGTGCCTCAAAGTCTGGAGGAAGGTGGGACATGTCTTAATCCATGTTATATCACATGTAGATGCCATAGGCTTTTAGAAAATATATAGTTTAGATGGATTATATAGCTTTTCATGAATCACATAGGCTAAAATGTATCCGTCATACACTTTTTCACCTACATAATATAGGATTAGATAGAGGCAAAGGACTGAAAGTGGGTGGGTCAAATCCCAACTCTTGCTATATCACATCTAGAGAGTATGGGCTTTTAGAAAATGTATGGGTTAGATAGCTGAATATACTTTACACAGCTATTTTAGACCCATAACCAATAGCTGTCCATTGAAAATCAATGCATTTCAATGTAATGCAAAATACATTACAGCTAGGGTATAGTGATACGGAGGAAGTTGGGAGATATCTCAATACACATTTTTATCACATCTAGAGTATATAGACATCTCAGAAAAATATATTTTAGGGTAATTAACCTGTTTTCTTTAATGATACCAGAACTATAATGATCGTATATGCCATGATATTTCAATTCGAAAGAGAGTGCATGAGTATTGGGCCTAAATTCTGCTTTTTCAATTTGTCTGGAAGAAGATTTCTTTTCTGAACATTCTACAGTAGAAATGTAAACCGCCAACTTTAGAATTGTTAGAGTGTGTTGGTGTTTGCTGGGTCAGTGTGTGGAAGCAGTACAGTTAGGCTACAGAACAACAATGGCTGTTGTAGCGTCAAAAACAGATTACACCTTTTTACCTTTATACTTTGTTGTACAAATAGGGCATAAGGTGAGTCCTGTTTATTTTTTATTTGCGCTATGACTCAGATGTGTGAGAAAGAGTAAGGATATGACCAATGACTAGGCTACTTGTGAAAGACTAATAACCCAACCGGCCCAAGTAAGGTACTAACATCATTATCAAGTAATGATGTCTGCTGTAAACCGTACTCAATAGATGTAGCCAGTTTAAGCTGTAGACTTCCAATTTGTGCATGAACAATAGAAAGGACAAAAATAATATTCAGAGATGTAGCCTATGTATGAGAGAGCAGTTTCAGTTATACAGTACTACTACTACTACTACTACTACTATTACTACTAATAATAATAACTTGGATTTATATAGCGCCTTTCATGGTACCCAAGGTTGCTTAAAAATTTGGGAGAGGGGTTAAGGGTCAAAGGACTTAATAAATGTAAATAAATGTTTTCAGGTGCTTTTTGAATATGGGCAGGGACGGGGCAGAACAGACATGGAGTGGTAGAGTATTCCAGAGTGTGCGAGCATTGACAGAGAAAGCCCTGTCCCCAAAAGTCTGCAACCTGGTGCGGGGGGTGGCCAGCAGGTCCTTGTTAGAGGACCGCAGGGAACGTGACTGAGTGTAGGGGATGGGGTGCAGGAGATCTGTGAGGTGAGAGTCCATGGAGAGATTTATATGTGAGCAGGAGGATCTTGTAGGCAGTGTGTGACTTGACTGGCAACCAATGGAGCTGTTGGAGGATGGGAGTGATATGCTGCCAGGGCTTTGTGTGGGTTAGAACCCTGGCAGCTGAGTTCTGGACATACTGGTGTCTGCTAAGTAGTCCAGGCGGGAGGTGATGAAGGCATGGATGAGTGTCTCTGTTACTGAATGTGTGAGCGAAAGCCGGAGTGAGATACTTCTGAGGTGGTAGAAGAACTTGATGACATTGTTCATGTGGGACCCGAAGGAGAGAGTGGAGTAGGATAACACCCAGGTTGTGATTCTCGGTAGATGGGGAAGTGTAGCAGCCATCCACGACCATGGCCAGGTCTCCAATTTTTCTGAGCAGTGGTGCAGGGGCCACCACCATAACCTCTGTCTTATTACTGTTGAGTTTGAGTAGGTTTGTGGTCATCCATGATTTGAGTTCCCGCAGGCAGTTGACAAGTTGTGTGGGTGGGAGATGGGAGGAGAGGTTTGTGCTGATATAAAGTTGAGTGTCATCGGCATAGGAGTGGAAGATGAGTCCATGTTTACGGATAATATGACCTAGGGGCAACATGTAAATGGTGAACAGCAGAGGACCAAGCACAGAGCCCTGGGGTATGCCATGGTTGATGGCCATTTAGTAGGAGCCATTGAGAGTGATTAATTGTGTCCGGCCGGTGAACCAGGGCAGTGTTGTGCCACTAAGGCTGATGAGCTCAGAAAAGCAATGGAGAAGGATGGGAAACTGTGTCAAAAGCTGCAGAAAAGTCAAGGAGGATGAGGATGGTGTCGGCAGCATCAGTAATGGTGGATCCTGAAATCAGATTGGAGAGGTTCAAAGAGCTCATGGTGGGACAAGTGATGTTGAAGCTGGGCAACCACTGCTCTTTCCAGGATACTGATGAAAGGGAGGTTGGAGATTGGACGATAGTTGTTGGGGTCATCAGGGTCTGAGCCTGGCATCTTGAGAGTGGGGATGCCTGCTGCCATTTTGAAGCTGGATGGTACCACACCAGAGACAAGAGATGCATTTATGATGTTTTCAACTGACGGAGAATGGGAAGACAGGCCTTGACCAGGGTCGTGGGCATTGGGTAAAGACTGCTGGTTGATGTCTTAGCTGAGGTGACCAGTTTTTCAACTTGGTCGGCATCCAGTGGAGAGAAGGCAGTTCGTAACTGAATTTATTTGAATTTGGAAGTTTGACTGGCAGAATACTGATGATAGAGTCAAGCCACAGTATTGCTCTCTCTCTCTCTTCCTCACATACACAAAACATGTTCTCTCATTTGTAAATGTTGGGAATTCAGGAATGGCTGAACTAAATTTGATGTATGAGGATTTCCTAATTTCTTCATATTTTGTGAATTCTGTTTATATGACCCCCAAAGTGCAGTGTGGGCACAATCTTTCCTCTCTGGCCAGCCAGGTTTGCCTGCGTCTGCCTTTTTCTATGGCAAGATTGTGTTCACTGAGTCTGTACATTGTCAATGTTTTCCTGAGTTTAGGGTCTTTTACTGTGCTCAGGTAAGTAGCTGTTGTATATTCATGTTTGAGGGCCAAATAGCATTGTAATTGTGTTTTGGTGACTTCTTTCCAATATGTAATGTATTCTTCCTTTTCAGTGTTTATAATTTGGTTGGGTCCAATTTTTCTGACAATAAAGTTGTCCTGAGACTGAGTGATGTTGGTTGGAGTTATGTCACGGAGTCTATAGGACAAGTTGGCTTAGTGCACTCTTTTCTATATTTTGTTCTTGGCATTTCAGGGCTAAATAGTGGAGTGAAAGGGGGTTGCTAATTTTAAATATTGCCCAAATGTAATGGCTCTTTTCTGAATAGTAATAATAAGTGGGTACTGACCTAATTCTGCCCTGCATGCATTGTTTGGAGATTGCCTCTGTACTCGGAGGATGCTTTTACAGAACTCTGCATGCAGGGCTTCAGTTGGGTGTTTGTCTACTTTGGGAAATTCATTGTGTGTTACTGGACCCCACACCTCAGAACCATATAGTGCGATTGGTGCAATTATGCTTTGGAAAAAATGTATCCAAATTCTAATTGATAGCTCTAGTGTAGTTGATCATTTGATAGCGTTTCTCTCCCTCACATGCACACACTCACTCACTCACTCACTCACTCACTCACACACACGACACACACATACAAAACACACTTCACATAGTCCCTCTCTCTATGTCTTCTCTATTCTGGGATGTACAGTACAACAATCTGCAATATTCCCTCTCTCTCTCTCCCTCTCTCTATGTCTTCTCTATTCTTGGATGTACAGTGTACAGTACAACAATCTGCAACCTGAAAGCAACAGAGAATCAATGATGTGCTGAAATGAGGCCTTTTCTTACTCAGCAACAGTGTATGTGTGTGTGAGTGAGAGAGAATGTGTTTGTATATATGAAGTATGTGTGAGTATATGTGAGGAAGAGAGAAAGAGAGTGAGAGTGCAATACAGTGGCTTGAGCTGTGGATCTGACTGTGGATTTGACTGTTCATCATCAGTATTCTGCCACTGTAAATTCCAAATTCAAATAAATTCACTTACCAACTGAAGTATAGTAGCCTACTTTTACAGTTTACAGCAGGCATCATTGCTTGATAATGATGTTAGGACCTTACTTGGGCCGGTTGGGTTATTATGTCTAGTCTTTCAGTAGGCCTAGTAGTCTAGTAGCCTAGTCATTGGTCGTATCCTTACTCATTCTCACACATCTGAGTCATAACGCAAATAAAAAACTGAATTTAGGCCGAATAGTTATGCAGGATCTACATGAATTGAAATATCATGGCATATCCGATCATTATAGTTCTGGTATCATTAAAGAAAACTGGTTAATTACCCTAAAATATATTTTTCTGAGATGTCTATATACTCTAGATGTGATAAAAATGTGCATTGAGATATCTCCCAACTTCCTCCATATCACTATACCCTAGCTGTAATGTATTTTGCATTACATTGAAATGCATTGATTTTCAATGGACAGCTATTGATTATGGGTCTAAAGTAGCTGTGTAAAGTGTATTCAGCTATCTAACCCATACATTTTCTAAAAGCCCATACTCTCTAGATGTGATATAGCAAGAGTTGGGATTTGACCCACCCACTTTCAGTCCTTTGCATCAATCTAATCCTATATTATGTAGGTGAAAAAGTGTACGACTGATACATTTTAGCCTATGTGATTCATGAAAAGCTATATAATCCATCTAAACTATAGCCTATGGCATCTACATGTGATATAACATGGATTAAGACATATCCCATCATCCCACACACTTGTATACACCTATACCTACACATAGGCGTGTATTGTGAATTGTACTGGGTATGGGTATAAAAGCCAGTAAAAATACAACTAAGCTACCACTTAGAAAAGGTTATCATACCAAAACATATCTTTCAGACATAGAGGATTAAGAAAATCATTGATAGATTTTGCCACCTTTGGTGAGCCCAACTTCTGCTCTGGCCCATGGACTAAATGTCAAATGTGTCAAACGAAAAATGCACGAAAGCAACTAAGACAAACTGTAACACACTCTTCAGCAGTGAGTTGTACAAGGTTTAACCATTCATCTTACTCACTCACCTTGTTCATTAGCAATGGCGTCATTTAGATATCTGCATTCTTGAAGAATGGATGGCTCAAGGCTTCTCTTGCCCAATCCGAAATTCCTCAGGGTGTGAAGAGCAAACCTTCTCTGCTGTTTCCAAGCATAGCCATTAGACACAACCACCCCTACGCAGAGAATATAAGACAGAAACCATTCAAGTAATAACCAAACGGACATTGTTGAGCATGATACAATGGGGATTGGGAGGGTATAGGTATAGGTAAGGGGCGTCATAGGTGCATTTGTAATACTGTAATAACAATGTAAGCTACCAGGAGGCATAGGTGCAATTGTAACACTGTGATAACAATGTAAGCCACTGAGCTATATGGCTGTGCACTCCCTTTGAAAACCAATAAAGCTATTTTTGAAAAGAAAAGAGTAAGATACAATGGGGGAAATGAGTATGATCACGTCAACATTTTCAGTAAATAGTAATACATTTCCAATGAGGCTACCCACATGACTCACAGTTGTGTGTAATTAAGTGGAAGTGGTGAAAAAAAGTATTGAGCACACCAATTGAAATTAATTTATTCCTTAGCGGAGAAGCCTTTGTAATGACAGCCAAACGTATCAATTCAAGTTGGCTGAAGTTGGCTTCATTGCGGCACATACATCCCGTAATACTCTAGTCTAGGCGAAGGTGCAACACAAATATTGAACAACATGAATGAATCATCAGATCACAAAATCATCTTTGTTTGTAATGGCAGCTGTATGAAGAAACTAATCGACTGCAGTATTCAGGTGTGGTTTTGGCCCATTCTTCTAGAGGTTTGGCACATTCTTAAGATTCTCGGGGGCTTTCTTGTTGTTTAGCTTCTTCTACACCTTGAATTTCTTTCTTTGAAACCAATTGAGAGTTCCTTTACTGTAAGCTTTGGATCGTTGTCTTGGTGTAAGGTCCTCATCCTCATCATCCTGGTGGATGGCAAGATTCTCCTTTGTGCTTTGAGTAAAAGTAAAAAAGGTTTCAGAAACTGACCTGAAGCCTATGTTGTCTGCTTAAGGCCCCCTATGCCCCTCTGGATATACAGCACACACGCCCCCCTCAAGCACGGGTTATAAGAACACAGCTTTTTGTAGATGTTAATAATGGCAGAGCCAGCAAAAGGACCAACGAGACAGTTGGGGGACCTCCGTGAAGAAAATGCGACGACAAAAGTGAGAAACTGCAAAGAAATAACGCAGCTAACCTCCATTGGGAAAGACAAACAGACCCAAAGAGGAGCTGTACTGTAGGAGCACTGTTGTCCGGTCGAATCAGTCTCCCATAAACGAGAGTGGCCCCTGGCTTCGCAGTGACAGACTCTGATGGGGACTCTGACGGATAATACTTTCTAACTATTTACAGATTTTCGCTGGTTTCTTGCCTTTTGTTACCTTGGCGTATTGCTTTTTCCTAGCATGTTCAATACTTTTTGTCCTGTGTCATAGTTGTGGATTTCCTGAGTTAATGCTAATATCCGGTGAACATTTCATGTTAATAGCCTCATTGGTAATATATTTACTGCAAAACATGTTGATGCACTCAATACTTATTTCCCCCCACTGTATATAGGGTAATTTCACAGTAAAGAATATCACCTTTGTCTCCAACGATATCAGCAAATAAAGGTAAGGCTGGTCGATCAGCAAAGTTTTCTCCTTGATGGACATACATTTCCCTCACTAGCTTGTGTCCATTAAGAACAACCAGCCTTGGTCCAAAAAATCGGACGCTAAAAATGCGTCCATATTTTTCAGCAAACTGGAAGAGATACAATATCAAAGATACAATACAAATACTGCAGTCAATTATAATCTGTATTATGTTGTTATTGCAATTCTGAAAAAAAAAACAAATCCCAAATTGACTAATAACATCATGTGAATATAAACATATGAATATAAAAGGTAAAAACGAAAAGCTATAATATGGATAGTACATTTGTAAAAATTCAAACAGAACTGTTGCTTTCATTTGATGGAGTGCGTTCAAGTGTTTTAGCTTTGTTTTTTATTAGACATCTGGTTGAAATGTGCACCACCTCTTGTTTACTGATGGAAGATAGGCCTAATACTAAAGTATAGGCTACTAGTAAAAAAACTATAATACATTTCATAAATGGCAAACTGTGCTTGCTCAGATGTGGTTTACCAATGGGAGCGGAAAGTGGAATATGGTACCTTGAACCTTGCTTTATCCAATGATCCCAACAGTACATCATTTTTCAACATTTACCCAGGGGGCAAAACCCCCTTTTTTAGGGAAATCAGACATGGGCTGCTGTAAAAGGTTGTCATACAAAAAATAAAATCTAGGGTGTCCCAGGATCGCAACCTGGGTGGCCAACCCGGTCAATAAGCTACTGTTTGTGTGTTATCTTCCACTCTAACTGACATTCACCACCTGTTCTGCACGCACGGGGTTCAATTCTTCTAGCGCGCTCTAGAAATGCAAGGTTATGAGCAAGACTGAATAGAGACGGGTGAAATATTAAGGCTGCATCGTCTTGCTTGAACACGTGATGGCGCAATTGTTTACTTTTTTTTTAGATGACAACTGGTAACGTAGTAGACTGTGGAGAGCTGGACAGCATTGGCCGATGAGGCACTGACCCGTTCTGGACTTGTCCCGAACGCACAGATTGCCAGTCCGCCTCTGGGATTAGCAAGAACGACACTACTCCACTACGTGTGGAGAAAAAAGACGAAATGTCGACATGACATTTCAACTTTAGACCTATTATACAAATTTCGAGTTTAATGTCGTCTTTCCGTCCTCCTTTGAACACATTATTGGAGATCCCTTACCCGCAGTGAATAATAACACACCAGAGCAAGTTGTCTACAACGTTTGTCTGGCAGGCACAGGGTTCAACCATTTCAACTGAAAATGACCACATGACTTAAAGACAAAAATGTGATCGATCGCAGGTAGGTTACAGAAGCGTAACTAATAAGCCTTGTTGTGAGCAGATGGTTTCCCATACAATTAGGCTATGACTTAATGCGCCTACCTGGGCAAACTGCAGATGGATTTTGGCGATGTCAATATGATGTACGTCGCCGATAAAAGGCAATGACCACGGTCCAGGAGGAAAATTCTTTGGTGGCTTGGTTTTTATGTAGTCAAACACAAAAAGGAAAATTGAGAGGAAAAGCAAAAAACTCTTGATGTCTATCAGTTCCAAAATATGCAATATTGCCGTCATTTTGCTTGCTATCTACCGACGGTAAGGCTGTTGTATTGGACTTGCAACTTGTAAGCTACACCCACCCCCAATCGGCCAAGCCTACAAAAGAGCAACAGGACTAGAAAATCACGTGGTAAGGTCAGTTGTTCTCTTCTACCCCACCTCTTTCCACCTGTGGGCCTACCAATCAGTCGTTTTCACAGTAGGCTAACATGAATTACTGTAACTTTGCCAAGACTCTAAAAAACTTAAGATTTTTGTTAAAAGTTGGCAACTATTCTGACCGTAAGCATCATAGGCTACCAATGTTTGCTTAACCCATTTACTGAAAGGGATTAGGGTTTCTCAGGCCAAGACATTGGGAGTGCTCACTACAATTTTTTGGTAACACTTTCCTTGGCTAGTTCACCTACAGAGACTTCAAAGATCATCTGTTGAGATTCATTTACTGAACATCACCTTACCCAACCCAACAGTTAACCATATTTAGTTCACAGAGTATAAACAGACAGTTTGCGTATATAATCTGAGCATCTATATTTGTGTGTGTGTGTGTGTGTGTGTGTGTGTGTGTGTGTGTGTGTGTGTGTGAGCACGTGTGTGCATGTGTGCATGTTATGAAGTAGGCCAGTGTGGAAGTGTCAGGAGAGTCCAGCCCCGTCTTTGAACTCACTTGGCGAGGTGGTGAGTAAAGCGATAACACTGATTGTCTCTCCCTCGTCTGTTCCTCACTCTGTGTCCCCTGTGCTCTGGGCTCTGTGCGCGTGCCGTATGATGACTAAGGGTAGTCACATACAGCGGGTGGTCATCTCGTCCCAGGCAGGCAGGAAGGCAGTCAGCCAGGCACGTGGCGTTACCTGTCTATCCATCTGGTTCTGGCCGCCTGGTGACGCACTTTTTTCCTTTCCTGCCCTTGTCTGTCCTCGCCACACTGCTCCCGTTCAGACAAGTACGCTCTTAAGGGGTACAAACTGTTTCTGCCGCCGCGTCTTCCAGTGGTTCAGAGTGGCGATGCCTGGTGTGACTCTATCTTGTTAACCACTCCTTTATCTCTCCTTCATCTCCCGCTCTCTCTCTCTCTCTCTTGCTCCCCCTCTCTCTCTGTGGGCTAATGGTACCATCATAGCAGGAGTGTACAGCCTGTGTTTAACGCTCTGTCCGTCTCCGTCCCTCTCCAGAAGCGTGTGTGAGTGTGTGTGTCTGTGTGTGTGCGTACTGTATTTGTGTGCAGGTGTGTGTGTGTATTTGTGTGTGTGTTCTTGTATGTGTTTTTGGCTGTCTGTCTGTCGCTGTGTGTGTGTACTAAGATGGTGCAGGAGCTCCTGAGGACATATGAGACATCCTCAGCTGTGCCTACAGTCCATTCTGTAAGGAAAAAGACTGGAGTGAAGGGATGGCTCTCCTTCCCAAACCAAAACAACAGATAACAAAGCAGCCTACCTCACTATGTTAAACCACCATTTACAGAAAACAGACAAAGACATCTGAAGGATGGGCACCCTCGAAAGGGTAATAGCTTTTCCTTAATACCAATCTACCTTCAGGGAATGTTGGAGTGTAGCTACTTGTATTAAGTTCACTATCAGAAGCCTGAGCTAAGGCCTGGGGAGGCGTGTGGACAGCCATGGGACTAAATCCAGTCTGCTTGGCATTTAAAATATATCCAGTGAGCAAAATGACAAAAGTTTCGGTTACGCTTTACTTGACGGTGGTATGACATAACACACCGGGGCACATGAAGCTTGGTGGGCATGTAGCTCCAGTAGACTCAATAACTACCTGAACTGTGGCACAGAGGATGACGAAATGTTTATGGTATATTGGTCTTAAGAGCCCGCATAGATTTAATTAGCTTATAACCATTTATAACATTTGTGATTTGCACCCCTATGGTAAAAAATGAAAATGCAGTATTATATTGCTTTAATCGCCCCTATCTTCAGATGAAATGTTATGAACTGCACCAAAAATAAATGTATTTATGAGTACATTTAGTGACTGTACACCCATCGGCCTGCAATAAAGTATTTTATTTGTATTGGTTTTCAAAATAGAAAGTCCGTCGGATTGTAGAGGTGAGGGAGATAAATTCATTTGGTCCTGCGGGGAGAGGGGGAGAATGATGAGATCAAAGTTTTGCAAAATAACACAAAAGGAAAATAGTCATGGACTATTGGACTAATGGAATTTTAAAACAACATCCATACCTGCTCAAATGTCCACTGGTAAAAATGCACCTAGTCCATCTCTTTTGCGCCAAAACATGAGAAGCATCCCAAACGCCTAAACCACGATTTCTAAAACAGACAAATAAAACCCTTTCAGTGACCTCACACCAACATTTAGAGATGAATCATGAAGCTATGATGCAAAACATTGTAGATGCAAACCTTCTTAGAAGATTTCTTCTTGGTCTTGGTCTGAGTATTTGCTTGTTCCTTCCCTTCATCCTTTGACTGCTGGGAGTGTGCAGGGGTCACAGCAGCATTCATCTGCTGCCTCATCGCTGGATTCACAGTTGGCAGACGTGGTCCAGAGAGTGGCTCAAGCCTAGTAGACCTAGGGACCGCTGCATCAATGGAAACTGTGTTCGTCATGGTGCATGAGTCCAATGTAGCAGCCGTAGAGGGTCTCTGGTAGAACCTCTCTGCATCACCACGAAAGGCCCGTCCATCCCGTGGAGCACCGTACACATTCCAAAACAGTGCTTCTTCATCCATCTCCCTCAGGATGTTCATCCAGTCTGTTACACGATTAGCCAGAGACATTGTGTCCGGGTAATCAGACCCCAACTCGAGCAACATTTGACAGAAGTGAGCAGCGTGTTTTAGCCCTTTCGATCCTGAGATGAGAGAAGGAGAAATAGCGAAAGACAACAGAAGCTGAAATTAGAGCATCTGAGAGAAAATATGTTTGTAGATCAATGTTAAAGTTGTTTTAGTTTCTTTTCATTTGATTTGTAAAGTAGGATGTACCAAATGTTTCTCCCATCTTCGCAATAGTCTCCTGGCGACATTCAAACGAGCCGTGAAAACCACGGGAAGGCGGGGGCGCCAACACCATAGCAAGGTGGATACGCCAGTCTCTGCCACAGGCCTGTAAGAATCCATACACCAAAACATCGGTTTTGAACAGGTCATCAAGGTCTGAATCACTTTACTGTACATACAATAATAAATAAATATAAATAAATAGTAAAACAAATTAAAAATGGATTAACTAATATGAAAACTTTAAATTATTGGTAAAACAATAACTCTATCTGAAATAATTTCTCTGATTGCTGTATGCGCTGTGAACAACAGCAGTCCCAGTGATTAATAGTGTTCAGTGTGCTAAGTCCATGAATAAGTTCATATGACCACTCACAGAGGCCATGGAGGGGATCTCTCCCAACTGGACTTGATAGTACGTCTTCAGTGGATCCGCATCCTCGACACTATCAAAGCACCTGCAGGAACCACGAATAATACAGCATTCATAAATCAAACAAACCAAACAAAATAAACAAACAAACAACAACAAAGAATGACAGGAAACATTATGGTGAGGTACAGCAATGTCTTTTGATTGTGTTTTGATCTCTTTTATGAAGCTGTATGCCTACCCTTTCATCCAAAGAGATGGTTGAATACCAACAAAGCTGCCGAGAATGAAGGCATGGTGCATCAAGCCTCGCCTCATAGCCAGGTCCAGAGCTTCCTATAAAACAGATAATGGTTTACTATGACAACTTACATAATGGACAAATGTACAGACAGGCATGACATCTGCTCTGTCTCAGAGTTTCAGCATTTTAACATAAAAATCTATAAGCCTGAGCTTCATGTGTATGCACATGGTCTGTGATATATATACTGTACATGTATGTATGTAGAGGAGCATACCTCAGCCTTGCCAGCAATAAGGGCCATAGCTATGCTGGTGGTTCCTGCCGTGGGTCTTGAAGCTGCCTTGGCAAAGGTTTTCATTTTCAGCATCAGCAACTCAGCAATGTCACTGCCACTGACCACCTGGAATAATATGCATTTTTGATTAAATGATAGAATTCTTCAAATTGTCTTCTTACAAATGTTCTCTTTTGTGCACTGTTGAATGTAAAAATACATAGGGGGAAAATATCAGCTATTGAATGAAGTAATGCCGTTGTTGTGATTGAATAAAGTATGGCATTGCATATTTTCCTCCGTCACACCCTTCCATATCCATAGACATACACACACACACAATGACATGAAATACTGTACACATTTCTGGAGAGGCAGACTTACTCCGCCCATCTTGCAGACTAGAGCCAGGAGCCCCCAGCTCAGTCCAGGCCCGTCCATCTCCTGAAACCTCTCTGCCAGGACAAAATGCTTCCACTCCATCATGGCCACGCGATACACCTCCATCACAACAGGGTTGCAGCTGCAATAACATTTGGGTAAAACACCACTGATAGAACTAAGTAAGCATATGACATGACAACACTTTGACAAAAGGGTTTCACAACTCACGGCACAAAGGCTCCAGGGATGTCCATAACCATGCTCTCTTCTCTGGCCTCCTGCTCATAGTCCTGAATAATAATAATAATAATAATAATAAAACAGCTTTAATGACTGACTGACTATTATTACTGACTGAAATAAATGTTCTCTTTTATGAATATGTCCAAGGAAGAAAACCAGTGTGAATGTTAATCAAACTGAGATTGTTAAAAGTGTACAATCCAGTAATCCTCTCAGCACTCACCGACGACGACTCTTCCTCATCACTGTCACTGTCATCTGGGAGATCATTTGATGATTGCACCTCCCACTGAAAGATCCAGGATAGTAATGTCACTCTCAATAGCTATGTTTGTTGTGAATTTTAATGTCTGCATAGAAGGAGCCTAACCTCAAGACACTGGACAGTAAAGAAATCATGCTTGGAGAGATAGCCATACTTCTTTTGGTACCAGTTCCACCACTTGGCATGATGATCCCTTTTAATTAGATGAAAGCAGCAATTAAAACTGTAATTTAGCAGAGCATGTTTTTTTACATGATGACAAGTTTGTGAAACTTTAACATAAATTCTCACCCAATAAAAAGATAATCAGATTTAGTTGGATAAGAGGGTTCGTTTGAAGCAGAGTCTTCACCAGCGGAGCTCTCATCTACACTGGCTTCAGTCTGCATCTCCAGGGCGGACACTTTCTTTTCCAAATCCTCACATGTGGCACCTGAAGGAGTCCTTAACACGGTTTCCGTTAGTGATGCAGGCTTTCGCTCCTCAGACGGGCCTATCTTCACCTCTTCGGACGGGGTCGTTAATTCCTCACAAGAGGTGTTTTCTTCCTGGTCCCCCGGGGACGACGAGGGTAGGGGAGCACTGTGTTTACAGTGCTGGTCATCCCTATCGGGATTATCCATAGCATAGGTTAACGACTAGCCTGTTATATTTTTTTGTAAAGTAAAAACGGGACTACCTCTTCTGGGACTAGCGACAATAAGAAGTTTAGGAATTGAAACCTATTTTTATTATACTGTAATTCATATGACGTCACAATACAATAGATATAAACGGAATCTAACGTCACAATTAAACAAATCTATGTAATGTAGCCAACTGTGTCTTGGAGCCGAGCAGAGCAATCTAGAATCCTTGATTTGTAACGTTCATTGTAACGTGTTGTTCGCTATCTGTTTTTTTTTTTTTTTATTATTATTATTATATTTAAATATGTTTTAAATATACTTGGCCTATGTGCACACAGCTTACATCGCACAGCCTAGTAGCCTACAATAAAAACAGACCAATATTTTAACATTTCAACAGTAGAGGTCAGGTCTGGCTTCCTCCCATCACATCCCTGTTTATGTTTGTAGCCTAGGCCTAATATGCTGCATCCAGAAGGCTATAGTCTAAAATAAGCACAATATAATTGTGTGTAGTCTAACTATCGGGATTCAATAAATATTGGCCTATTGCCATGTCAACAAATTGATGCAACTCTCAGATAAATAGCATGAAGGACAGACATAACTGCAGAAAACAGACAATGAACAACAACCAATTTGCTACCCAGCAGACAGTGAACTATAGACCATACCCAGCAGACAGTAAAACTGAGTGAAAAAAGAGTGAAAAGGTGTCTAGTTACCTGGGATCTGTCTTTCTTTTGGAAGATTACAATCTTTGTTTTGACAAATTAACTGTTAGGGCCCAGTTCAGACAGAAGTGCTACTGTAGCCCTAGATCAGAGGGCGAGAGCAGCACCAGGTCATCTGCAAGGAGCAGGAATTTAACTTCTGTTTTGTTAATGGGGAGTCCTGCTGTTATCAATTTTCACAGCGCATTTGTTGTCAATATATACATGGATTTGATTATGTCATATATTTTACCCCCTACACCACTTTGTAAAGTTTTATTAAACAATCCATCATGCCAAATCAATAGGCCTATATACATGTAGAATGTTGAACAAACACTGGAGTGAACACTGGGGTAGGACTACGATAGACCGAACCTCCGGGTTTTGAACACTGGTTTTGAAGTAGACTATGAGCTAAACTTTCAGGCTTCTTCAAGACTTTCACAAAAAGATCCAAACATTCGTTCTGGAAAACAGCCATTCAAAATTCTAGAGCAGTGGTTCTCAAACCTTTTCTGTCATTCCCCACTTTGGAGGTGGGACATTTTCAAGCTCCACCTGACCCCTATCCTGGAAAATCCAGACCCTGGTAATCTTTCAGATTAAGGTTCTGGCCACGCCCACAAATAATCTAATGACCCAACTCGAGGAGCGGCATCAAGCATGCATTTGAAAATCTCACTGCACGCAACTGGATATCACTACGATCAATGTTTACTGACTTTGAAAGTAGCAGCGCTGTCGGCATCAGTTAAGCTCGCCTCTGGCTCGCCTGTATCAGGTACACCGATTTGATCGTTTTCCCCCAATGCCTGGGGTAAAAGTAACGTGCATCATTGCTCATTGCCAAAGTATCTTGCAGACACAATTCAAATTGTGCTCTTGCGAGAACTCTGGATTTCCAGGGCACCTGACCCCATCAACCTGACAAAATGGTAATGGTAAAATATTTTTAGGATCAGATCATATTTCGGTCTGTTTGAGACGTTTGTGTGTGCTTATCTTGTTTTAAATCTATGATCGTCCTTATTTTAAAAAGTAATTATTAAAGATTGGCAAAAAAACAATCCTCCTCATCATCGCATTGGATTGAATAACATTCACAGACTATTTTAAAAGTATATGAAAGGGCAGAACAGGGCACCCCTCATGTAAATACAGTAAGCTGTTGTGTACTGATGCTGGGAAGAGAGAAAATGGAAGGGGAAGGAGAGCAAGTCAGGATCCCAAAAAGAAATGGGCAGTTATTACATGGGAAGTTTATTCGTAATGTCTGAGCACTCAAATAGAATGGTATTTTACTGTAGAAATGCATTGCATGTTGCAACATTCTTCACTAGATTCAAGTTTCAGGTTTTGCCTGATTGTGTCCCTTAAGTGTGCAGAGTTGAATTTGTAAACATAGGATTTAGAATAGTGTATATGTGCCTCAGTGAGGAAGACAAGGAGTTGAGAGTGCCTCCAGGCCGGAACTCCAGACTGGGTTCTACGCCCTCTGGTGGTGAGAAGGAGAACCGCTGGAGCAGCGAGCTGAAGAACAGAAACAGCTCCAATCTGGCCAGCTGCTCTCCCAGGCATGCTCTCCGCCCTGAGAAAATTACACAGAAAACAATGCAATGCAGAATGCAATGACATAATGCAACAGCTCCGTATAGCTTCCAAAAAAATCCAAAGTAGTCGATGACCTCACACGCTACCGGACACTTCTGTAAAGATGGCCTTTTACAATGATAAAATTAACACTGCCAATGACACCTGGAAACTTTTCTCTAAACCTTCAATCAACTCAACCCTCCTAATTTTTCCATGAACAAAGGAAATTCTCTAACCAGTCCACTCTTAACCTGTCTCCTCCGCTTAAGGACACCAACAACACTGTGTGACGTGCAGCAGTCCTACCACATATCTCTCCTCACATATCTGTCTTGGCAGGGCGTGACCGAGTCAGATACTGCACTCTCACAACCTTTAGTGGTCTCTGGAACTTTATTTTCTGCATCAGCACCTTTCTCCGAGAATGAGGTATCCAAACTCTTTGACATGTAGCCATCCTACTACACGCTCGTTGGACCTCATACCAACAAACTTACTTCAATCCTTTACCCCAAACATGACATCAGCTATCACATGTTTGATGACCAACTAGCACTCTCTGATAACGTTGCCTTGGTTGCCCGGACGTGCTGTTCCATTCTCTAGGCTACATCATAAAAAAAAAAAAAAAAAATCAGGCCTTACCTGACTAAATATGCTACTCAACTCCTGATACGGGCCATAGCCCATAGACAGTAAGGTGTTGTCGCCAGCAATATAGCGACTGCGTTGATGTATGCAACTAAATAGAAATCAACGGACAATGCGGTATCAGGTGTCCAATATCTATGGTATACTCCCCAAGTAATTGTTGGAATGACACATCTCACCTTTGCCATTTCTGCAAGGAAACAATCAATGTAGTCCCTAGAGTTTGAAGGATCAAAGTCTACTTGGTGGTCCTCAACTTTTTTCTTTACAAAAGCAATAACTCCTTTCCAAATAGAAAAGAATTTCCTGTGTGGGCCAGGCACTCTGCGCATTATCCATGGGAACAAGTTGTACAACTATGATCAACCCTGAATAACTCTTATGAAAGTAGCCCATATGTCACCACTCACCACAAGTAGGTGGTCCGAAGAGCAACAAATCAACTTTGTGTGGTCAACAGTTGAAATGGTTGTCACTTGTACGACTAGGCCTACCTTGACAAACTGTAGATGAATTTTGGTGAGGTCAATGTGATGTACGTCGCCGATAAAAGGCAATGACCATGGTCCAGGAGGGAAATTCTTGGGTGGTTTGTTTTTTATGTATTCAAACAGCAGGAAGGAAATTGAGAGACAAAGTAAAAAAGTCTTGATGTCTAACAATTGCAAAATGTGCAATACTGCTGCCATGTTAGGCTACTTGCTCTGGTCTAGCAAGGTCTAGCAAAGTAACCTGTCAGTTATAGGCTATGTGGAATGTGGATTTACACCCACCCAATGGACCTTATACTTGGAAGGCTCGTTAGCCAGCTCATTTATTTCTAGGCTGATTCGGTGCAACATCCAACAAAACCTAGATAAGCGGTTAAAGTGGATTTTTTTGCTGTCTGAATTTAGCTTGACTTAGTTTCATTATAGAGATGGCACACACATTGCCATGGCAATTTATTCTGTGCGCTTAAGCACTATTAGAGTTTTACGTGGGGACGTGGGGTAAAATGATTTTACCACAGGACATTTGTAATATAAATTGCCAATTCGCAATTTACCAGAAATGGGAGGGATAACTGAATCCACGCACTACGGTCACCTCCCTGTCGCCATGTGCGTGATATGTTGCAAATCAATGCTCTTATCGCATTCGTGCAACATGGCCTCCCTGAGTAATGTTTACTCAGTAGTTTAGTGTCAATTTCAAATGTGTTTGTTATATGCTCTATACAACTGTAGGAAACAATGACATGTTTGTGGTCAGCCTCGGGTATTCTACTAGTCTGGCTATCACCATATTATACAGGCTACTACTGAAAAAATATCACACCCCCTTTAGCAAAATTAGATTGGCAGTGCGAGCGGGGCGCTTGTGGCGTGCCACTTGTGGTCCTCTGTTGGACTAGGGCCTACCATCTTGTCTAACTTGTCATGAATATTAAGAAAAGACATGACATGTTATTAACATGATGGATGAAGTATAACTGAACACATGAAAACAACCAATAGTGGGGCATTTTGTTGGCAACCCACCAGCGGACCGCCAGAGAACTGATGAGCAAAATGCCAGAGGACTGCCAGATCTGTCCCCAGTGGGCCGACAGTGATCCACTAGCCTCTTACTGCCTAACTTACTTCAAATTCACCCTCCTTGTCGATTACATTGGTAACCTTCTTTACCTTAACCAGGCAAAATCATCACCCTGGGGGTGGTTGCCTTGTATTATTTATAGTGCGTTCATACCGCTGGGAAGTGGGAAGGTTCTCACTTCTAAACTCCCCACTTCCGAAGTGAGAGCGTTCACTATTTGCCTGGGTAATCTCCCCAAGCCCCCACTTCAAACTGGGAAGTTCTCAGTTACTGTAGGTGTGACGTACACCCCATAAACTCTAGCATTCTCCTACATCAGTTGCTCATGAACGCACCAATATCAAATAAAATCAAGTCAAGTTTAATAGCGCATTTCATACACAGGTCATTCAATGTGCTTTACATAAACAAAACCAAAAAAGTAGTAGCAGAAACTTGTACAATCTTACAAGATGAAATTAATTCATTTTAAAAGTTATCAGAGAGAAAATCATGTCCATGCTTTGGAATACATTAGAAATGAATGCGGGTCTTTTTTGACCCATGTCTGCAAAATAATGGAAAAATCCCAAATCAATGTTTATTTATAAGATACAAAAGTTTTTTTAAAAAAAAGGTAAAAAAAAAATAGTGTGCTTAAAACACTACTTATCAACTTTTAGAAAATAGTATAAGGTTAAAGGTATTATTTCAGAAGCTGTAAGAGAGAAAGCCACATCCATGCTTGGAATTACATTTGAAATGAATGCGGGTGACGGGTCACTTGTGACTCATGTTATGTATTAGACAGGGTTTCAATAGCTTGTGCATTAAAGGGTTATGATTGTGAAATATCATAACATTTGCTCAAACATCTGAGTCAGCTGGCTCGCAAACAGTTTCCACCACTTTTGTCTTGATTTCTTCAAGGACACGAAAGTCATTCACAATGAAGACCCTGTCCGGAGTACCAGCAATCTGAATCAGCTCATCCCTGTGGATGTTGCCCACTCCAATGACATACACATCCACTTGCATGGCTCTGAGCAGCCTTGCCTCTTCTTCCACTGCACCATGTGATTCGCCATCGGTGATCACAATAAGGTTCTGTGAGACACCCTTGTTTCTCCGGCTACCGTTTGCAGTCTGGAAGAAGCGCTTCCGGGTGAACTCAAGGGCCCGTCCGATGTCCGACGTCAGTTGTCCTAATTGATCAATGGCATCAATTTTGGCGTGTGCTGCGGCTTCACTGTCGACCTCGTTGAGATGGAACTCTTTCTTGGGGAAAGAGCTAAACTGAGCTAGGGCCACCTGCACTGCCTCTGGTTTGATGTGGAAGCTTCTCACCACCTTTTTCATAAACGTCTTCATGATGCCAAAGTCCGCAGCACTGATGCTGCCGGAGCTGTCTGTCAACATGACCAGGTCTACCTTCTTTTTCTGGCATGCTAAAGAAAAATCATAATTTGTATTTTATGTCGATTTGTTTTTCACTTTCACACTTAAATTGTTGAGATTAGAAATTACTTCCAGATTACACATCCGAATTTAGGTCATATGCTTGCAATCATTTTTGAGTACCAGTACCAATTACATTTATTCATATAGTTTCAGTGAACATTGATAACAAAACACATGGTCTCAATACTCTTTTCAAAAAAGTCCCCACCCTCTAGAATATACACAAAGGTGTCAGTAGCGTAGATAAAATGAAATAAGAAGAAAGCTTTAGCAGATAATCCAGACGAAATGGGGGCACCTGAGACTGTTTACTTAATTAAAAAAAATAACTTACTTGGTTTAATATCTTTACAAAGCTCACTGGAGATGCTCTTGTGCAGGAACTCCAAAGCATCATAGTCTTCCACATAAAACACCTTTCTTCTGTCTCCACCAGTCATGATCGCAAGCTCACTCATGTTGGCCCCTGCCACGCCGATGGCATATATTATGATCCCATAATTGATGATCTCATTCGACCACACAGGCAACACAACAGGATCTGTTGCTGCTCCATCAGTAATGATGAAAAGGATCTGATTTACGTCCTCCTCCCGACGGCCGCCATATTCTTTTCCAAAGTAGTCCAGTGCATAGCGAAGGGCAGCTCCTGTGAATGTGTTTCCACCTGGTTTTGTAATGTTTGTTATGGCCGTTCGTACCTCCCTTGAGGTATTGTACTGGTTTAGGGTGAACTCCGACTTCGCACTGTCCGAGTAGACAATTGCACCAAAACGGACCAGACTCTCTCCAATATTCATGCTGTTCACAAAAGAGATCATAAAGCTTTGCAAGCTCTTGTATTGATCCGCACTGATACTGCTGGAGCCATCAACAAGGAAGATCATGTCTGCCACCTCTGTCCTTGTGCAGTCTAAAAGGGAGTAGAAACAAAACAGTTGTGTTTATGTTGTCACAAAGGGGCTTAGGGCGTTCAGGAGTCAGGTATACTTATACTCAGATACTCTTCTGCTACGGGTGAGGTGAGAAACCAGTTGTGTATTTGTGAGAATCGAGTTGTGTATGTGTGTATGAGAGAGATAGTGTTTGTTATCCAAAGCAATTGTGTCAAATACACAATGTCAATGGATGGACATTTTATTTGGACAGTTTCTTGGATTAATTCTAATCCTTCAGGCTACCAAAAGGACCAAAAATCCTTTAGTGAAGATTTTCATTCCTTTCCTTCAGTCTAGCCTTAATTAATGTATGGGAAAATGTGTGTAGAGCTTTACTTTTATAGTTCATACAGTACAATGACAATGAAGAAGAGGACAGAAGAAAGAACATACAGGTAACAAATTCTTCAGGCACTCTTTCTTTTTTGTAAACAAGTAGGAACATATATTTTCTGTATAATTACAAGCATTACTGCGACCACAACCACTTACCAGTGTCAGGATGACAGATCTTATCGAAGATCTCATCCTCCAAAAACTGGAGGGTGTCAAAGTCTGTCTCTGTAAACACCCTGTCTGTGATGCCACTGATCTCATTCAGATGGGTTATGTTGGCACTGCCCACACCGATGGAGTAGATGGCCACATTGTTGTCTCTCAGAGCCTGTGCAGGCAACTTAACGGCATCTTGAGCTTCACCATCTGTTATGACGATCAGGATCTTTGGGACATTGGGGCGCCCGCCTCTTGAGGTGTCAAAGTACTGGGAGGTGAAGCTGAGAGCTTGACCAGTCAGAGTTCCCCCACCCAGTTGCTGCATGGCGTTCACCTTCTGCACAAGGTCATTCTGGGTTTGGTTGCTGTCGAGAGAAACCTCCTCCCTCTGGTAGCTGCTGAACTGCAGCACCCCCATGCGCACCGAGTCTGGCCCAATGACGGACCGCATAATTGTGTTGTTAATGAAGGCCTTCATCATGGGGAAGTCTTTGGGGTTGATGCTTCCAGAGCTGTCAACCAGGAATATGACATCAGCCAGCATTTCCTTGCATGCTGCATGGGAGAAATCAAAGCTTGGTCAAACCGATTCACAGGACACAGCTGGAAAATATTATATCAATTCATACACTTCAATCATTAAAAATACATTTGGTTCACCTGTTTCAGAGCATATGTGTGTCACAATACTGTTCATGAGAGGTCTAAGTGCATCAAAGTTACTGACCAAGAACCTTCTCTTAGGATGACCGCAAATGTCCAGCAACTCGTCGATATTGGCAGCCTTCACCCCAATGGCAAAAATGGTGACGTCCTGTTGGCGTAATCTCTCTGCTGCCGTTTTGACAACATCATTGTCACTCGACTCCCCATCCGTTATTACAATAAGGTACCTCGGTACTATATCACCACGCGCCTTTACAGCCTCCTCAAAATACGGACTCATGAAATTTAAAGCAGCTCCTGTATAAGTATCCCCTCCAGTTTGTTTGACAGCATCCACAGCCTTCTTCAAAGACTTTTTGTCTTTGTAATCGCCCAGGTTGAACTCCAGGTTAGGACTGGAGGAGAACTTTGCCAGACCAACACGTACCTGTTTTGGTCCAATAGGAAACATCTCTATAAATTCCAAAATAAACTTTTTCATTTTGCCAAAATCCCTATTGGCAATGCTGGATGATTGGTCAATCAAAAAAAAGACATCTGCTTCCACTGTTTTGACACAGTCTACAAGACAACAAGCAAACAGAACATACTATAAAAATTTCAAAATCACATTTTATCTCACGTCATAAATGCAGCTAGCACTGCTGTGGACACTGACCTCGTTTCAGTGGTGGTGGTGGGGGTGGTTTCGTAATGTCACGGCAAATTATTTTTGTCAGATGTGATTCCATTGACTTTTTTCACAAAATCATCAATGGATACCACATAGTTCCTAACTGAGTTGGTGGCCATCTCTATCAGTTCTTTCTTAGATGTATCTTTAACACCCATAGATATACTGTATTGATTAGATGTCGCCTTGAGCTTCTAAGCATAGGCCTACAGTACGTTAACACCGGCGCCATCTTGGAGCGGGGATCTGAAGCTCTAAACTAGTTCACCCGTGTTGTCCAGGGTTACATATTTAGCTACTTTTGGGCATCCCGAGTGATTAAAATCTTATCTATTGACTAGCGACAAATTTGGCGACTTCTCATAATGACGTCAAACTCCGTTTCTCAGTTGAAACGTCAGAAAATCACCTTTATAGTGGCTTTTCCATTTGTGAATTACTCTAAACTACATCGCATTCGCATTCGCCAAACGCATCGCCACATGATTATCAAAGTAATGATTGGCCTATGTAGGCTATTATCAGACCGTGTTAAAGCACAGAAGTAAATGTTCAAACAGTCAACGAGACAAGCAGCAGCCTCAGGGTCCGCCATTGTGTCAAACCTGGTTGAGTTCAGAGGCGGTCGTGAGCTAGAGCAGAATGAATGGGAGTCTATGGGGCTAGACGGGTAAGTTTATCTTCATCATTTTAAAAAGCTTAATTTTTCTCTGGACTCAACGTAAATACACGTTTGTCAGTTGAAACAAACCAAAACATTATGAAATCGCTTGAGATTTTGACAATTTATGGTGATTTAATTTTCGATAGATCTTTGCCTGTATTGACGCCAATGCATTTAAGTGGAGTAGATCCCCGCTGCAAGATGGCGTCTCTATTGACGCATTCCTTCCTATGAACAGCAGTAGCCTAGTCAAGGCGACATCTAGTCAATATAGCCTATATGTTTAACACCCACTCATAAGTGAAAGAAAAGCGATCCGATTGACAGTTGTCCTACCCTAATTATTACCATGCAAAGTCAGAAAGTTCCTGATAATCATAGGACATCTGTTTTGTTTCGGAGATACATTTACCTGTTCTTTGTGATGCACTCAGGAGAAAACAAGATGCTGTGATCATGGCACCGAAAAGAACACAAGTATTTGCCATGTTCACAGTATTTCTGAAAGTCTGAAATAAATAACATGTAAAAGACAATGACTTTGTGTAAAGAAGTTACTGGTATTTCACCGCTTTAACCCTCTCTGGTGGTACTTCTGATGCAAACAGATGGGTGCGCAGACAAACATGTTATGTAAACGGAGACCAACTATGGTAGGGGTCAGGGGGAGTTACCGCACTCGGGTCCAGTCCAGTTAAACAGACCTACTGTGAAAGCAACCTTAATAGAAAGTATAATGATCTCAAAGTATAATGATCTGATTTACCCTACTGTAGCTGCTGCATTTTGAAGCACCTGAAGCTGTTTGATAGTCTTTTTACAGTGGGTACGGGTTGAGAATGCACCTTCTCCCGCGGGACTCCCGAAGAGATCCCGCAGGCCGTCAAGCCGATTTTTTTCGAGCCTAAGGCAATGTACCCAAACAACCACCAGGTGGCAGAAAGTTTCATCCCGCATTTCAAAATGATGAAGACCGCATATCCGTCAATAGTCGACTCGTTAATCTCATTTAATCATTACAATGAAGGTGATGACTGGCGAAATTATTCAAACAACGTTTCAATGAACCATTGTTGAAATGAATGAAAATGGTTATAGAAAATCGCCTACAGCCTAACGCCGACACAGCTGATTCTTTGATTGATTCTAAGCTGTTTTGATGTAGGGGATGGGTAAACTGGCGCGCTACAAACATGCTACCAATCAAATGTAATATTAGTAGGACTAGCCTACTTAGACACTTTAGTCATAGGCAACGTTGCCATGTTAATTTGGGCTAGAAGTGCTTGCTTGTGGTGGCGCTCCTGTCCGCTGCTTCTCCCGAATTGTGTGGCAAATTTGTCAGCAATCAGCTTAAATGTCAAATCATATTTATTTCTCTTTGTCGCCATGGTATTGGGGGAAACGCGGAGAAACGAGATGGTCAGTCCTCGTATTTTTTCTTCGCGTTTCGTTATAAGAAATATATAAGTAATAGTTGGTCTTCTTCCGTATTGAACAGATAGGCTACGGGACGCTCTTTGTTCCGTATTTTAAGGAACTACTCAATGCACACACACTACAATGAAAAACACACAAAGAAATCACTAAACATATAGCCTACAACCTAATGACACTTTAATGCAGCGTTTCTCAAACTATGGGCCGCGAAACGTGGAGACTGCTGCTGGTCCGCGAGACATGGGGTGAAATTAGGTCCGGTCATCTGATAATTTGCTGCGCAATTGACCAAGCAACCGCGGACCGACAGAAAAAGAAAGCAAACGTTGCGGCGGAAATGCTTCCTAATTTGATGTGTTTAAACATAGAGACATACAATTAGGTGTGTCTGTTATTATGATAATTTTCGAGCATAACTGCTTGTCCATAGCTCAGTGACAGGTGTTAATAGCCTTGCCATAAGCACTGCTGCAGGTGCTTCTTTTATTATGCGGTTAGAGCATATAAGCGCTTACTCATATAGACTATAACTCAGGGACAGGTGCAAAACCACCAACTGGGATGGATCGAAGGGCAAGCAAGCACTGCCACACAACGTGAAGGCCTTTGTGTTGTCAAACAGAAAGTTTCCTACGATGGGGAGAAGTGGCCGCAAGGACTGCATCGATAAGATCAACGAATACAGTAATGTTTTACAACCCAGCTGGTATCCGCTGTTCATTCCGACATATCCCCACTCGGCGGTAGGCCTAGGCCTATTTAACTTTTTTTTTTTCAAACAACGTGCCATTCCGACATGAGGTCATTAATAGGCTATTAATGTCATAACTATTAGGCTATCATTAGGCTTACTATGCATGCTGTAGGCAGCTATGAGGCCACTGAGATCTGGACCTCATCGGTTTTGTGAAAGCCGATTGGAAATACTTAAGTTTAGAGCGAACGTTTCAACTATGTTTGCCATAGACAAAAACACTCAAATAAAACAATAGCCTAAAAAATAACTGCATGCGTAATGGACACGGCTCTATATCCTAAATAATTTTCGAGGTTCGCCATTTGGTAATATGACCTATCCTTACTGACAATAATTTAGATTGAGCACAACTAAAGTTGCACGAAGGCAAAATACAGTCCTAAAAGCCTATTCTATATAGCCTGGCCAATATTGTAGATGTGCAAAAGCAGCATTTGCGTGCGTGCTTGCCGGTGAGGTGTAGCCTACAAAAATGAGCATAACATCTGATTATTAAAGTATGGCTATAGGATATAGGCTAGAGAAGAGTTGGTTTAAAATTCAAGTGTAGTAAAAAAGTTTGTGCACATCCCCGGTCAAGGTGCAGAACAAGAGTAGGCTAAATCATAAAAAAAATGGAAAAAGGTTCGCACACTTGAAATCCTTCTTTTATAGGATATAGGCTAGAGAAGAGTTGGTTTAAAATTCAAGTGTAGTAAAAAAAGTTTGTGCACATCCCCGGTCAAGGTGCAGAACAAGAGTAGGCTAAATCATAAAAAAAATGGAAAAAGGTTCGCACACATGAAATCCTTCTTTTTTGATTTGATTTGGTCTTCTTCAGATTAAAATTCAAGTACGTGCGCTATTTAACCCCTCGAGACCGACTGCAGTCTGCTGACACAGCCAGACGACTCTCCCAACCCATTCATTCGTTTTGGCCGATATAATCCATTCATTCGTTTTGTGCGTAGGCCTATATAGATTCCTGCATGCTGCATTACCGTGACCCTTAGCCTACCTTGTGGATGATTTTTTCTCATTGGAATACAGCAGGACAGAATGCCTTTTATCTAACAAACGCAAAAGCTGAGATTGTTGGAAGGACTAGGCTACTCAACAAACTTGTTTTTCGTTTCTGGGAGATCTCGTTATCGTTTTGGATTGTCGAATTTTTATACTTATTGTTTGGACTTATGGACAATGAACTTTGAGGGGTGGTTGTTAGTGCTTTACAAAGCTTTGTGTTAATAAGTGTCGGTCCTCCTATCCTTCAGCTCACTGCGCGATGCAGTTGCGCATAGTGGCCACGAAGTCATTAACTGTTTACGACACAATACATGATATTTGTGTTTTTCGTTTCTTAGATTTAATGCATGTTTGACATGTAAACAGGCCTTCAGTCCGTTAACTTAAGGCCTTCTTTTGCATGGGGTTGCTCGCATCCGCCCGTAACCTAGACTATTATGTGCGTAGTGGCTGCATACTCTTATAATAAGAGGCAAATTGTTACAGGACAACTTAAACTGACTTCCCCAATGCTTCCCCGCAGCACATTACATTTTAATATAGGCTAATATAGGATGAACAAAGTCTATGCTATATTAAATCCAGTAGCCTAATAATTCTATGTGCCACGTCCGATTTCGCAAGTGATGTAGTAGGCTACGTTTAAACATCGACAAACGTCTGTGAGACTACCCATTTCATGAAGAGCAATTGTCTTGTGCGATCATTCCCCCTCCCCCACACTTGTCTAACCAGTTCACTAGACATTATAGCCTACCTGTATGCGGCATTGGACGATTGCCTCCCTTCCCCCTCTCTCTCGACAGACACTTCCTGACACTAGGGCTCGGGATCATGACATCAAAACTTCGCGGGCACAGCCACATTGGCAGCTTCACTCCTTAGTTTACTATGGATTACTATGGATTTACTCCCGCCTTTTAGTGTGTTCCTGTTACTTAGTTTTTGCCTTCTTGGTAGTATGTTGCTGTGTAGTGGGGTGTAACAGTGCAACCCACGATCGCAAGAGGAAAAGAATAAATCGCTACTATTTCTGCTTCTTGTCTTGTGCATCTGAATGAATGGATATTACGTTCAGTGCGCTACCAAATGGCGGCGATATTCCTAGAATGCAAGGCGTGTGCCCGAGCCCTATTATGTAAATGTAAAAATGTGTGTGTGTGTGTGTGTGTGTGTGTGTGTGTGTGTGTGTGTGTGTGTGTGTGTGTGTGCGCTGAACCACGAATTCACATATTAACTTTTCTTTTCAGCAGACATCGCAATCATAAAAAAATCGCAAAACTTTTTAATAAAATAATGCCTCTTGTCTTAATGGGTTCCGGAGGTTCGTAGAGTAAGTTTTGAACCCCGGTCGCTGACGTATGATTAAGATGCCTCAACCATTTACGCCACAGTTCGAGTGTCAATTTCTTCGCACTTAGCCAAGAAATATAAAGGATTCAGTCAGTCGAGTTCATTTAGCCTATTCGCAGCATGCACTTGAAACGCCGATCAAAAGTTCTGACATGTTAAACTGACGTTAGTCATTAATTCACCACATGATAAAATGCTGTTATATTGACGCACACGGTAGTCTATGTCTATCTCTGAATCAACATGAACATGCATAACGAGATCCATATATTCTAAGTTGCTAGAAACTTCTTTTGCGGAGCTAGGCCTACTAGTCGATGGTTACAATGAATCACCCTCACTGCCCTATCGCATATCTGACCATCCATTGTTATAATGTTACAAAATGCGCGATCTTCTCCAATCATGTAGCCTACGGTTATAAGTAAAGTGACATGATAGGCATGTAGGCCTATTAAAGATATTTCTGTTAAATACGTTTCATTTTCAGTTGTCAAAAGTGGTGGGGACAAAATCTGTGATAAAGTGCTGGGTAAGCTACCCAGCGTCGCCGGTTAAAATGAACATGCCTCCGTTTTAAAATAGCCTATAGGCCTACACATTTCTAAGTATTCCTAACATAAATGTAGCCTAAATGTCCATCTTGTCCATCTCTTTCGTCTTCGCCTTGACAATAATAGCCTATTCACGGAAATGCGGTCTTGTAACCGTAATGAATTAATGAATTAATCTAAGGTTGCCTATATCGAGTCTTTCAGGTTGAATTGAAGGCTTCTAAAACCATTTTCATTAATTTCAACAATGGTTTATTGAAACGTCGTTTGATTATAATTTCGCCAGTCATCACCTTCATTTTAATGATTAAATGAGACGGATTAAATGAGACGGATATGCGGAGCATTTCTCTCCCCCTCCATTGACCAAAACGTTGCTCTGGCATCTCTGCTGGACTGACTGAGTTATAGGCTACGTCGAGTGAGAGAGCCAGCTGTGAGGTAGCCTACGCTGTAAAACATTCGAAAACTCTGAAACTGCAATCTGACATGCCGAGCGTGATGTCTCTTTTCTCCGCTTGTCACCAGCGCGGTGTCTTCGGGTTTTTCCGTGTTTTCCGGTATGAGCCGAACCTTCCTTTTATTAAGGCGGTCTTATGTTGCCCCCTTGCGGTTGCAGTTTTAATTAAAGTCCCGATGCTTCGGGAGTCCCGATGTGCGGGAAAGAAAGGAGCATTCTCAACCCGTACCATCTGTAGGAAGGCCTGTGAAAAGTCCATTGCCATTATCAACCCTTCAAGAGATAAATGTTTTCTAAATCATGTTTTGACATCAGCCCTCTACCGTTTGGCAATATTTTTAAGGGGGTAAAAAGCTGATTTATGTTATGATTTATTTCATGTGGCTGTTGAAATTTTGATCACTGTCAATTAATAGGCTACACCAATATTTTTTAACAGTACCCTTTGCTTTCAATCCTTTTGTGTCACGGAAAGTGGCAACCCTAAGTCTTTCTAGCCTGACTCTCGCCAGACCCTTGTAGTTCCGCCATGCTCCACCAGAGGCGTTTCGCTGAGCTCCACACAAGGGTCTGGACGCGAGGGCAATCCAAACCCCTGCCACAGTGATCAAAAAATGAGCAGCCAATCAGGAGCGCCGAAGCGAGTGTTTGATTCAAATAACAATGGCGGCACGCAGCGAGGAGTCTTGTGCTGACATTGATTCTGCTATTTCAACCGTTTTGTCGAATCTATCGAGTATTCATTCTTTCAGAGAATAGTTTTGAAGACATTTATTGGTGGCAAGGATGTTTTTACTCTTCTTCAGACCGGGTTTGGCAAGAACTTGAAGAAGCCTAGCACGTCATTCAAGATAACAGGCAAGTGGTTTATCAAATCACATGCGAGGATGTTTTACAAGGACCCGCCTTCAGAAATACATCTCCTATCGAGAAGTCCCAGATCCTTGTGTGAAGCAGACAGCGAACTACAGGATCTGGCGAAAGTCAGGTTAAAGTCTTTCCACCTTTTTGCCAAATATTTTTCTTTAGATTTTCTTTATTACCGAGTGCTTCTACCAAGTGCCTCCATACAAGTGATCACCCTGTATATGGTCCTGAAGAATAAATGCACTAAATGTACACTAAACGCCCTAGTCTGGCTATCACCATACTAAGCAATCGTTTAATATTGAACAGGAGTCTGTGCTTTATTTCTGCAGCACAAGAGGCGTGATCAATGGGCAAAGTTCAAATGATTCTGTTTGCTTTTGGATAGTCCTTCAACCAATCAGCCCAACGATCCCAGTGTGCCTTTTGGATAAGCTAGTTTGTGATTGGACCCAGAAGATGTGAACAGGAAGCTGGAGAGATAGATGTGCAGGTATCCAGCCTGAGCTGCAGGGTGAAATGCCCTGCCATTGAGTCATTTCTGTCTGTTGTGTTTCCACTGTTTAAGACCTACATAAGCAGCCTTTGCTGCACAATTGCAACGCTAATTAGACTACAATGGCACAGATACAGACGGTTAGAAGGTTGCCGCCCCCTCTGTGGGGGAAAACATGCTAACATGCTAACATCACACATGAAAGTCAATGGGCTAACTCGCTAGCAGAAAACAAATGTTTTCCCCCACGGGGGGGTGTTTCAGCCATGGTAACTGGGGGCGGTAACCACGATTATGTCGAGATGCCGTCTGTATGTATAGCAGCTGTAGCAAATAGGCTACTCTCCTCACACTGACACGCTTCTGCTAAATCCTTTATCATCCTTTTTTTGTGTACAGTAGCCTATGTATTCAGCGACTTTTGTCAGGGACTGGGGAAAGGACCCAAATGCACAAAACAGAGTGCAGTATATTTAGTAAAAACAAGATTTTACTTCCAACAGAACAGCAGACAAGGAACAAAATACTAAAGAGCAATCATTGAGGAAACAAAAACATTATAAGGTGACATGATCTGATAAAGAAACAAGGGAACATCAGGGTAGAAAAAAAGCCACAAATGACTGGCTATGACAAACAGAACTAGAAATGCAATTCCAAGGAATTACCAGTGCATGAAAATGCAAAAATTGATAGATAATGTAGATATGGTTACTAAGGTGTAGCTAGGGTAAACATGGTGGTTGCATAGTTTACAGAGAGTTGATAGTGTGAAGGTAGACAGTTTAAAGCTGAAACATTCCCAGTTCTAACTTAACTAATGATTACTATTCATGTTAAAATGCTAACTATGCTCACAGTGTTAACCAGGTTGATTAGCTAACTTAGCTAATGATTTCTAGCAGTTATGCTAAACATGCTAACTATGCTAGCAATGCTAACTATGGTAACAATGCTAACTTAAACTAACAATGCTAACCAGGTTGATTAGCTAACTTAACTGATGATTTCTAGCAATAATTCTAAAAATGCTAACTATGCTAACAATGCTAAAATTGCTAACAATGCTAACCAGGTTGATTAGCTAACTTAGTTGATGTTTTTTGCAGTTATGCTAAAAATGCTAACTATGTTAACTATGCTAACCATGCTAACTTGCTAGTGAGGACTTTTATTTTGAAACATTTGTTGCTAGGGTATCCATGGTGGCCACTATCAGGAAACAAGAAGTTACTGCAGTATAATCATGTTGGTTGCTATGGAAACGGTCATAAACACTTAATTTTAATGGTTGATATATTGGTTGCTAGGTACATGGAGTTTTCGTGTAGTTGACTGGAGGCATAGTTCTAGTTGATAACTGACAGTTGGAATGGTTGAACAGTTAAATAGTTGAGTAGTTACAATGGTTAAATGATTTAATAGTGTATTATTGCAGTGAGGACCTTTATTTTGAAACAGTTGTGGACAAAGGAAGTAGTGAAACAGGATCTGTAGTCTTAATGAGATTGTATGCTTAAAGCCTGAGACAGAAGGTGCCTCTCATATAGTGTTTACGCGTCCTCTCTCGCTCCTCGATCCTCACTGATCTTTCTTTATGTAGATCATTGAGGATCGAGGAGCGAGGGAGGGCATATAAACGCTGCTTGAGAGGCACCCACAGTAGCCTAAATACTTTAAAAGTTGTATGTAGATAGTCTAATTAATGTTGATAGATAGAATGTTTAATGGATGTTGATAGGCAGATTGTTTAATAGATATTGATTGACAGTTTAATGGGTGGATGAGTGAATGGTCTGAAGAAGATGAATGGATAGAAGGTTGGATGGAATGTGCCTTATATTCTTGTTAAGAGAGACACTGATACAGCTCTCTGAGAGTTGTTGATACAGGTGTAATCAATTTAACTGGCTAGTCTTAAGAGAGCCAGAGTGTACGCTTAAAGCCTGAGACAGAGTAAATCATTTAAAAGTTGAATGTAGCTAGTCTAATTAATGTTGATAGACAGAGAGTTTAATGGATGTTGATAAACAGTTTAATGGGTGGATGAGTGAATGGTCTGAAGAAGATGAATGGATAGAAAGTTGGATGGAATGTGCCTTATATTCTTGTAGAATGGAGAGACACAGCTCTCTACTGAGAGAGTAGTACAGGTGTAATCAACTTAACTTGTTAGTCTTAAGAGAGCCAGGCCTGAGACAGAGTAGATTGTTTCAAAGTTGAATGTAGATCGTCTAATTGATGTTGATAGGCAGACTGTTTAGAATGGGTGGATGAGTGAATGGTTTGAAGAAGATGAATGGATAGAAAGTTGGATGGAATTAGGAAGACTTATGTTGATACCGTTGATACAGGGGAACAGAAAATGTAGTCTCAAGAGAGCCAGTTTAAAGCCTGAGAGAGAGAGAGAGAGAGAGAGAGAGAGAGCTGCTGCACCTGGACTGGCCACCTGGCGTAACATTCTAATTGCTGCCGTGATGTCATAATGAGCAATGTTAAGTCTATGGGGAAATGTTTAATAGTTTTTAATTTACAGTTTAAAAAGTATAAAAGTTACAAAGTTGAAAAATATATTGCACAGGTCTCCTTAGTAAGACCTACGTAACAAAGTTTGAATCAAGTTTCTACGTTAAACGGTTCAAGCTGAATTGCGAGCGTTAGAAGAAGTTGGAATAATAAGAAACCTAGGAAGAACAGTACAGTGCATTTTCATGCACTGTAATAATCATACAAAACAGTTGACAACTGAACTGAAAGTGACGGGAAAATAGACAAAGACAGGATTCAGCACAGAACAAATAAGGATAGGTGTGGGAGAAAAAGCACATGACAACAGACAGGTAAACAAATCAAAATCAAGTCAAACCACATTTAACACAGAACGGTCAGCAAGGTGGCCAACTGGCCAGCTCCAGAATGTAAGCCCTGACAGCATTTTTTAAATAGCTTATTCACCTTATTTTTTATATCTGTGCTGGTTCTAAACATCAACATTTTTGAAACAGCTAAGCTTATTTTATGGAAATACTTCCAAATGGAGTGAACTAAAGTCAAAATACACTAAACTACAAGTAGCTGTTCCAAATTAAATGTTGCATTATTATGTAGGTTTCATTTGTAATTACTTGATAAATTAATACACCATTGAAATTCTGATTCCATAATACAGTATGCGAATATGCCTATTTCAGCCCATTTTTAGCAGACATTTGTCCACAGTAGGCTAACTCAACTCCACAAGCTAATGTTGCTTGTCAAATGTAAATCTGCTGCTTGTAAATGTGCTTGTCATCGTGTTATCCTCTGATGCTGCGTTCATGCCTAGTTTACATCTGCAGCACCACTGCAGGAGTTTTTCTTCTTCAAAGATTATACATTTATATCTATTCATGGGTTTCATCAGGTCCCTTTCCACAGGTGTATGAAATCAAGCACCTTGATTATCAATGCAGACTGCATGGTGCAGTGAAGCATTTCTTTTTTTAAAGTTAAGTCTCAGCGAGGGATAGCACAGAGTTGATAGGGATGAGGGGTGCGAGTGATTCCAAATCGGAACTCCAGACTGGGTTCTACTCCCAGTGGTGGTGAGAAGGAGAACCGCTGGAGCAGCGAGCTGAAGAACAGGAACAGCTCCATTCTGGCCAGCTGCTCTCCCAGGCACACTCTCTTTCCTGAGAAGAAGCCCAGCGAAAAAATCCCAAGTCAAGAACTATCAATGAAGCAAGTTAAGGAACACAGTAACACACACAACATACAGTAGCCACACAACATAGTTATCCCTGTTACCCGCTTAGAAATGCACCACGTTTTATTTTGTCTCACCATACTTGGTCGTGTGACTATTTGTGTAACTGGGGAAACACGGAAAACATGAAGATCTATGGTCGTTTCTAAATTCATCTCTGTTTGGATCCTAATGAATGAACTGGGTTAGCTAAGCGCTATCAAAGTAGTGCCGTGCGCTAGAGCCAGTGAGTGCACTGCACGCATTGAAACGTGAGAGGTATGTACAGTATCAACTCGTCTTAGTTAAGGGAATGACGTAGTGTATTATGAAAAAACGGTGAAGTGTTCCTTTAAAACAAACTCCTTCTTAAATTGCAGTATAATACTTTGATGACTAAAATGTGTTTTAGCCATTAAATTCAAACTCAACCATCAGTGAAGATTAATAGATGTGGTGTACCAATAGAAAAAGGCAAGAAGGCCTCCCTCTTCCTGAACTTCCCCTCTGCATCCAGGAAGTGGCCTGGGTTGAAGGTGTGAGGGGTCTCCCATTCCGTCTCATCAAACAAAACAGAGGTCAAATTGCCCATCACCATTGTACCCTGAAAAACCACATAATGGGAATCACTTAGTAGAGAGGAGTAATGTAATGAGGAGACACAGCACTCAAAGAATCCTTCATAGAAATGTATGGAGTTGGTTTGTAACACCAATATGGCAGTTGTCTACACATATCCCGCCCTTCCCGGCATGTTAGTAAGCAACCGTATCTTTATCCTTTTTTTTTTTTTTATCAGTTATGAGTTATAAGCAACCCGGCCAAGATTGAGAAAAGAAGAAATGGATTTTAGCCACACTACTGATAAGGATACTATTAGCTACTCGGCCAAATTGGAACGATGGATAAAATGAGTAAAATGAGCTAATCTTTTCACTTTTTGCAACACACTGTATATTTATAATGCAATAGTTAATTAAGCTATATGACACGAGGCATGGCTGTAATTTGGTCGTAAAATATATATTGATAAATAGCTCGATCTAACTGTCACCTAGCTCACCTTGGGAATGGTGTAGTCACCAATTTGGGTCTCTTTGGTGGTACATCTAGCCAGGTTCAATGGAATGATGTTTCCAAATCTCTGGATCTCATGGATAACAGCATCTGTATAAGGTAAGCTCTCCCTGTCAGCCAAGGATGGCTGTCGGGAAGATCCGACCACTTGGTCTAGCTCCTCTTGCACCTTGCCTTAAGACGGAGCAACAGAGAAAGAGACAATACATTCAATTTTATCAGGAATTACTTCTCCTCAGAGAAAGAAGTAGGTGCTGCATGGGACTATGCAAAACTACTCACGCTGTATCTCAGGATATGCAATCATGTAGAGCAGTGCCCAGTACACAGTTGTAGAAGTGGTCTCAGTTCCTGCAACAAACAGGTCCAGTGTGCAGAAGCACAGGTTTTCTATATCGAAGCCTGATGCTTCATCATCCTTCCACTAGAGAAAGAGAGTTGATTCATACATCATGTGTAATAGTCTTACATACTGTAGCTGATTGTAGAGATAGCTCAATCCACCTTTAATCAGTCGTATGTAACTTAAAGGGATATTCCGCCATTTTTGGAAATACGCTCATTTTCCACCTCCCCTCGAGCAAAACAATCGATATTTACCTTGCTCCCGTTCATTCTGCGAGTCTGGCGATACAACTTTTAGCTTCAGCCTAGCATAGATCATTGAATCGGATTAGACCATTAGCTTCTCGCCTGCTAGCTTCATGTTTAAAAGTGACTAAGATTTCTGGGCCCGTATTCACAAAGAATTTTAGGGCTAAAAGTAGCTCCTAACTGGCGAATTTAGGGAGGAACTCCTAAAAATAATGGGCGTGTCACTCCTAACTTTATGACTCCTAATTTTTTTCACTAAAAGTTATTCACAAAGCATTCTAAGCCTAAAAGTAGCTCCTAAGTCTAAGACAGCGTAAAAGAACTCGAGAGGACTTCTAACTCACTAAGACCTATTCACAACCCGCTTTTAGTGGCATTTCACGTCGCGATGTTTTGAAATCACCGTGCAGTGCAGGAGCTCGCTGTCATGCAAGGGAATAAATGTGCATTGCAACTAAGGATGCAAATGCAATAATGCCACCGACAACCAAAACCACCATTGCATGTAAACTAAATGTAACGTCTTATTGTGCCTAATTAAATTAAATCGCTTCTCCTCTTTGCAAATATAGGCTACGTGTTTTCATACAGATTAATTTAAAACATGTTGCACATATACTGCTCCAGTCCATAGTGTTTCATTAAGCCAAGGCTTGCTTTACTCTTTATTCAGTAAGGCTATGCCTATTTATTCATCATCTTCCATCCTTCACAGCCCGACATAGCGCACGCTAAGACCTAACACCTGTCACTCAACTCGTCATTGTAGGGGAGGTTTGCCATCATTCCCGCCTTATAATCACCAGCCAATCAACGTGGTCACTTTCATCAAGCTTGTGCATGAGTAATGACGTCAACCATAGCAACGAAGACTCACTTTTAGTTTAGGAGTGGGCGTTTCTCCTTACTAAAAGTAGGTCTGAAAGGCTTTGTGAATAACTTTTAATGGAAAACTCCTAACTAAAATCTTCTAGCGCGATTTACTGTAGGAGTACTCTTAGTGGTAAGATAAAATGCTTTGTGAATACGGGCCCTGGTCATTTTCCCATTTAAAACGTGTCTCCTCTCAAGTTAGAAAGTGCAATAAGACCAACTGAAAATTAAACCTGGCATTTTTCTAGGCTGATTTGACATGGAACTACACTCTCATCTGGCGTAATAATCAAGGCAACTTGCAAACTACTGGCACTACTACTGCTTGTTGTCTATGGGGACTATTTTCAGATGCTGCGTACGATATCACTGCACCTATGGTACGTGTGCAAGTTGCCTTGATTATTACGCCAGATGAGAGTGTAGTGGTCTAATCCGATTCAATGATCTATGCTAGGCTGAAGCTAAAAGTTGTATCGCCAGACTCACAGAATGGCTGGATGAACGGGAACAAGGTAAATATCGATTGTTTTGCTCGAGGGGGGGTGGAAAATGAGCGTATTTCCAAAAATGGCGGAATATCCCTTTAACATTACATTACATTTGGCTGACGCTTTTTAACCAAAGCGACTTACAGTACAACATGGTAAAATATTTTACGCTTTTTAAAAGCAATTCTAACAACAATTCTAAGAACATTTTAAATGGTAGAGTGCAGTGATCAAATAGTAGTTTGCATGATTAAATTCACCTTTCCCATTTCTGCAAGAAAGCAATCAATGTAGTCCCTAGGGGAAGAAGGATCACAGTCCACACGGTGATCCTCAATTATTTTCTTTACAAAGTCAATCACTTCCTTCCAAACATGAAACAACCGTCTGTGTGGGCCAGGCACTCGGCGAAATAACCATGGAAACATATTATACAGCTGTGAACACACAAAGTACAGCGCAATAGAACGTAGAATGTTTCTCTGGGGTGATATTAGTGCCCCATCATGTTTTATATCCATACACACCTCGAGTCTTCATTTAAAAGGCGGGCAGACAGCAGAGTCTAAAGATAATTGAATAACGAGGCAAAATCTATTTGCTAATTCAACGACCAAGATAGATCATGAGCTGACACATCCAACACAACCGCTTTAGTTCATGCACAAGAGTAGACTCACTGCTCATTGGAGTGACTTTGCTCTACGCCCATTTCTGGAAGAGTTACAGTAAAATGAAAGTGTGATGAGAATATCACCTGTGACCATATTCCAAACTCCAGAAGGACACCCTCGTTGATGTTCTTGAGGAGGGACTGAAATTCATCACTGGAGTACTCATAGCGCTCCCCAAACACCAGCAAGCAAATTATGTTAGCCACAGCATTGTTAATGAGCCATTGTGGGTCAAATGGTTTGCCTGGAAGCAAGAACACTCATATTAGACTGGCCGGATCACTTTTGAGTCCAACAAAAAGCTCCCATTTTACTCCATGCCATATTGTCCAATTATTGTCACACACATATAATTATTGGGCAGCCGTGGTGTACTGTTTAGGGCTTCGGGCTTGTAACCGGAGGGTTGCCGGTTCGATCCCCGACCAGTCCACTACGGCTGAAGTGCCCTTGAGCAAGGCACCTAACCCCTCAACTGGCAGTGTGAGTTTCCCTTACCACTTCTATAGGCACCTGCCCTGCCCATGGATGTCTTTCAGAGTAGCTGGTACCATTACGTTTTCATTTGTTTCGTTATCTCTTCGACACCTCACATTTTCAATAGGCCTACTGTTAATAATTTTAAGTATAAATTAAGTTGTAATTGTTCATATCTAAACATCACACCAGTTTTACATCAGTTTTACTTAAAAGTAGCGGCAATTAGTGAGTAATACAAATATTTTCCTTGAATAAAAATTCCCTTCAGATGCTCCTTTCTTGATAACTGTATTCACAAGAATTTAAGGTCACAGCACACCTTGACCTTCGACTACCATATCGTTTCTGTGCACTAGCATAATGACAAACTTCCACTGTTGTGGTATGTGAATGAGGCACATTGTTTCCAAATTGCCTGTTTGTGTAAATAAAATGGTGTTTCTTTTTCTAAAATATTTAACATAAACATTTATAACACAACATGAACCAAAATGATATGAATCCAAAAAAAATAAAAAATCATGATAGGCCTACATGCATCTGGCTCACTTACCTTGCTCATTAGCGAATGCTTCATTTAGATATCTGCACTCTTGAAGGATGGAGGGCTCAAGGCTTCTCTTGCCCAGTCCAAAATTCCTCAGGGTGTGAAGCGCGAACCTTCTCTGCTGTTTCCATGAATATCCATTAGATGCCACCACCCCTAACCAGGGAACATCAGAAAGTCAAGATTTAACATGTCTTTGGGTACCCTGAAAAGCGCTATATAAAACGTATGTATTATTATTATTATTATTAACACCTTATCATGAAACTTTATCATAATAGACAGCATTCTGTCTACATTTCCTGTAATCTTGCCTTGAAGTCATGTAGCCTACCGTTGTGTCCCACAAGGTCCTCAAACACAGGTAAGGATGGCCGATCAACAAAGTTTTCTCCTTGAAGCACATATGCTTCTCTCACTAACTTGTGTCCATTGAGAACAACAACCCATGGTCCAATGAACTGAATACTGAAAATATCTCCATATGTTTCAGCAAACTGAAATAAAACAGGAATTAAATGGGCAAGTATGTAGCCCTACTCTAACAATAAAGTAAGTTTGGTAAATGCTGCGCAGGCCTAGACTTTAACCTTGTATCAATTTGTTACAACTGCATATCTCAACACATTCTGACACATGCTACACTGTAGCCTAGTGACAGTAACAGAATTCATGAATCATGAAGACACATCCTTTCCAAAAACGAACTGCACTACTAGCCTACTTCAAGTATCCTGCAGTTTTTGTAGTTCTTTTGCAGGAAATGCAATATTTTAGAGATGAAAACAGTTGCATTGCATTGCATACTGTTCTTTACTGGAGAAATGCAATATTTTGGACATTAAAATATCATTGTAGGCCTAGCCTACGCTGTACTGCAGTACAACGGCAATGTGTTTCGAAAAATGCAGTTGTTTGCAGTTATTTGTTGTAAGGGATAGCCTAGGCTACACAGGTTTGTGTAGTTCCTGCTTTACAACCAGCCAAGGGACCTACCTCGGAAAACTGTAGATGGATATTGTTGAAGTCAAGATGATGAAGGTTACCTATAAAAGGCAAAGGACGCGGCCCAGGAGGAAAGTTCTTTGGACGTTTGTTTTTGATGAAGTCATAAATTAAAAGGAAAACGGCGAGAAACACAAAAACACTCTTAATGTCGATCCAATAAAAAATAAATAAGATCGACGTCATTTTGCTAGGTTAAAATGTATTAAACACGTAACTTCTAAATAAAATCAGCTTCCGTTCAGTTTCTAAACAAACAACCTGTCTTGGTGTAAACCAGTCAGCGGCAAAGTCAAAACAACACAGTCATTCTCTGCAGCATTGGGTAGCCTATTCTTTTCGAATTCTATTTCATGTTTGTTCTCATTACAGCTCATCAGACAGTTTCTTGATCAGACTTTGCTGAATGTAGGATAGTGTTTCTTAAAGAATGACCCTGTTCAGTTCTCGTTCCTCAAAATGTAGCCTTCTTGCTTGGTCCTGCTGTCCCGTTTGGCGTGCGTTCAAAATCACAGGCACTGCACGGAAATAGGAGCATAACAAGTTTTTCAGAGTTGCTTCCGAAGCGAGGGAGGGAAACAGCGTCAAAGTGATCCATATCAATTTGTCGTCCACGTTATTATTAAATTTAGACTAGTGGTTACGAACTTTACATTAACTTCATCTGGATTTTTGTTTTTTTGTTTTACTGATGCTTCAAATGTCATACAGTAGGCTATATCTATTATTTCGGACGGGAACGGACGGTATAGGAAAGTATTTAGGCTGCTGTAGCCTACAGGCACATGCCATACACTGTAAAAAAAAAAACTGCTTATCTAACCAAAGTTCAAAATTCAAAGTGTATAGTCATGTAGTGGTGTACTATATGTATGTAGGGCTTGGAGGGTGAAGGGGAAGTGTATGTGTGTGCATTGGAAGTGTGCATTTGTGTGTGTGTGTGTGTGTGTGTGTGTGTGTTTGGGGGGGGGGGGGCAGTGGCATACTGATGATCAAAGGGTGGTGGGCAGTGTGTTGTATTTATGTGGCTTAATAAGATGCTGGTAAGGGGCAGTGTGTGTGTGCGCGTGTGTGTTGGGGGAGGGGGGGGGGTAGCAATGTGCTGTGTGTGGGACAGCGGCTGCGGCATACTGATGATTCAGAGGGTGGTGGACAGTGTGTTGTATGTATGTGGCAGAATTTTATGATGATACAGTGGGGTTGGTGAGCTGTATGTTGTCTGTAAGGAGTGTGGCTTTCTATGATGCAGTGAAGTGGGGGTTAGGTTAAGGTGGGGCAGGTGTGTGTGTGTGTGTGTGTGTGGGTGTGGGTGGGAAGAAGATAATAAATAGATAAATAGATAAAAAAAAAATAAGACACACACACACACAGACCCCTACTGTGGCAGCACTGCAGTGGCTACACACACACACACATATACAGTGGGGAGTATGTGATGCTGGTTATTTTTGTGTGGTTATTTTTGTGGAGAAGTTCTCAACCATCAGTTGTATTCTGCCTCTGTTATTATTGTAAACATTTGATCATTTGGATCTTGGTGACTGAGCAGCTGGCCACACCACAGGCATGTACTGGGGGACTAATTAATAATTAATATATACTTTTTTTTTTGATCCCGTGAGGGAAATTCAGTTCTCTGCATTTAACCCAATTTAACCGAATTAGTGAACACACAGCACACAGTGAACACACAGTGAGGTGAATCACACAACCCAGAGCAGTGAGCTGCCTGCCCAACCAGCGGCGCTCGGGGAGCAGTGAGGGGTTAGGTGCCTTGCTCAAGGGCACTTCAGCCGTGGTGGACTGGTCGGGGATCGAACCGGCAACCCTCCGATTACAAGCCCGATGCGCTAACCAGTACACCACGGCTGCCCCTAATGACATCTATGACATGACTATGACATCAGCAGGGTTCTCAAATGTAGGCATTTGCATGCCATGTGTACCCCTATACTGGAGGTTTGTGACAACCTGTGATATGACGTAACTTCCTTGTCGTAAGAACTCACCGTGAACTGGGGGTCCTTTTTATTTGTACAAGATCACTTGTCATCAGACGAGTATAGGGGGGGGGGGGGGGGGGGGTATTCTACTCGTGTCATTTGCCGTTTTTTAATCATCTTATAACTCGTAAGAAGAGCCCTTTGGACAACTGGATCACACTAGGCCACTGTTTCTCCAAAAGGACATAGGCCTACACAGCATAAGCCTTAACACTCCACATCATAGATACTGTGGATGGAAGCTGTGGCGCAAGCGGTGCCCACTGTGACCCGTGTGTGAATCTGACCTTGTCCCAATTCCACCCCATCTCTCTCTCCCACTCATCACAATCACTGTTCACTCTCCTATTTAGATTGCAAGCGTTAATTATTAAAGTACAAAAAGCCATACTTTAAAAGAAGCAATGTGGAATGTCTTGGCTACTCTGAATAGAACTGGTTCAAAAACCAGTTCCCTGTCTGAACTGAACCTGTCTGGCATATGAACGTAAGTGACAATCCAAAGGGTATGACGTTGGCCTGGAAAGGCTAAGTACACAGTTTAGGAGTGTGTTTATGGGAATTATTTTCTTACAGAAGCGCATTTGCCAGGTCACACACTGATGTTGGACGTGGAGACTGGCAAGAGGCTCTCAGTCTCCGCTCTCATTCATCCTAAAGGTGTTCTATTGGGTTGAGGTAAGGACTCTTTGCAGGCCAGTCAAGTTCACCACACCAAACTCACCCAGCTCAGGGATGTGCCAATGCCTCCATTGTGCCAGTTTTGAGGGCAAATTTGGCTGGCAGCATACATTTCACATGATCTTCAATTGTAAAAGCTACTGTAGCTAACTGTAACATCTTCAGTGGGCCTATAACATATCCAAGTCAACTACCTGACCTTAGATGTAGAAAAAACTAACATAATTCAAGTTGGGGAAATGAAGGTATACAACTGATAATGACATGTGAAGCTAAGGTTGCCAAAATGATCTATACAGTCATCCACAAGCAGCTTAACATTGCCAATGGTTCAGTTAGCAATCTGGAAATAGAAAGATTTAGGATTTTCATAATTGTCAACATATCCTTCTGACACACGGCTAACTCTCATGCCAATCTTATCTTATCTCTTCTGTTTGTGTTCTTTGAAAGCTCTCCACCATTGGATTGATCAAGGCAGTCTGCTTTCTCCCGAAAGTCAAAGTTTCAGATATGTCGGACCAACATATTGCAGGTCTGTATGAACTCTTCATCACACCTGAATACATGAAGAAAACTACACCTTACAAAAAATACAGGAATTGTATATTATTTTGTGACCAAAAAAGTAAAAAATCACCACTCATCCGTGTGAGGTGCAGGATTAAGAGTGACTGGATATTTTAAAGAAGAATCCGCACACTTCAAGTCTTTGTGCAAAAATAGCTTTACTGATTGCTATCAGTAAAGCTATTTTTGCACAAAGACTTGAAGTGTGCGGATTCTTCTTTAAAATATTATTTTGTGACAACATATTAGTAATATTTTTGGAATTTGTATGTTGAGACAAATATAAATACTATAGGAACACTATAAAGGGTGATATACTGTATAGAGGTATACATCGTAGAAGTATTATACATTACCATGTAACCACTATACACACTACTATCTTATAGTTTTATATAAATCTTATTACCACCAGTACATACTACAATAAGGAATTTCTACACTACACACTGATTACAATCACACAAGAAAACAGAAAACACACACAAAGAGAGAGAGAGAGAGAGAGAGAGAGAGAGAGAGAGAGAGAGAGAGAGAGAGAGAGAGCTCACACAACAATCCCACTGCACAGCATTTGGCACAGCTCCAAGGTTTTTTTTCCCAAGCAATTTACCTTGCAAGAACTTTACTCCCATTTCAGAGTGTTATCAAGCATAAACTTTCACATTTTATAAACAAAGGAACTAAGATCCCACCCACCCCATCCCCTCACATAGGAAAAGATTGCAATGGGTTACATAACACCCCATATATAGTCTCCTCTCCCAACAGAGGGCCATTCACATAGCAAGACTTTTGAGAACACATCCAGTCATGATACTAAACTTGTTGCTAGATCTGCTTGACTTAAAAGGATGGTTAGTTGTTATTTGTGTTCTCTTGATTGTAGTGGATGTAGTCAGAAACAAAGATCCTCCAAATTTTCCACCTGGACCATGGCCTCTCCCAGTAGTTGGGAATGTTTTCACAGGAGTAGATTTCAAATCTATGGACAAGGTAGGAAAATAATATACCCATGCTGTCATTGCACACTTACAAATACCATCACCAGAGTTCTTAGCTTTGGATTGCTGTAGATATTATTTCAGTACATTTCGTAACTGTGATATTTGCTTTATCAAGCAGAATTCTAAACACAGACCCATAAATGTATTGCATTACACCCTTCAATGAATATAAAAGATGACTGCTTGTATTTATTTGACCTTACATTATACTTCCTTCCATTCCATATCCATCCTTTTTGTACCCCCCCCCCCCCCCCAAAAAAAAAATAATGTCTTAAAACTCTGCACGTTTCTGTGACCTCTCTCAGTGGGAAATAAGCCAAGTTGCTGGTACTAAGCCATACACTTCTTCAGCAGCACATTGGAAGGCTATCATTCACTCATATCAAAATGCAATCAAATAATCAATCACTTTAGCTGGAATCAATGACTATACCTTTTAAAACCAAAAAAAATATGAAGTAAGTCAGTAAGTAATGTCTGACCTCCTGACAAGTTTACTGTGTTTACCTTTAAAGCTGGCTGAGGTGTATGGAGATGTCTACAGCCTGAGGTGGGGCAGTGAGAAAACAGTGTTTATATCAGGATACAAAATGGTGAAGGAGGCCCTGGTTACTCAGTTGGACAGTTTTGCAGACCGGCCAGTCGTTCCTCTATTCCACAAGGTCTTTAAAGGGATCGGTGAGTAAAGAATCTGATGCTAAACTGCATGGTTGGCATTATGTATGGTATGGCACATGCCGGCATTGCAAGGCCACGCCGAATGTACATTTACATTGTATGTCTTTGAATTAAGGTATTGCCTTGAGTAATGGGTATATGTGGAAGGTGCAAAAGAAATTTGCCAATGCCCATCTGAGACACTTTGGAGAAGGAAAGAAAACCCTGGAGCTTCACATTCTGCAAGAGTGTCAATACCTTTGTGACGCATTCAAGGAGGAACAAGGTGTGAGTCGCTTAGAAACAACACTGAATTATCAAATACAGATGATTTCCATGCTTAGATATGAATGGATGCATATTGTAACCACAAAAGCAGTAAATATCAATGAGCCCAGGCCACACACGACAGGTTAAGCTGTTGATTATTAATGAAGGACTATTGACCTAAGGACTATTGATTAGAAGTAGATCTGTCAAATCATTCTGATTTTGACATTTATTACCTTTGGTTCAAGGGACAGGGTCAGTGGGGCTCTCATTGGCAGTCAATACTCAATAGTTAGTGATTTATTCTCACTGCTGATTCATTCTCAATGCTGATTCATTCTCACTGCTGCTGTTGTCATTGTTGAGGCAAACAGTCACACAAAATGTAATGGATTTGCAATGAGCAATAATAGTTGCCAAATCATCTTATTCTGATGAGGGAAATCTGCTGAACACACAGAAAAACATCAGCAGCATTCTCTTATACATGCTTAATGACTGTCTTTGTTGTTTGTTTGTTTGTTTGTTTTGTTTTGTCCCCAAGAGCCATTTGATCCGCAGTACGTGCTGTGCAGTGCAACAGCAAATGTCATCTACTCAGTCGTCTTTGGGCGTCGGTTTGAGTACAGTGATGCACATTTCCAGAACGTTCTCCAGGCAGATGCTCAGGCAGTTATATTGGCAGGGACTGCACAGGCACAGGTCAGTGCTGCAGCTGCACTTGTTGCGAAATCCACAATTCTGATTCGTCATGATCAGGGCTCTAGTGGAGGCCACATGCACGCAAACACACTTTATCCACCTCTGAAATTTCAGACATAGAGTTTATAAATAAAGAAGCGCGCTCAACACCTTAGTGCTTCGAACTGGGTGCTTAAACTTACTTGATACTAAATCATAAACATTGAAAATAAATAAAGCAAGCACACGGCAGTTTCCTTTTACTTTTTTAATCGCCTCACAGACGTTTCGGGCTTTACCCTTCTTCAGTGAGATATGGCGATTCTAGAGTTCTAGACATCGAGTTTACCCACTGCTCAAAAGAGTTTATTCACTGCAACTGTTCACATTCAAAAAGCACACTGTATTATTCACATTCACAATTATGTACACTCATCAACACTCTAGGAACCATTTCATAGCACTGGTATTGTTATAAGCATTGGTCAATAACCTCCACCCTCACCAAACATGTTCTGAATACCATGAACAGAATTCATAGTTTACCCACCTCTTATTTGACCACAAACACCCCTGGTCACAATGCAACGTGATACATTTTGATCCACATTCCCCTGTTAATCTGTGTCGGTGTTCTACTCTTTCCCAGCTGTACAACGCCTTCCCGGGCCTGTTCCACCACCTGCCAGGTCCCCACCAGACCATTCACTCCAACTACAAGATGGTCACAGACTTCCTGCGAGAGCAGATCCTGAAACACACGGAGGACAGGGATCCGTCAGACCCACGTGATTACGTAGACGTGTTTCTGGGTGAAATGGAGAAGGTGAGACAGAGGCAGACAGATAGCCACTGGAATCCCACAAACCCAACTGCTTTTTGCGATGTTAGCTTTTGTCATTTTAATGTCATTTTAAGATTACATTACGAGGGCTGAGAACCAAAGGGGCGTAAGTGACATTTCACCAACTTTACGGAAGAGCCAAAACAAATCTAACTGCTTCTATATGTTCACAGTTAAAGACCTTATATTTATAAATATTTTACTTCTATAATTTTGTCAGCTAAGAGAGCTCATCAAGAGCTTTCAGGTGATATATATAACTCAATTTTGACCAAAATGTCACTTACGCCCCTTTGGTTCTCAGCCCTCGAAGATCACAAAACATTGACATTAGATTTGTGATAGAACACCACTGTGCAACATTAACATTAACAAGTTAAACTGCACTTACATCGGGAGGTCATCCAGTATGCTGGTGCAATAAAAGCAAGCTCCTCCTCTCTGCCTTTCAGAGTACTGATGAGGAGGCAGGATTTAACTTGGAGACCCTGGTCATCTGCACCCTCGACATGGTTGAGGCTGGCACTGAGACCGTTGCCACGACACTGCGCTGGGCCCTGTACTTCATGATGAAGTACCCTGAGATACAACGTAAGTGATCTATGATGTTGTTGTTGCTGTTGTTGTTTTTTAAATCATTATTTTACATACAACATTCAGTTGTCACTAGAGACCATGAAGATGTTCAACTATGTATTGTATATGAAACAGAGAAACATAACGTATGCACTGGTAGGGATAGCATTGTTGTGATGACATTATGAATGAAATATGCCATTTAGTAATGATCACTACATCAGAGGTCACTGACACACTATAATCAGCAGCTTTAAGTGGCCGTGTCTAAGCCAGCACATCTACATCTCTATTGCAGAAAAGATCCAGGCTGAGATAGACAATGTGATTGGCCAGTCACGGTTCCCAAACATGACAGACAGACCTAAACTGCATTACACCGAAGCAGTCATCTATGAAACTCAGAGGTTGGGAAATGTTGTGCCATTAGGATTTCCAAAGATGGCCTCCAAAGACACCACCCTGGCTGGATACTTTATACCCAAGGTGAATGATCCTTGACCTTTGACCCTGATCTTTGACCTTCTTTGACCTTTCAATCATCTGAGTAAAACCACATGCTTACCCTCCTAGCTCATTGAACCCCCAAAAGCAAGAGCAAGAGCAAGTAAAGGGGGGAAAACCAAACCAAACAAACAAGAACAGCTTTTAAGCTGTTCAATTTCAAGCCTTTAGTAAATGCTGCCTGAATTGTTTGCAATACTGTATATTTCTAAATGGCATGTGTGTCTTTATCTGCTCAGGGAACAGCGATAACTGCAAACCTGTCATCTGTGCTCCATGATAAAAATGAGTGGGAGACACCTGATGTCTTTAACCCTGAACATTTCCTGGATTCCAAGGGACACTTCCGCAAGAGAGATGCTTTCTTTCCGTTTTCAGCAGGTGACCAAATATTAAGCCCTACACCTATTTTTTAAACTGTGTCATCACACATTCTTGAAAAAAATTGAGTACACGTTATTATCACATTATTATGATGTCATTTTCAAATTGACACGTTGTTGCAGTGGTAGTCAATGACTAAGCAATCAACAGACAGAATGTTGTTGTTGCTGACACTGACTCTTGTGTATGTGAGTACACTTAGGTCTGGTATGTATCTTCATGTTGTCACATGTATTCATAACCCCCCAGGGAAGAGAGTTTGCCTAGGGGAGCAGCTGACTCGTATGGAACTCTTCCTGGTGTTCACCTCGCTGCTGCAGAGGTTCACTATCTCCGCAATCCCAGGTGTGGAGCTCAGCCTGGAGGGACTGCTAGGCTTCACCTACTCGCCTCCTGCCCATAAGATCTGTGTCAAGCCTCGGTGATGTCCAGGCCCTCTTCCTTCAGAAACACACAAAGAAACAAAGACAGTCTCAATATAAAACTGTTGTAGGATCACCTTGAACATCCTGAAATGGATGTCAAATCAAGTAAACCATGGAACCATGTAAAGGCGGATTAATGTCTATGTCTGATTGTGAGATTGTTAATCATCATAATTGTGAGAAACCTAGTCACTCCACATAAATGTATTAGCTTGCTTAAAGGGAAACTATGCATTTTGGCAATTTCTTTGCTGTTATCTTGTTTTTCGTTTTTCTGATTTGTGTTTCATTTCACTGGCTCTGCCATGACATTACAAGATCGCGAGGCTATGAGACTTTTTGTTTGTAAGTACGGTGGCCCGCCAGCTCAGTTCAAAATGTTATTCCGCTCACAGGCACTAGGTGGAAGCGACACTGCCACCATTCAATCTGAAAAAAGATACATAACCGAAACTGTTCAGTTAAGGTAAATTAATCTTATATGTATATAAATCACTGTGTGGTCAAAAATACTTAAATATAAACAGTTTTCTCTCAAGCTGATGATACTTGTGAGTGATGATTATGGGTGATGCCTTTAAAAAAACTTGAGATTGTGATTCACAGTGCCCTTCACTAGTATACATTTTCCGTGGCGATAGCTTGCCTTGTTTGCAAGCAGAGGGATATGAGTGCAGAAAAGGAATGTGTGGACTTCTATTCACCCTTAGGTTTTCCAGGAAAACTTGTCTGAACCCAGCTTACATAACAGGCTGTCCAGCTGACACACACCCTCCACACACACACACACACATTTGTTAACAGAGCGGCAGCTCTCTTCCTGCTCTGTCTCATCGGAAGCAAGCCCAGAGTGCGCTAATGCTCTCACACACACAACAACAACAGTCTGCAGGGCTTTTGTATCGGTCCACCATGTTTTCCGAGAGCTCTGAACGAGCTTGTTCACAGTCTCCTGGGCTGCTTGCCTGCCTGTGAAACCTTTAAATAGTCTATATATATTGTGTCAGTGCTGGGAGGGTTTGCCTTTTGTCTGTTATTTGACATAATGTATGTTTTGAAAGCACATTATTTTAAACATGCTGCCTGCTAGCTGTTCAATAACAGGGAATGGTCATGTCTGGAATAAAAAGGGTAGTGAATATGATGATAGTGATACTGTGTGTCGGAAAATAAAAGATTTCATCATTTGAATATGCCCTCAATGTGTACAAATAGCAGCAAGATAAATACATGGTTGTAATAGCCTACTACAAGCTATCTATCTGGCCAACTAAACCAAAGCCTTTTTGTGCCTCTCTGAACAATCTCAATATCCTTATCTCCAAAGCCCTAGGATAGGTCAAAGTAAACTTGAGTAAGCAACATTATAGGCCTAATGTTGTGCATGAAAATTAAAGGAGTCGCAACAAGGAATATGTGTTTTTGCATGAGGATACAGAAACAAATGAATCACTAATCATGGAAACATGTTTCCATAAGTGTACAAGCATCGTTATCCTGCTATTTGAGAGAGAAAAATGAGAGGGAAAAATAATAAGGAAGATGATTTAAACAAAAGAACAAACAATCCATATTAAGTCTGTCTGGTCAGAGAGAAACATTCTTTTGGGCTCCAAATAACCTGCATGAACTAAAGGAATGTTCCCATATGGGCATGTCATGTCAAATCATGCTACAGTATATCAGATAAGGTGTTGCTCCACCATCAGATGTTGTTCAGACTTGGTCTATTTTAAGAACGGGTCCAAAAACCAAGGCCTGGGTAAGGCGCACAGTAAAAAATGAAAAGTTATGTTGTCCAATTTATCAAATCATAGGTTGTACAATTAGATGAAACTAGCCTAGTTCTGAATGAAACAAATCCTTATTGTGTTGAATGGTCATTCTGGGGTGCGTTTCCAGAAAGCATCCTACCTACAGTAGGCTAACTTGCGTCGCAACCTTGGTGGTTTGCTTCGTCGTTCTTGGATTTGGTGTTTATAGAAAAGGTAGTTCAAACTCAGCAATTTCTTGCGATCATGCACATAATTTGCAGGGGGTTTTGGGGGTCATAACCCCCCAAAAAATCATATCCAGCTAATATATCTTACACGTGAGATAACTTTGCTTTTCAAGATAATTGATGATTGGTCAGTAGGCGGTAGTTTTACACTATTTGGGCTATAACTTACCACATAACGTGCATCCGAGCAGGTTTGGTCGGCAGCATAAGGCACTATAGTTATAGAGTGACGCTAAAACAGAGCCACTTTCGTATGACAGAATACCCTGGCTTTGAGCGCAACATACCCACTAATCGAGCTTCGTAGGATACCCCATAGATGTCTATAGTTTGCCAGTGTCCTATGAGGTAAAGCCAGAGGGTGTCAGAGATTTACTGTGTTGAATCAATGTCACTGAATTGTAATTTACAGTAAGTTGCCGTTTGCTCCAATACAGTCACACGTTTTGGGGGGGATTGCATAATTTACTTGGAGATGTCACATGCTATCTGCTGTGGGCTAGTTCAGAGGTTACGGCACTCCTTTAGAGTGCGCACGCCTGTAGGCTACTGTACTTGTATACGTACACACGGTTAATGACAGTGCATGTGAGTAGGCTTGCTCTGGGGAAACAATGAAACATTATTATTATTATTATTATTTTGTAGCAATCTTAATGTGCTAGTAAGTGGGCAAAAGGTGTTTAAAATGCTTTCCAACTTCTTGGTGAGGAAACACACATTCACCAAAACTGATTAGGACATACTACCTCTCTCAAACCATTTGAACATTAACTGAGATTTTTATATATGAGGAGAAGAGGGAAAGAGAGGGAAATGGCCAAGGAGGTGAATAGAGAGAGGTGACCAGAGGGAGAAGGAGGCGACAGAGGAGGTACAGCAATTGAAGAAGGAGAGAGAGAAGGTGGTGACAGAGGAGGTACAACAATTGAGATAGTGAACACACACACACACACACACACACACACACACACACACACAACCATTAAGTGGACAATGTTAGCTGCTTGATTATCTCAGTGTTCTGGCAAGGCTCATGGGAACACAATGTAATGGTGACATCAAGGCATCCCATGTGTTCATTTGCCTTACTTGTTCAGTACTTACAGTAGGTGCTTCACATTGAACATGATTTTGTTGGATGAATTCATTGTTGGCAAAATATGTCAGTTCAACGTAATAACATTGTGTTTGAAAGAAAAGCATGAGTTTGTTTAATTTAATTCTTTGTTTGTGACAAACCATATTTCCCTTATCTTATACTGAATTCAATTAGAAAAAGTTGATTACTCAATCGGAAGACTATTTGAACAAAATAAGGATGTGTTTCATCCAGAACTAGACTGTTTTATGTAATTGTAATGTAATATGGTTTGATAAATTGGACTGCCCTGACTTTTCCTTTTTGATTTCTAGGCTACCCTTACTGTAATTTTAGTCAGGACAACTAAAAAATGTAAGGCAACCCGCTGCCAAAGATCTTTGAGTAAACTCAACGTATAAGAGCAAGTTGGTACATCATGGTTCCAAGCTATCCCTTACGAAAATTAACCATGGATTAATCATGGTTTATCTGTACAGTGGATGAAAAACCGTCATGCCCACAACCTTCAGATTGTGAGACTAAAACAATATCTGCACTAACAAGGGTTTAACTGCAGGTGCAAGAACGGAAAGCTCATTTTCAACTCATGTGGGTTGAACTTGAAAATGATAGATTATGGTCCTAACTACAGCAGTTAGGGGATTATGGGTAATATAGGGTAATAAAGTGACATAATGGATCATGTGAATCTGGGAATCACAGAATCTAGGAAAATGGTTGCTGCACAGTGTCAGATTTTACTTAAAAGTTGTCTACTACATAATGGTTAGGTCCCAAAAACCTGTAAACTATTTTTGTTCAATTTCAATGGTTGCATATTTTCATGCATTATGTGTCTGCAACTGGATGTTGGTGCACAGGCAAGGGATTATCCATGTTTTGTAGTTATTGCAGGGTAAGGGATAGCGGCTGTCGAGGTGTCCCAAAATACAGAATTAATGAATTAATGAGGCGAAGGCAAATATCTCCATGATGCATAGGGGAGTGGAGCTACAGGCAGCTATAGCTCACTGGATCACTGAAAAGAAGGAATCGCTGGATTTACTTGGTTTTATCACGTACACTCAGAAAAAACCCACACTGGCAGTGGAGCCCAGAGAGCCCCTTTCCCAATAATACTATTAGAGGGGCCAGAATTACTGTCGGTCATAGGGCCCAAGTTCTCTCGCAGCACCCCTGCAGACACATAATGCAAAATCCCTTACTTTGCTCATCAGTTGTCTTATGACATACTGTACACATCTCAAAAAGCCACCATAAAGAGTAATGAGAAAAAAAAAAAAACATTATAAAGTATCACTTACTTAAAATATCAATGTCCTACCATGGCTTCCAACATGACAAACAAGACATTTTAAAATCCTGAGGGCAAAGAAAATATGAAAACATCAAAATTGAACAAAAATAGTTTACAGTCTTCATTTTTGGGACATAACTATTATGTAGTAGACAGACTTTGAGTAAAATCTGAGACTGTGCAGCAACCATTTCCTAGATTCCGTGATTCCTAGAATCCATTATGTCACTTATTTACTGCAATAACTTCAAATCGTATAGGATAATCCCTATAGCCTTTGCACCAACATCCAGCTGGTAAACAGTCAGTGAAGGATTGTGTCATTTGTCAAAGAGTAACCTATTGGGTTACTTTATTACCCTACATTATGCAATAGCTACAACATGGACCGCCTTTGCACGAAGATCCAGTTGCTCTGCATAAGTAAACAGTCAGCAAAGGATTAGGTCTTTTGCAGGACAATAGCCTTTTCTCAAACATGCAGCCGAGTATGATATTGAATGTGCTTGACCTAAAGAGCTTCATGCTTTTTCTCGTCATATTTCTTCTAATTGTCGACTACCTGAAGAATCGAAAACCTCCAAACTATCCCCCGGGGCCATTGGCACTGCCCTTCGTGGGAAACCTCCTCAGTATTGACTCCAAACAACCACATATTTACCTAACCAAGGTGAGAAAAAAGATCAACTTTCCCATATCAGTAAAACACATGCCATAATACGTTTCATGATCATTTGTGACCATTCAAAGCGAAATCAGTCGTTTTGCGCACAACGTTATTTTGAGAAAATCAACAAACTTAAAATGTTGAATTTCACGTTTTCGCATAATTCGACTGTATACAGTCTACGGTTTCATATCGTGGACGCATTTCACGGAAAAGGTGATTTCTCCTCTTCTGGCATCATGACAGGAGAACCATGTCAACTTTGGATGCAGTTATCTTAGCGAGTTTGTGAAATAACCTCGATATAGGCCTACATATCGTTGGAAAGCTTAGTTTATGGCCGTTCACGTGAGCACAATAACTTTATTTAGTAAATTTTACCGAAACGACTGGTTCCGCTTTACAGGGTCTAATTGGACATACTGTAGTTTACTGCAAAACCTGTTCATTCTGTTTGAGAATAGAGTTAAAGTAGCCTCAAGCTCTACACGTAATTGTGGTGAATGGAAAATGGAAAATTACTATTTTCCTCAGATGCAGTCATCGGTTATAGCCTATAAATGTAAATAATTCACTGCAAAACGTGTTCATTCTGCTTGAGAAGAAGGTTACAGTAGCCTCAAGTACACTGAAGAAAAAGAGGCTGGATTTACATGATTTTATCATGTACAACGGTTGCACATGAATTAAATGTATAGGTTTACAAAGCTGATTCATGCTTGATCAAACAATTTCAATAAAAAATATTGAGCTAAGTTTATATGAAGCCTTTGCAAGAACACTGAGATAATCATGAAGCTTAAACTAAACGGTGCTGCCAGAAGTAGGCTATTCACATTAGTCTCTTAAAGAGAACTATGAACATGATAAAATCAAGTAGCCTAAATCCAGAGATTCATTTTTGGTCATATTGCACTGCTACTGTACATGGATAGTAAATGCCTAATGTTACTGGATAGCCCTTAGCTATTCTAAAATCTAATATTTCAGAGGGTTCTTCTGATTTGCTGTTGTTGTTGCTGTTGTTGTTTTTTTAAAAAAAGGCGAAGTTGACTTATCAATTATGTCTTTATAGTTGGCGGATGTTTATGGCAAAATTTTTGCTTTGCGTCTGGGCCGAGAACAAACCGTGTTTGTCACTGGCTATAAAATGGTGAAAGAGGCTCTTGTGGTTCAAGCTGAGAACTTTGTGGATCGTCCCTTTAGCCCATTGGCTAATAGAGTCTACCAAGGAGATGGTGAGAAATGTGATTTTTTCCATTAATCAGTGTCATCACATGCCATATGTGTGTTATTATTTATGATTTATGTCCCATATCTATCTGAACTGAGTAGATGTCAGACATGGGTTTTATTCAGGTAAGTCCCTGCAGGGACAGTGTATCTCAGTTGTAGTAAAAACAACTTTTGATCAATATTATTGTTTATTGATCATACCGTATACTAATGACCACATCACCAGACATCAGGACATGATAGTAAGACAATGAAAACTATTAACAGGATCAGGAACACAGTGCTCCTTTAAGTCTTTGTCTGCAGATTTCAGACAAGGAGGAGAGTGGCATGTAGCGGTTCTTAAGGCTAAATTATTTAATTAACGTATACTGTGTGTGGAGAGCATTCACTCCCCATTTATCTCGTTTTTGACGGAGGTGAATTTTAGACGGCATTGACGCGTGGTCACACGTTGGGTTGATGCGGGCCCTTATCCCATGCATCATGCTCACTCATTAGAATACTGCTGGGCACCATGAATATGATGCTCAAGTCAGCTGTTCATTTCTGTATATCAGGAGGTCTGTTCCAAAGTAGTGGACATAAATGGAGAAGGCATCGTCGTTTCACGCTGACCACACTCAAAAACTTCGGCCTGGGGAAGAAGACGATGGAGAATGCCATCTCTGAGGAGTGCCGCTACCTTCAGGAGGAGATGGAGAGCCAAAAAGGTACAGGCCAGGAAGAGGAAGTGACCCGGTAACATTCCACTGACTCCCTGCTTCTAGTAATGAGAATCGACTGGGATACTGAAAAGATAACAAGATTTGTTCTTAGAACACTGATTGGATGCTTTAGAGAACTACCGCTCTAACAAATGCATGAGAACTGTACAATATTGTGTATATTTTTTGTTAGTGTTTAATATTACACATATTTTTGCCATCTCAAACTTGGATCTTTTTGCTCTCTTCTCCATCCTCCCAGGTGATCCATTTGATCCAAAAGTTCTTCTCAACAATGCAGTTTCTAATATAATTTGTCAGATGGTATTTGCACAGCGGTACGACTACACTGACGATACTTTCAAGAGGATTCTTTATTTCATGAACAGAGCAATATCCCTAGAAGGATCAATATGGGGCCAGGTATTATAACACTTTATAATCCATAATCCATACTCAGCTCAGCACTCTGTTTAATATTTCAAGATAAGAGAGGAACATCAAAGTTAGTTACCTGCAAGATCTCCACATTTGGACACTGTGAAGTTGGATCCATTTGATCCAAAAGTTCTTCTCAACAATGCCGTTTAACATCATTTCATTTAAGTCAGTTATGTTGAAACTTGGGGTTGCAGTTCATATGGCTATTTGTATTCCTATTGTCTAATTTCTTGTGCTCATCTAGTTTGCAGGCAGGAGTTTCTAGTTTCTAGTTTGCACCCATTTGGTCAGAAGGAACAGCATAGTTAAATTACTCACTTACTAATATGATTAATTACTTATTTGTACTGTAATTGCTAGATACTAATATTCAAATGTATCTGCTATGATATTTCTGAGCACAAATGGCTGTCTCTCCTTTTTTAGCTATACGAGGCCTTTCCTGCCATAATGAAGTACCTGCCTGGGCAACACAATGATATTTTTAGCAACTATGGACACGTTCATGCATTCATAAGGAAAGAAGTGGAGAGACACCAGGACAACTTTGACCCAGAGAACCCCAGAGACTACATTGATGCCTACATCACTGAGATGAAGAGTGTAAAGTCTTCTTGTTTTACTCAAATATAAAGGGCCCTAATTTCATTAATTGGCAACAAGCAAGGCAAATCCCATGAGGAAGATCCTAACTGTGCCAACATGGTATGGGTGGGTGTTGGTAGGGAATGGAGAGAGTGATAACCCCACCAGGTCTTGAACCTGGGTCTCCAAATTACTAACCCTGAAGCTTGACTACAACACCTATATAGAGCCAGACCCGTTGGCAGTCAGAGTGCATACTCAACTGTAGTGACGGTACTCTGACATGGTAAATTAAGTGCACCGGACTTAATCCATTTTGCTTGTATTCCGTCAATGAAATTAGGGCCCAACATGTTAATGTTTCAATGTTAGAAGTTAATATGTTAAGGCTTACTGTTGCATGTTACTTACTTATTACCTAGGAGGCTTACTGATTTACTGATTATTTCATTGTAATCTTGTAGTGTGACTATATTGTATAGGCTACTATACAAGATTCATTGTAATCTTGTAGTGTTTGATATAGTGTGTTGATTATCTATTCTTTAGGGATCACGTGACCCCACTGATGGCTTTGATGAGACCGCTGTGGTTCTAAACTCAATGGACCTGTTTCTCGCTGGGACTGAAACCACCGCCACCACCCTGCTGTGGGCCCTGAATCTCCTGATCAAATACCCAGATGTACAGGGTGAGAGTCTCAAGCATATGTTGACTATGTAAAGAGTAGGGTTTACCCTTACGAAAGGTTTCTAGAGATTTGCTGAATGTTTCCCATTCTGTGGAATTACAGAGAAGGTGCAAGCAGAGATTGACCATGTAGTTGGGCAGTCACGCCAACCCAGTATGGCTGACCGAGCCAGTATGCCGTACACCGAGGCTGTGATCCACGAGATTCAGAGAATAGGAAATATTGTCCCACTGAATGGTCTACGGATGGCAGAGAAGGACACAACTCTGGGAGGATACTTTATACCCAAGGTGGGGTCAAAACGTCCTTCAACCCTCTCTGGTGGGGTTTTCTTTCTCGGTAGAGCTGATGAAAGATTCCTCGTCCATGTTGGATTGACTTGTTTAGTACATCACCGATGACCTGTTTTGTACGTCACTGTGATTACCAGTCTCACATTACATTGATATGGTATTTATTTCGGTAGGGAACAGCTCTGATGCCCATGTTGACATCAGTGCTGTATGATAAGTCTGAATGGGAAACACCAGAGGAATTCAACCCAGGTCACTTCCTGGACTCTGAGGGCAAGTTCAGGAGACGAGACGCCTTCTTGCCCTTCTCTGCAGGTAGGATTAAATGTCCAATGCAAGAGTGATTCAGTCGCTTAAGATGGGTAACTGCTCTAGTTGTATGTCTCTTCATACAATTATGATATAGTGCTCTTATCTAGATACAGTATATAGTGCACTCACAGTCATTAACACCCCAGGATTCATGACGTTTCCAAGTGCTTCTCAATCTTGCTCCTCAAATGTGACAGGATTGTTGTTCTTTTTCCATCGCCTGATGAGATGCGCCCAGGGCACAGAGCACATTCACCACAGCACTTCATGCTGGAAGCCTTTTCTTGACACCTCTGCTGTTTTGTCTGAATATCTTGCAGATTAAAGAAACTCTGCATCTGTTTTTTCTCACAGGAAAGCGGGTGTGTCTTGGGGAACAGCTGGCCAAGATGGAGTTGTTTTTGTTTTTTGTGAGCCTGTTTCAGAAATGTACGTTTTCCACCGAAGATGGAGTTGAGCTAAGCCTGGAAGGAGATGTGGGATTCACACGCAGCCCATTGCCTTTCAAAATTTTTGCACAGTCACGCTGACAGAGCATTGACCTTTTCAATGCATTTAATTTATGCAACATTTAGAAAATTATACAACACATCGCAGATGCTATATCATTATATCATCATTATATTCTTTTTTAGAAAAAGGTCAAACATCTTCACAAGAATAAGGGAAATGCAAATATGGTTTACAGTAATGGTTTGTACTCACTTGTTTTAATAACAAAAAATAATTGTAATAGTTTCATCTACATCTGTAGAAATGTCCATATTATGTATAATTACACTGATGAAAAATCCCATTAAACTTGTTATCATTTTCCTGACAATTGTGTCGTTTTTTAACATCAAGTATATCAAGAAGCAAGTATAACATTTTACAACAAATTAGTGGGTTTGTACTTACGAGCCCCTCATTGCTTAGTGTGCGTGACTCAGCATAAAGGGTTTGTCCATATTGAACCCTCCCTTACAGCTTAGTGTGCGTGACTCAGCATAAAGGGTTTGCCCATATTTGCCTGTTGGGGGAGAACATTTGTAGTTTTTAAACTGACAGGCTATTGCATAACAGAACATAAGCAGTTGCAGTCAAGTTCACCTTTTGTCTTTTCAAAAGGATGTGTTGTTTACACGCAGAAATGAATCATATCAGGTGGGAGTGAAGAAACACATGCACAGAGAGAATGCAGTGTGACAGAGTGTCACATGCTTTAGCGGCAACAGAGGTTACAGTGCTGAAAGTCAACCAGGCCAAGTCCAAATAGTCTTACTGTAAATGGTTTGCCTATTATTTACCAGTGGAGGGAAAAGATATTTTCACAGACGTGGAATGTTGTAACAAATTGTGGCTCAGAGATAGTATCTAGAACCTTCAAGGATCACAGTTTGGGTGCACAATCTGGTCAACTAATTACTGGACACCTACAGGGAACGTCTAAATAACACAATCCCTAATAAATACGTTTTTAATCAACTCTCCATCTCCTCCTTCTGTCTTCTTAGAACAGGATTCAACATAAGCAATGGGCTGCTGGCCCGGGGCAGATAAAAGAGCATGTCGGCAAGTTGGTTGTGCAGTCACTGACCAGTTTGGGCTAGTGTCTCAGCTTTTCCTTAGTAATGCTAGAGAGTAAGATTATGTCTTTGATGATAAGGTAAACAAAGAAATAGGAAATAATAGGAATAATGAAAACAAAGACAACTTATGGCCTTTTTACATAGCCTTTACACATCAAATCAATCAACCAGTTAGTTGACCTGCAATACATTACATTATATCATCATCTCACTAATCCCAATACCATCAGGTTATGCATGAGCATGACTGTCTCTCTGTCTTCCAATGTATTAGTCAACTTTGTCCTTAATTAGGTTTTTACCTTTGCTAGTTATTCTGTACATGAATTGACTTGCAATATATATATATATATATATATATATATATATATATACTGTGTATATATATATATATATATATATATATATATACACACACATACATATATGGATATATAATTTTGTTGGGTTAGGAAGGAATTTGAAAAAAAACAGGCAGTTTGTGTATAGAGAAAGTCTTTGAGTTAAGCTCATGATAAATAACATGCATCCACATACAGTAGGCCTATTATTTAAATTTACCCATATTGTTTAATATACCCATAAAATGTAAAAAATGTCATTTGTAAATAACAAAAAGACATAAAAGCATATCAAACCAATAAATCAACCAATCAGTGAGTCAACAGTGTTGAATCATGTCTGTCACGAGTGAAACACACAAAGGCCTACAGGCAAGTGCATTGAGAGCAAGGGTGAAACCCAGAAAAACGTCACATGCTTCAGTGGTAATAGTAAGTAAGTAAGTAAGTAAGTAAAATGTATTTATAAGGCACATATAAAATACAGTTTACACTGACCACAGTGCCGTACAGGTGCAAGTTTAACAACCAGAAAAGTAGATACAATTAAAAGAAACATTGAAAAAATAAATAAATAAATAAATAATTAAAACAAATATATAGAGGTTATTGAGCTGAATACAGGTCCAACAAGTCTTTGGAAAACACAAAGCCTACAAGGCTTACAAAGGATGACAGGACACATATATCATCTTTCAGAGTTCCTCCTGATCACAGAATCAAGTTGCTGAAAACCTGCAAATTAATTTAATTGAAAAAACACATACATATTTCTACAATCTATAGCATCGTAGGCTCTTGACAAATATCTTCAATATGGACACTAAAGAAACAGAATGATATATGGGCCTATATAGCCTAGTAAAAATAATTTATTTATGTAGCACCTTTCAAGCACAGAGCACAACATGCTTTACAGACAATTATGTCCCCTGTGCAGGTTTGGATTTCACGCCACCTCTTTAGGCCTATACACACAGTAGGCCTGTATAATGAGGTAGGCCTACAGTATATGGTGTGAGTTTTGTCGGACAGTTTGGAAAAGCATATCGCAATATGTCCAGCACAAAAGTACTGTAGACAGCAGACTGTTTTTCAAAGTAGCCTAATATCACAGACCATGATAAAAGGTGCATGTGTCACTATTAGTGTCTTGAATGGCCTAAAAAATAGTTTACAAATGTAGCCTAAAAAGGTCATAATAAGCCCTCTTGGTTTTGTCAAGCAGGAATACACAGTGTCCTCAGGAATTATTGGCACCCCTGGTAATGTCATCTTCGTATTGAAGTTTCACAATGAAAACAGTGAGCAAAAATCCAACCTTGAAGGGAAACAAATTTATCTGGCAATTAGGGCACAGTGTCTTTGACTGCTTTTGAGGCTGTTTTACCTTTAGGGGCTGCTTTTGAAATACATTTCAATTGACAACAAGAATTCATGGGTTTCATCAGGTCCCTTTCCACAGGTGTATTAGCCTATTCAAGCACCATGCAGTCTAATGAGACCCATGCATTGATTGTGCTGTAGCTACTTCCGGACTCCTAACAGATGCTATAAGGCAGGAAATGACTCTCTTTTGAATCGTCTCGCCTTATAATCTTTTTTAATCGTCTCCCTTTGTCTCCGGTTTAACTGCCTCTAGTAGGCCTAATGTTTTAATTGTGTAGTTATTTCACAGCCTATTCATAGTTTCATCAGTCAGAGCCCGTCAACGAATATTATTAGACATTGTCTGGTTTCATCCACCCTGCATTCATAAGTTTAGGCTACCTGTGGGAACCTGGTGAAACATGAATAGGCTAGGCTAGCCTAGGCTACTTCACTATTATTTTAGCTCTATAGAAAACTATTAGTCTTGAACAGATAAGCAGAAGTTTAAAATTGTGAATTGACAGTAGGCTATCCTAGCACTGAAAAAAAAACGAGTTTCCTTTTCTCATCTCATCCCCAGCCCCTCCCCAGCCCATCCCGACAGGTGGCCGCTGTTGTTTTATATTATTCCGAGTGTGATAGACACGCCTCGGACATAAACTATTTGCACTCTTTATGGAGTAGGCCTAGACTTAAAACAACAAGAGCTAGTGAGTTTTGAAGCCAACTCTGTTCGTCCCCGTAACGACTGTGTTCCGAATAGCCTACAAAATGCTTACTTCGCTACTGCAATCGCTCGACTTGAAGAGCATTTTGCTTTTCCTCGTCATATTCCTTTTAATTGCCGACTACATCAAGAATCGAAGACCTGCTAAATATCCCCCTGGACCACTGGCATTGCCCTTCGTGGGAAACCTATTCAACATCGATTCCAAACAGCAACATATTTATTTTACCAAGGTGAGAGAACAGAATGTCTATAGACCTAATAGGCTAAGCCAAGGGAACAGCGCCTGACATTTGATATTGTTAGTAGCCTAGCTTAACGTAGTCTATTGCTATAGCCTACGTCAAAATGGTCCGTATGGGTGGTTGACATGACATGGCCTTTTTTGGTCCAGAGTGTCAAACTGAAGTAAAGAAATGTCTAAACTGCAAATAGCCTACATGTGGTTATATTGTTCAGAAAAACCTGCTTTATATGAACATGGACCATGCCAGTCATATCTATTTCTCAAAATGTTCAGCCAAACCAGGAAAAGCTCATATGGCGTGACTGAGCCTATTTCATAAAGTTTGATTTTGAATTAAAAAAAAATCTAATTAATATATTTTCCCATTACTTAAATACAATGAATACTAAAGATTTCTACTTGTAAGTATGTAGGCCTATTGTTTAAAGTCCAGGCATAATATTTTTGAACAAGCCATAAACAAAAACATTTTGTCCCAAAAATCAATATCATATGGTGTGACCCTAAATTATGTTTTTTAAATGTGCAATTGTGTGGAGACCTTTAGGGATAGGGGGTCCTTCCTCATTCAGGAAGTATAATAACTTCTCAGAAGGACATTGAAAGTTTACGTGTTGAGTTATCTCTCATATTTCTTTCAATAAATCAAGTATTTCCAGCACTCCTATCTCAGTTCCACTTTTTGCTGTCTTTTGGTGTGACCCATTTTTCAGGAAAATTTCAAAAGTAAACAGTTTTTTGGTCAAAATTACCTTTACATCTATGTTACCATGTTAAAGTGAGCATATATGATTTTGGTCCTAGCATGTAGCCTCAAGACTCATTGTTCTGCTAAGTGCATGAAACCTCATATGGAGTGACCCCATATCATAGTGTGATGGGGTTTTGCTGTCACACCATATGATTTATTTGTCACACTATATGATATAATCTGTATTTTCCTAGGCCTACATGAATAATGTTTTTTTCAAACATATGTTTAATTAATAGTTTAGTGTTATACATATTTGAACATATTTAACATTTTGTTAACATTTATTATTTAATATGTGGCACCTATTAGGCTACCCAAGTGCTATACAATATCTGGAATTCTGTTTTACAAAGTTCTGAGTTTTTAACAGTGATCCTTTATGTGATATATTTGTCTTAAACTGTGATTTATTGTTTGTGAAATGCATATATTCACATTTTTGCGTTAACAGATTGTTATTTGGTGTAATTTATCATATGGTGTGACACCATATCATTTGGTGTGACATCAAGAAACATCAAGAAATTATGAAAATAAAAAGGCTTTCGGAGTCTGAATCATACAAATCTGAATGTAACAGATAGGAAATAGGGTCAGCAAACATTGTATGCATTTCATTTCTTTTGTATCAAAATATGTCCAAATTAATATGAAGTTTATTGAAAGATTAGGGACAAATGCCTTACTTTGTGTATTGATGAGTAAAATGTACTGTAAAATATAATACATTAACACAAGGAAATGCTAGATCTTGATGAAGTAAAGATAGAAGATTATGATACACTGACTCACATAAAAAATATATACCCCATCATAGTTTTACACACAATAACTTTCATGTCACACCATATGGTAATTTTAGTCACTAACACAAGACATTAGTGAATAAATATGAATTCCAATACAAATTCTAAAAGATCATACATATTTTGGGAATGGGAGAGTCAGTACAACATAACTAAGTGATTTCCATGCATAATATCAGATTTTTTTTTTTTTCGGCCTAAAACGTCAACCACCCACATATGCTTTGTTTATTTGATATTCAATTGACTCGTAACTTGTTTTGTTTGTTATTAGTTGGCTGAGGTTTATGGCAACATCTATGCTTTACGTCTGGGCCAAGATGAAGTGGTGTTTGTCACTGGCTATAAAATGGTGAAAGAGGCCCTAGTGGGTCAGGCTGAGACCTTTGAGGATCGTCCCTCTAGCCCAGTGGCTAATAGAGTCTACCAAGGAGATGGTGAGAAATTAGATCTTTCCATTAATCAGTGTCATCACATGCTATATGTGTGTTATTTATGATGTATGTCCTATATCTTTGCTGAATACAGACATTGGTTTGATTCAGGTAAGTCACTACAGACAGTGATCTCACTTGTAAAAACGACTTTTAATATCAATATTATTGTTGATTGATCATGTTAATGGTCACATCACAAATCAGGATCAGGACACTGAAAAACTTGAACAGAACAGTGACACATTGGCAGTGTCAGATTTTATTCTCTGTAAGTCAGAGTAAGATCAGAATGAGTTTTAAGCCATTATTTTCAGGTAAAACAAGTGCATCGTCTTCCTTTAAAATGTATTGAAATGGACATTTCACATTTTTGTCATTCTTTAAGGAAGTAGCATACTAATCTGTGCATTTAAGCGTGTAAAAGACGTGTGTCATGACTCACGGCCATATACAGTATGTTGGGTTGATGCAGGCCCTTATCCAGCATCCCATGCAACATGCACACTCATTAGATTACTGCTGGGCACCATGAATATGATGCTCAAGTCAGCTGTTCATATCTGTATATCAGGGGGTCTGTTCCCAAGTAGTGGACATAAATGGAGAAGGCATCGTCGTTTCACGCTGACCACACTCAAAAACTTTGGCCTGGGGAAGAAGACGCTGGAGAATGCCATTTGTCAGGAGTGCCGCTACCTTCAGGAGGAGATGGAGAGCCAAAAAGGTACAGGCCAGGAAGAGGAAGTGACCCGGTAACATTCCACTGACTCCCTGGCCGCTTCTAGTAATGAGAATCAACTGGGATACTGAAAAGATAACAAGATTTGTTCTTAGAACACTGATTGGATGCTTTAGAGAACTACCGCTCTAACAAATGCATGAGAACTGTACAATGATTTCTGCCAAAGCCCAGCTCCGGAGTCAAATGGAGAGTTGCTAGACTACACCGGCATCAAATTAGATTTGCTGCCGCTAGGGGCGTCTAGATTTCTAGGCTAGTTTTCTAATGCAGCCAATCAGTGTTCTAAGAACAAATCTTGTGATCTTTTCAGTATCCCAGTTGATTCTTATTTCTCAAGAGTCATAATTTTGAAGGCTTGCCGACGGCAGCTTTAAGCATCCTGCTACTTGCAAACAAGAAGATGATTAGTTTAGCGCTATGCTATTGCGTGGAGAGGGAGTTTGAAAGACAATAATTTATCTCACCCCTCCGATTGAGCCCTGCTATGGTGAGTTTCTAGTCCCTACAGCTTGATGTGGGTCTAGCTGGCTATAAGAAAACTACAGCTCAAACAATGCATGAGAACTGTACAATAGTGTGTTTTGTTTTGTTTTGTTTTGAATGTTTTATGTTACAAATATATTACCTTCTAAAATGTTAATCTTTTTTGCTCTCTTCTCCATCCACCTAGGTGATCCATTTGATCCAAAAGATCTTCTCAACAATGCTGTTTCCAATATAATTTGTCAGATGGTATTTTCACGGCGGTATGATTACACTGATGATACTTTCAAGAAGATTATTCATATGATGACCGAAGCAATATATCTAGAGGGAACATTATGGGGCCAGGTACCATAGCACATTATAATCCATAATCCATAATCCATACTCTGCTCAGCACCCTGTTTGATATTCTAAGATAAGAGCAGAACATGAATGTTGTTTAAAAATTACATTATTTCATTTAGACAATTATATTACAAGGGCAATGTTAGTATGTCCCAGGAGAAACTTTGGGGTTAAAGGAACTCGCCACCGTTTTAGGAAATTGGGTTATTCACTGTTCACTGTGTTCCCGAGAGTTAGATAAGTGAGCAAAAATATTTTTGTCTCAGTGAATTCAATGGCGTAGTCTGGCAGTGCCTCATGGAATCCTTTGTTGCCGGATAGCATGACCATGACATGAGTATGAGTTAACCAACAGCAAATAAAATGTAGCCTAATTACTTCTTGTAGGCTCCCTCTTCACAACGAGGACAAATGACTATGCAGATTAAAATGAGGCCTCTGTTTCCTATAGGCAGCTATTGACTTGGGACTACAGTATATTGGGGCAATGCACTGCTACTTAACTGCAGAGATATCATGCAACACATCATTACTTTCTCACTCGCCACAGCACGGACAAGTAGCATTGCTTCGCCCCAATATAGTCCCAAGTCAATATATGCCTAGGAAATCGCCTAGTCTTAGTCTGCATTGCCATTTTGTACTTGTGAAGACGGAGGCTGCTCTAGCGCAGATGATGAATAACCCAATTTCATACGTCCATTTGTATCCCTAGTATTGTCTCTTGTCTTGTGCTCATATAGTTTGCAGCAGGGCTGTACGCTTAGCTTTTTCACTAGGAGCATAGGTGCTCCTATAAATGAAAAAAAAATGTAGGAGCACAGAAAAAAAATGACATTTCCTTGAAAACCTTATTGCCTTAAGCAGGATACCGATCATTCACAGCAGTGGCAATCCTAGTCTCTGCTCAAACCCTCCACACACACAGAAAATGGCTTGTCTGGTTTCTATTTCATATTTTGAATTCACAATTTGTATACATTTAGTTAACAATTCATAGCATTATAGGATAATTACTTATAGCTTAAAATTCAAAGTAATTTGAAATCTTCATATTGATTACACTTGTCTTTACTGATACTACAGGGGTGGTGTGTAGGTCTAATTGAGTGCCTGTCACTTTAAGAAGTAGGCCTAACACACTTTAAGAAGTGCCTACCGTAGCCTACATGAACATAATTAGGTTTCATTCGGTTTTAGGAAAATAGTCGCGCATAGTTCAAGGATACATGTTTTCATTAAATAACATGAATGTTTAAAAAAACTAACAACGGTAAAGACAAATATTTCCGGTGTAATAGAAAAGATGAGTGTCCAGCAATGTTAAATTCTATGATTTAGGTAACCTACTGTGGCATGGCATTGTGAGTTGTCCGTTCACTTTTTCCTTGGTCATGTTTAACTGGCTGGGTGCTTAACTTATTCTACCATGACTTGTCTTGGAGTTTGGCAGCCTATATCTGTTATATCCAATGTGTGACAACCAGAGCTCAAAATAAAACGTTACCGTTACGGTATTCTCCTGATAACGTTAGTGGAATGGATTTAATGTGAACGTAGCCTACATAAAAAGACGCAGTGGCTATATGATACAGCGCACATTTGCGATGAAAATGTTCCGCCTTTCTAAATCAGATGTAGCCTACACCGAATCGTGGTTAGATACATCATTTAGACACAGAATCAGTAGGATACCATTTTTGTTTCATAGAAGTCTACCAGGCCTACAGTATGTCAAATGCAGGCTCGGGTGAAGCTGGGAGGAATTTAACGTACGGTTTTCACGATGATTTAGCCTATCAACTGTGATAATTATAATATTTGAAATGAACACGGTAAATGTTATAGTCAACATTTTTATCATGGTTTACTGTTTCACCGGTAATCGTTACATAGTCACCAACTGATAACGAACAGATTGAAGAAAAAGAAGAATGGATTTGGAGTGACATTTCTTGCGTGTGTGTGAGAGTGCGAGGTTGATGCCGAAACTGTGAGTGTCCAGCCAGGTGTGTAAGAGTCGTCAACTCTGAAATTTGTATGCGCAAAAATTGTACTATACTTTGATCCACTTGGTGTGGATTCATTTTAGGAGCAAAATGCGAATGAAAGGGTTGAAATCAGTACTCGCACGTGTGCGAGCATTTTCATTTTTATACTCGCACTAATATATTTTTACTGACGACCTGCTCGCAGTGTACAGCCCTGGTTTGCAGGCAGAAGTTTCTAGCCTCTAGTTTAGACCCATTTGGTCAGAAGGAACAGTGTACTGTAAGTTAATTACTCACTTTCTAATGTGATTTGTAACTACATATTACTGACTCTCCTGTTTTAGCTATATGAAGCCTTTCCTGCCATAATGAAGTACCTGCCTGGGCGACACAATGATATTTTTAAAGACTATGAAAACATCAGTGCATTTATAAGGAAAGAAGTGGAGAGACACAAGGACAACTTTGACCTAGAGAACCCCAGAGACTACATTGATGCCTACATCACTGAGATGAAGAGTGTAAATATTTGCTTGTTTTACCCAAATATAAAGGGCCCTGATTTCATTGACAATTGGCAACAAGCAAAGCAAATCCCATGAGGAAGATCCTAACTGTGCCAACATGGTATGGGTGGGTCAGCTCAGTGCTTCCACAAACTAGGCTACACAGTACCTTTTATGTAATGGTTATGACTATGTGACTGTTGCATGTTACTTCATTACCTACCGGTATAAGGCTTACTTGTTTTATACACACATTATTTACATCTGGGATTATTTCATTGTAATCTAGTAGATAATTAGTAATAGTCACCTGGTGCCATGTAGACAGTGTAACTGGATTATGAGGTTATGTTGATTATCTATTCTTTAGGGATCATGTAATCCCGCTGATGGCTTTGATGAAACCGGGCTGGTTTTGAACTCACTGGACCTGTTTATTGCTGGGACAGAAACCACCTCCACCACCCTGCTGTGGGCCCTGCTTCTCCTGATCAAGAACCCAGATGTACAGGGTGAGAGTCAGTCAGTCTCAAGAATAAGTTGATTATGTAAAGAGTAGGGTTTACCCTAAGGTTTCAAGAGCTTTGCTGAATGTTAACCATTCTGTTGAATTACAGAGAAGGTGCAAGCAGAGATTGACCATGTAGTTGGGCAGTCACGCCAACCCAGCATGGATGACCGAGCCAATATGCCGTACACTAATGCTGTGATCCACGAGATTCAGAGAATAGGAAATATTGTTCCATTGAATGGTCCACATATGGCAACGAAGGACACAACTCTGGGAGGATACTTTATACCCAAGGTGGGGTAAAAAATCCTTCAACCCTCTCTGGTGGGGTTTTCTTTCTCAGTAGAGCTGATGAAAGATTCCTCGTCCATGTTGGATTGACTTGTTTAGTACGTCACCGATGACCTGTTTTGTACGTCACTGTGATTACCAGTCTCATATTACATTGATATGGTATTTATTTCGGTAGGGAACAGCTCTGATGCCCATGTTGACATCAGTGCTGTTTGATAAGTCTGAATGGGAAACACCCGAGGAATTCAACCCAGGTCACTTCCTGGACTCTGAGGGCAAGTTCAGGAGACGAGACGCATTCATGCCCTTCTCTGCAGGTAGGATTAAATGTCCAATGCAAAAGTGATTCAGTCACTTAAGATGGGTAACTGCACTAGTTGACTAGTGGCTGCCGACTGTACTGTATCTTTCTTCATAAAATTATGATATAGTGTTCTTATCTACGTAGACCTATAGTGCACTCAGTCATTAACTTTGTGCAAACCTCAGGATTCATGATGTGGCCAAGTGCTTCTCAGCCTTGCTCCTCAAAGTTGAAGGGATTGTTGTTCTTTTTCCATTGCCTGATGAGAAAATCCCTTTTATTGCACAAAACACACACAAAATATTCAGCACAGCACTTTATGCTGGAGGCCTTTCATTGACAACTCTCCAGTTTTGTCTGAATACCTTGCAGATTAGATAAACTCTCCTTCTTTTTTTTTTCTCACAGGGAAGCGGGTGTGCCTTGGAGAACAGCTGGCTAGAATGGAGTTGTTTTTGTTTTTTGTGAGCCTGTTTCAGAAATTTAGGTTTTCCACACAAGAAGGAGTCGAGCTGAGCCTGCAAGGAGATGTAGGAGTCACACACAGCCCCTTCCCCTTCAAAATTTTTGCACATACACGCTGACAGGGCATTGACCATTTCAATACATTAAACTTGAATTAAATTGATTAAAAATCACAATTAATCTTGTTTTATGTGACAGTTGTGTCATTTTTTTTATTAATATCATCAAATATATCAAGTATCAAGTATAACCACCATATAAGTCCCTTGATTGGTTAATTGTTGGCGAACAGTCCATTCACAAATCCACATGGCAATCTGGGGTATCCCCTAAGGAAGCATATTGCATTGATGGGGGGGAAAAGACGGGCCCTGATTTTCTGAATTAACAATTTAATATGACATTTATTCAGAAAAACAAAAACCAGCCTCTGACTGAATGTTAACTAGACTGTTCCCATGCATGAACCTTCATCTAATTATCCAGTCTGGGATTACTATTTATACAAGGGTAGATAGTTATTGATGCTGATCACCACTACCGATTCAGGTCTATTGTCATAAGCAATCAGGTGGTAGGCCAATCTGCAGTAGCAGAACTAGACTTGGGGGTGGCCAGAGGGTGGTCAATTAAGCAATAAGCCCCGAGAGGCCACGCTTGCGCCTCATGCCTAACAACAGCCATTATTTAGCTGTTCTAAAATCAGTGCAAACAACGGACTTGAGTGGCTTATTGCTTTTCTAAAACTGTTACATCTATTCGGCAAGATTTCATGGAACAAAGGCACAGCAGCGAAAAATGTAACAATGTATTCATATAATCATTCTTCTGCCAAGAAATATATGTGTAGTTAGGCTGCGTAAGCCCTGCCTGATCTGCCAGCGATATGGATTTCACCCTGAAACTCAGGCTGGAAACCTGCACATCTATTAGTCCGGCAGCCCAGAGCCTTTTGATCAAAGGAGAAGAGTATCAATGTTTGAGCACAGGGGCATCCAGAAGATGACCTCTCCTATGAAGATATGGATGTCTGCCGGAGCCCCACTGCTGCCCCTGGGGTCCTAAAAGAGGGCTGAAAAAATGTGTTTGATCAAACGTTCAAAAGTACCATTTTAAACTAATCTGATATGAACAGGCAGGTCAAACAGAGTACTGAATGGCCCCTGCCAGACAAATTATCTGCTGCGAAGGGCCCGGCAGACACCAAAAAAGGGCCCCTCAGATATGGCTTAGATCAAACGAAGGAGGTACCACATGAAACCACCTTGAAATGAAAAAGCATCCCATTGAACCCAAAAGTCACCATGCCAGACGAATGACTTGCTGCAAAGGGCCTGCCAGACACCCCTCAAATGCGGCCCCAATAAACAATATTATATTGACATAGATTAAGTACGGGATAATGGACGACACGCCGTGCGGTTATTCAAAGTTAATGCACGTTCTAGACGGTGATACGGCCCGACGCGAAGCGGAGGGACGTTCCGTCTAGAAAAGTGCATTAACTTTGAATAACCGCACGGCGTGAAGTCCATTATCCCGCTTATTCCACTGTTGCCACTGCGTTGTGTTCGTTTCCGGTGCTAATTTAAATGTTTTAATCGCTAGAACTGTTTTGTTTGTAGAACTACTTTTCCCAGACACATTTCAACTAATTTCTCAAACTGCGGTTACTAGTTCTAAATGGATGGTTGCTATGGCCAAAAGCCAGTCGTTAGTTCTAATCTCCCGTTGTCAAGCTGGCATATCCCAAGATTCTGATCAACGTTAACTTTGAAAGATTGCTATTTTTCTTAGCCTACTGCCACCTAACTAGCTAAATGACACCTCTGTCATATGCTAAACGTTACTATGATCTGAACGTCTGTATTTTACAGCTTGTATGTAACGTGACAGTGCATTTAAACTTCACAACAAGTTTGGCGAATTAATATTCAAGTGTAATACGGTCAAAAACAATGGAACTACTTCATAGCCGTGCGGTTATTCAAAGTTAATGCACACCCTTATAGAACGCAGAACAATGGGGAACTCAACCGAGCAGTGGAATAAATGTTGAGAGTGCCACTTCAAACAGTTTCTGAACCAATTGTGCACATCCACTAAGTACAACCATCAGCATGCCAGACACTGTCTGTTGCAAAGGGCCTGCCAGACACCCCTCAAATGTGGGCCCAATACACAATAGTATACAATTGACATAGATTACAGACCACATGACACCACCTTGAAATGAAAAAGCACATCCCACTGAACTAAAAAATCACCATGTCAGACAAATGACTTGCTGCAAATGGCCTGCCAGACATCCCTCTAAAAGGAACACAACAATTTCAGGAACTCAACAGGTAACAGAACACATCGCACACAATTAAGAAGAGGTTATCGTATTACAATATGATATCAATGTAATTCGGCTACACAGCCTGCCGAAATGACCATTGAGTGTTTTACCAGTTTGAAAAACATGGGCTCCTTCCAACGCCCACCAGAAGCGTACGTGGCGCGTTGCGCCACGAAAAAAATTACCAGTTTGAAAAACATAGGCCTAATAATCATTCAGCCAATAACGTCGCCTATACTCAGACTGATTTTTGTGGCCAATGCGCACCCTAACCGACTCTTCTACAGTCAGGATAATAATACAATACACTTATATGATGTTTAACGTAGGCAATTAAGAACGCGTCTGGGAAACACCCGTATCTCATTTACGCACACATATGTAGGCGGTCCTTTTGGGTGAAAAAAACCCCAAAATCTACCCTAGGCTACTACGGTTGACACTGCCTATTATGTAATAAAAATGTTACCGACGTGAAAAACTGCTAAAATAAGCACTAAAAATCAAGGCCCGCCCCATGACAATAATTGGCACCGTGGCAATTCGAGAGCTCCACACAATGTTGATGCCACATTTTTGACATCGACTAGGCTACTTAGTGCGGATAATAGATCATAGCTCATTACTACATCTCTACAATTGACGATTGTGTGGCAAACAAATACACGTAGGCCAACTACATTATAATGCGTAAAGTTAATAGCCTACGCTTGAGAAAACAGTGGGCTATGACGTAGACCCTGACGATGCGGAAGCTTCACCGAAGTTGCTGCGCCATCTAACCCCACCCGGACTCTTTTAATAGAATATGAGATTAAGATATTAGCACCGAGTTCTAGAGCCAACTGTGGTCGTTCGCATTACGACAACTCTAACAGTGGAACATGCAGCTTAGTCTTCTGCTGGGATCGTTCGACCTGAAGAGCATTTTGTTCTTCCTCGTGGTATTCCTTCTAATTGCTGACTACCTGAAAAATCGAAAGCCTCCAAACTATCCCCCAGGGCCATTGGCATTACCCTTCGTGGGCAACATCTTCAACATAGATTCCAACCAGCCACATATTTACTTCACCAAGGTGAGAGAAGGGTAGCGCTCTCAAGTCAACCAATACACTGATTTGGCTTAAATTGAGTGTTTTTGTCATTTGCTATTACTTAACAGTTTATTAGTCATCTTACTACTTCCTGATACACCTGTTTGTCATTCGAGGAGAAAGAGATTATTGCATATCAGCCACACCATGTGGAGGGAAGGGTCTAAGGGTAATGCATAGGCCAACACGGGTTATTGGTTTCCTGAAAGAGGTTTCTCTGTTCAGGAAAAAAAATAGATGGTGAATGTATACATTTTGTCTTTTTAGCTGGCTGATGTTTATGGCAAAATATTTTCTATGCGCCTGGGCCGAGAACAAACTGTGTTTGTCACTGGCTATAAATAAGTGAAAGAGGCTCTTGTGGGTCAAGCTGAGAACTTTGCGGACCGGCCCTTTAGCCCAATGGGTGACAGAATCTACCATGGAAATGGTGAGAGATTTTCTCTCTTTTTTTCTCACTTGTCATTGCATGCCATGTGGCTGTATACCAGTTCACCCATAGGCTGGCAGCAAATAAAAGATAAATCCACCTGTTCATCTCCATACGACAGGGGGTCTGTTTTTCAGTAATGGGCAGAGATGGAGGAGGCATCGTCGTTTTACGCTGACCACACTCAAAAACTTCGGCCTGGGGAAGAAGACAATGGAGAATGCCATCTGTGAGGAGTGCCGCTACCTTCAGGAGGAGATGGAGAGGCAAAAAGGTACAGGCCAGGAGGAGGACCTACAGTAGTAACACTCTGAAGATATTTTCTGGATTTGGTGCGGCAGTAAGCATTCCGCATTCTGCATTCTGTGATGGAAATCAACCCAGTGGAATTTGCTGGGATGCTGAAAGATTGAGTCGAGATTTGAGAACATATGCAAAAACATTTTTGAGCACCAGTGTCCTGACTGGTTGCACAACAGAACGATTTAGAAATCAAATTAATGAGATGATGATGATTAATGAGAGCTTTAGAAATGTTAGTTTGTTCAATTGGTACTTTTATTATTATTATTGTTTACTTTTATTATTATTTTATTTTACAAAAAAATATTCAAATAATTTGCTCTTTTCTCCATTCAGGTGATCCATTCGATCCGAAAGTTCTTCTCATAAATGCAGTTTCCAATATAATTTGTCAGATGGTATTCGGACGGCGGTATGAATACACTGATGATACTTTCAAGAAGATTCTTAATTTAATGAACGACGCAATATCCATAGAAGGATCAGAATCGGTCCAGGTATTATTATCCAGGCACATTATAATCCATACTCTGCTCAGTAGTATTTTAAGGTCTCTGTAGTATCTCCATAGTATCTCAGTATTCAGAGCCTGAGTATTATGGTCTGTCCTGTCTCCCACTAGCTGTATGAGGCCTTCCCTGGCATAATGAAGTACCTTCCTGGGCCACACAATGACATGTTTAGCCACTACGAACACATCTGTGAATTTATAAGGAAAGAAGTGGAGAGACACAAGGACAACTTTGACCCGAACAACCTCAGAGACTACATTGATGCATACATCACTGAGATGAGGAGTGTAAATATCTTCTTGTTTTACGTAGATAGCAATATGATGATGATTCATTCTTTAGCATGGCACATCGTTAAGATTACTTTTCAACTGATACAGCAGCAGTAGCTACATTGTGTTTACTTTCTATTCTTTAGGGATCATGTGACCCCACTGATGGCTTTGACGATCCCAGTCTGGTTTTAAACTCACTGGACATGTTTCTTGCTGGGACAGAAACCACCTCCACCACCCTGCTGTGGGCCCTGTTGCTCCAGATCAAATACCCAGATGTACAGGGTGAGAGACTTGGTGGTCCTTATGAGCATGTCAGTGTGTTGAATTGAATATAAATGGACGTGGACGTGTTTGCATTTGGTTTTAGAATGCGTCTTTGGGGATCTGAGTAGTCTGCTGAGACACATCACCAATATCAGAATATTAAAGGGATAGTTCGGATTTTAAGACACGGAGTTGTATGGGTTCCCTGTCAGCAACGTAGTGCATCAGCACTGACTTACTCCCGACAGCGTCCTGTGAGCCGAGATCCAGCCGGTTTTTGATCGTTTTTGATGCCGGACTATTTTCTTCAGCAAGTTTCTGGGGTCACGAAAGTAAAGTGTTTTTCTTCTCAAAACCATATGCGTTCAACAGAGTGATATATTTGCACCACAAAAACGTTGTCCAGCTGTCAGTAGCGCGCAGTGATAGGAATCGCGAAAAATAAGTAAGTGATAACGAGGTTTGAATTTTTCCTGGACAACGTTTTTGTGGTGCAAATATATCACTCTGTTGAACGCATATGGTTTTGAGAAGAAAAACACTTTACTTTCGTGACCCCAGAAACTTGCCGGACTACTTTCTTCAGCATCAAAAACGATCTAAAACCGGCTGGATCTCGGCTCACAGGACGCTGTCGGGGGTAAGTCAGTGCTGATGCACTACGTTGCTGACAGGGAACCCATACAACTTCGTGTCTTAAAATCCGAACTATCCCTTTAATGTCCATGTATACGTACTCACTATTTACACATGTATCCAAAGTGCACAGCCAGAGTGTTTAGATTCCACTATTGCCAATGTCACATTTATTAGAGCTCTAATTGTAAGGGGACGCATTAGAATGCATTATCGTTTACACTACAAAAGATATGTGCATCTCAGGCCACTGAACTTACTGAACATAAAATATGCAAGTTATATAGGACATATAGGACCGCTGCCAGCCATTTGTAGCCTGGAAAATCCAGACCCTGGTAATCTTTCAGATTAGCGGTTTGGCGACGAATAATGTAATGGCCCAACTCGAGGGGTGGTACCACGCATGCATTTGAAAATCTCGCTGCACGCAATTGGATAACACTACAATCAATGTTTATTCTGATTGATTCCAGATTTCGACGCAATTGGATATCACTACGACCTATGTTTACTGACTTTGAGCGTTGCAGCGCTGTTGTCATCAGTTTAGCTCACCTCTGGCCCACCTATAGAATGAGAGCATAGATCTTGATAAATTGAGAAAACGTACACTGACGGTCCTGTCTGTTTTCTCACAGGAAAGCGGGTGTGTCTTGGGGAACAGCTAGCTAGAATGGAACTGTTTTTGTTTTTTGTGAACTTATTTCAAAAATTTAGGTTTTCCACACAAGAAGGAGTCAAGCTAAGCCTGGAAGGAGATATGGGAGTCACACATACACCCTACCCATTCAAAATTTTTGCACACACACGGTGACAGAGCAATTATGTGTCTGATATTTTTCATCCTTAATTATTTTACATAATTAATTATTAGCAATTGCACTTTTTTAATAGGCTACATTCATTTTTTGAGGCTTTACTTTGACACAAAATCTGTAATAGGTAATGTGATTAATTGCATGTTATGAAGATTAACTGTATTGACTGACAATGTGTCCCAGAGTTTGTATCTGGTGCTGATTTAACGTAGTCAGCTGGTATTTAGCTGCAGTGCAGTAAACCTCCCTCCTGACGCCTGAAGACACATCCTAGTAGGTGATGCTAGCAACCTGGGCTTTTAGCTTACTTGCTACTGTGGTCAACTCCCAAACTGAGATGCTGCAAGTTGCGGGTTTGAGTTCAGCCGAGTGTGTATGGTCAACGCAAAGCAGAATACCGTAACAGTTATTTCAGAGGCCAGTTTAGGCCATGGCACTTAAATGATATACCCATATCCCATAAATGATATACCCATGAAGGTATTATACCTCTTTTATGTATCTTGTTGTATCAATGTACCATTTCAAAAATGTATTCCAATGTGGAAGTATGGTGACTGGGAAGTTTTTATTGCTCTTTCCTCAGTGGATAATTAATCTGACAATTACATTTCAGACAAGAGAGTCCACGGCCTAGAAAAATAAGTTGTTTGTAAATAATAAAGAGACATAAAAGCGTATCAAACCAATAAATCAACCAATCAGTGAGTCAGGAGTGTAAATGTACAAGCAAAAATATCACATGCTTCAGTGATGACAAAGGTTACTGAGCTGAAGTTCAGCTGAGTCCATCAAGTCTTTGGAAAACACATACAAGGGTCACACAGGACACATATCATCTTTAAGTTACTGATAAAAAATCAAGTTACTGAAAACCTGCAAATTAATTTTATTGAAACCATAGCCTACATATCTGTACAATCTATAGCATTTTAAACTCTTGACATATGTATATCTTCAACATGCACACAAAGAACCTAAATGAATAGGCCTATAAGTACATAGTAATTACATTTATTTATTTATTTATTTATTTAGCACTTTTCAAGCACGGAGCACAACTTGCTTTACAGACAATGTACCCCTTGTACAGGGTTGGATTTCATATGCCACCTATAGTTGGCCCTCTTTCTGTATTTTTGGAAATAAGCTTTTTTTGAAGCAAGGATGACAAAAACTGACGATATTGGTCATTGATTTAGATTTGTATTTTCTCTATATCTGAACTGATATTTAGGCCTATCTGTAGCCTAACTGTTATTTGTTACTGAGGTATATTTAGCAAGTGACATTATGTCAATAAATTTGACAATTTTGAGCTTGACCTAGGCTACTACTTTCTTAGAGTGATGGACAGGTGTGACTCGAGAAAGCCCCCTTGATCAAAGTGGGGAATGAAAGAAAAAGTTTGAGAACCACTTTTTTTTACTAGAAAACAAGCATTAGCATCCCAAATCAAATCAAGAAAATTAACATTCTTGACTGGTTGTCAATATCAAAACAATTGTTTTTTTATTATGTATTTTTCACTGGCTATGGCTCCTAAGTGATGCATGAGATAGACCTAAATATATGGATGGATAGATAGCCTACAGAACATCTATGATTCTGTAAATAGATATATTGTATTGGATGTGAGTTGTATCGGTCTACAACACCACTAAATGACATGAGAAACCCATGCTGGTATATTATATTCACCTGTGAAACAACCATATGTTAGTATATGTTGTGGTCTAGGCTATGGGCCCGTGTGTCTGGCAAGGGGCCTGCACTTAGGCTGCGTTTAGACTGCAGATCGGATATGCTCAATTCCGATTTTGTGCTCATATCCGATTTTTTTGATTGCATGTTTACATCTACTTTCGCCAGTGACCCAAATCCGATCATGTGTGTTTACATTTGCCAGACACTTGAAATGGCCCGCATGCGCATGGGCTAAAAGTTTCTTGTAGGGGAGAACCATAGCACTTTGAGATTGTCCATAATATAAAGTGCAATACAAATAAAAAATTTTATTATTATTATTATTATTAACCAGCACAATCGTAACACTTTTTTATTTTCTCAGTTCAAACTAGCTTTACACAAAGACCATAGCCTTGAGAGCAGTGAAACTTGACCAGAACAGAGTCATACATCTCTACTCCATGAAAGTTGAAACAGAATGTAACAAATATGTTGCAGTTTGTTAATAACTTAACTTAACAGTGGCATGTACCTTTGTTCCAACCTACGCAGCCATTAAAAAGTGCGGTAGGCTACAGTTGTAACAATATAGCGTCATGGTTGTAACAGTGCTAAAATCGTGAATCCTATAACATATTTTAACACAAAACACTGCTGGCTTAAACAAAGAACATCTGTTTTCATATATAATCAACAAAAAAAGGTCCAAATGTATGACTGTTAAAAGCTATAGTTGTATGAGTGATTAGCCATTGCAAACCATACGGTATTATGCTAGCTCACAATAACCTTTAAATAGGCTTATTTTGGTCCTATCGACTTGATAAAACCTGTTAATATAGTTGATGAACTGCTTATTTCTTACATGTCTGAAGCAATTGGTCCAACACTGATATTTGAAGTTGCTGTGTTAACTTTCATTGGGTGTGATCGCGGCACATAAAAATAATCCATAACTCGCAATCATAATTGCTCGCAACATGCGCGATAAAATCAGTTAATTTTGCCAGTGACGGGTGTTACAACTAACTCTTTTACTGTCTATGCAACTAACCCGCACAGGTCTAGGTCATGTTTTTTATTTTCATTTAATTGCATTTGCTGTGACTATATAAATCAAATGGCACTCATGTTAACTTGAAACAGATCGAGGGACTGACGAAATGAACGACATGTGATTGAAGTCTACACATTCAAATTTCACGAAGCAAAGTTTAACAAACAGAACTGCAGTTGCAGTTTAAAAAAATAGGCTAATAGCCTACAAATCGCGATGCTTGAATTTGGCACTTTTTTGCTTAATATCTCTGGTTGGCAGGCGCGTAGGAACGTAGTAGACCTAAGCATTGGGGGGGGGGGGGGGGCAAGAATGAGTTCCGTTGCGCGCGCAATTTTTTTATATTAATAAATAAAGGGGGCGAATTATAAGTCACATAAGAGATAAACAAAACCTATTGCTGAAGTTTTAATGGCCCTCTGTAAGATGCCGCTTTGAAAATATGTAGCCTATTTCAGTCTTTTTCTTAACCTATTTGGAACTGGGAAGAACATCTGCACATAGGCTGTTCAGAACACATTTCTTCCCTGAAAACGCACACAGCTAGTCTGTAGGACAACTGACTCCCCCAATGCTTCCCTTTACGTGGTTGCATAAACGTTGCTTAAATGAAAATATGTTTCTTCTTCTTGACTTTTCATATGCCATCTAAGTAAATTTTATGTCAGCTGACAGATGGATGCGCGTTTTGGGCACAATGAATGGGTTTGCCCTTAGTTTAAATGGAGACGCAGGGAGAGCGCGCTGTGGCTATTGTTACCTGTATGCAGCCAGCTCAACAAAGTAATGTGGTTAGAAGATGCCTGTATGCTGCATTGCCGTGACCATTTCCTTGTGGATTTTTCTCATTGGAATACAGCTAACGAACACGAAAGCTGAGATTGCCTTGCGCATCAGTGTTGGAACGATACTCAACAAACTGTGAGATAAACATTGTTTTTCGTGTCTGGGAGATCTCGTTGTCGTTTTTGACTGTCGGCTTCTTATGTTTATTGTTTGGACGTATGGACACTGAACTTTGAGGGGGTGTTTGTTTGTGCATTATGAAGCTTTGTGTTAATTAGTATTTGTCGGGCCTTCACCTCAGCGCGTAAGTTGCGCGCTAGGTGGCCACGAACGAACTCATTGCTTAATTTGTGACAAAATACAGTGAGTAGCCTAGCCTATTCATCTTTCATTTGTGTTTTTTCATTTGTTAGATAATGTTGCATGTTTGACGTAGTTTGTAAACAGGCATTCTGCCCGTTTATCTTAAGTCAACCGAGGCCTTCGGTTGCTCATATCCGCCCGTAACCTTATGTGCGTCGTGACAGTGTGTAGATTATAATAAGGGGCAAATTGTTACACATTTAATTTTAAAAGCATAGCCTATAATAGGATGAATAAAGTGTATGGACTTGCTAAATCCAGGTAACCAGATAATTAGGCTATGTGCCACGTCCGATTTCGCAAGTGATAAGCCTACATTTAAAAGCGACAGCCATAAGACTATATTTAGGCTATCGTAGACTAGCCTACTGTATTCACCCACAATAGGCTATCCTCTTAACTATTTCGAAAAGAATGAAAGAAGGCCGTACACTAAATATGTGGACTGAGAGAGGAGCCTACATTAGCTTTCAGACACTCAAGGTGAGGAAGTGCTCCATGCTGCATTATTGAGACGGGCTTCGTTTCGGGAAACATTCTTAAAACACAATGTAAAAGACCTCCGATGCGCAGCGATAGCTATAGTTATGGGGCCGTAACTCAGGAGGATATAATTGAGCTAAGTAATCAACAACATCTGTACTTTGCAGCGTTTTTCTTTCGGGAGGGGGTCCAACATTGGGGGTGTCCCGACCCCCGCGGTTCCTACGCGCCTGGGTTGTAGGCTATTTACAGTAGACCATTCATATTTGGATGGCTATAGGCCTACGATTGTAGATAATTAGGTATGCTACAAATGTTTTATTCTCAATACATGGTCTACGGAAACGTAATAGTCTATCAAAGTATCAAATAGGGCAACTTTTAACACGCTCCGAGTCCGCCAGCGCGCCCACTTGGAATTGTAACCTAACGTCACCAGGCGCAAAATTGTCACAGATTAATGACGTGTGGGACGCATTGCACTGGAATATCCGATTTGTGTGTTTAGACTGTAGACACATGCACACAAATCCGATCCATATCTGATTTAAAACCACATACGAAAGGGGCCTGTATCCGATCTGAGGAGATCGGAATTCATGTGTTTTTTTTTCTGTTTACACTGTCGTGGCACAGATCGGATACGTGCCACATGAGAGCAAAAAATCGGATTTGGGTCACTTCAAACTGGCAGTGTAAACGCAGCCTTAAAGATTGTGCTGATACCTTTTGCACCCATTTTTTTGGGTGGCCCTCAAAATAAGCCAACACCCCTCACCCCTTGAGTGGATGACAGTTAGGCCTAGCCTACTGTAGGCTACATGTCAACATTTTCCTTTCATCACAATGACACTTAATATTTCAATAAAACAATGTTAACCTGCATTAGCCTACAAATTACAAAAACAACAGAGTTCAAAGAAAAATAGGGGCAGTGATTTTACAGTTCACATCAGGAAAACGAAAAGTGATGAAAGGTGTTGCCTCCAAAGTTAGAGAGAACCAACTAACACGAGCCACATTGATGTGCAGACGATGTCTGTAAAAAAAAAATGGTTCAAATGGGTTACTACAACCCATAGAGGCTGTAGGTTCTTAGGTTTCGATTGAAGCTTTAGCTTGACGCTCAGCAAACTCCCTCGTCTCAAAAGCACTTGAAAAGATTCCACGAGTCCACTTCTTATGTTTAACTGTTTACTTAAAACTCTTCAAGCAACATTACAAAAAATAATAAAGTTATCCACAAAATACATATATATCTCGAGGGTGAGAGCTACAGAGCGAGGTCAAAAAACGCTCCAATCTCCAATTTAATCGAGTCCGTACCTTTCCGGAAATGTTAGTAAAGTGTTGTTAAAGCGTTGCCAGCTGCAGCAGCGACATTTCCGGGAAGGTACTGACTCGATTAAATTCATTCTGGACTCTCTATCCGACCACATAAAGATGTGGGGATACTTCGGTTTGGCTTTAGGGACCCTCTACTCACTACCACGTAAGTGTAGTGTTGTTTGGAACAGTAGAAGAGGTATAAAAATAGTGTTTTGTAGCACGAAAGGACGTGCCCCGGTCACTTCCAGGCCAAGAGTTTTGCCTAAAAACGGTGAACTCGAACTTTCTCAAAATACATGCGAATGACATGATTTTGGTGTCAACTCAACGTATGTACTCCCAATAGTCCGAAAAATTTATCTAAAGTGCATTTCACTCCGGATTATCCCTTTAACAGTCGCAACTTCTGGTCGCAGCTCAGTCATCATTATAGCCCGTCTACCGACTATACACGACGTGATTGGCCCGGCCCTCGTTGAAATTGGCCAGCTCCCAAGTCAAGGGGCGTCTAGATTTCTAGGCTACCTTTCTCCTTTCTATTTCATCAATTCTTAATTAATAAACATTATTGTAATTTATTTAATGTTTCAAGTTAATAATTGCGTAACAAACTTGTACAAAAGGAGCATCTATCAGGTTAGACAGCATGCGGAAGGGCGGTGCTCGAGCATTATCTGTGGTCTACCTGCCCTGCATCATAATATAATTAAAGATGAGTTATTTTTCAGATGCATTCAGTAACTGATGTTCAGTTCGTGACTACAAATTACTGACTGTCCTGTCCTCTCCCACCAGCTGTATGATTCCTTCCCTGGCATGATGAAGTACCTTCCTGGGCGACACAATGACTTTTTTAGCCACTATGAAAACATTGGTGCATTTATAGAGAAGGAGGTGGAGAGACACAAGGACAACTTAGACCCAAACAACCCCAGAGACTACATTGACGCCTACATCACTGAGATGAATAATGTAAATATCTTCTTACATAAACAGTAAATCACCACTTTTTCACAGTTTTGTATGTAATGCATACTTTATCATGACACGTTTCAATTCTAGGTGTTATTTAAATTATTAGTTACATTATCAAGTTATGTATTAGTATTTACACTGTGCAGCTACAATCAATGCATACTGTATATAATGTGTGAATAACAGTTTGTATGATCATGTTTTCTGTTCTTTAGGGATCGTGTGACCCCACTGATGGGTTTAATGAAACCAATCTGGTTCTAAACTCACTGGACCTGTTTGTTGCTGGGACAGAAACCACCTCCACCACCCTGCTGTGGGGCCTGATACTGCTGATCAAAAACCCAGATGTACAGGGTGAGAGACTTGGTAGTCCTAGAATAATTCTAAAACTAATAGTTCCAGTCCTTCATTATGACTGGCTGAATCGCATTTGACGCTGTTGTAAAATCCAACACAAACAAGCAACTTGACCACTCCTGCGGTCACAACTTCATACAAACACAACTTCATACAAAAAGTTAGAGTAGCCACATCTTGACGTTGTCAGGAAACCATCAGTTAGAGGAAATATAGTTCTTGGCGGGAAGAATGATTATCTATTAATAAATCATTAAATTTCTCATTGCCCTCTTACCCAAATTATATATCTAACAACCGTTTACTAAGCCACTCGAGGGTACATGTATTTATGTTAAAGGTTGGGTATGGAATTCGCAAAACGGCCGCCATATTTTGAAAATACACAACTGATAGTCCCTCCCTCCATTCGGAGAAAATGGATGCACATTCATGCACAAGTGAAAATTCAGATGCGCGAGAGCGAGCCAGGCTAGGTACTCTTGAGCTGTATAAAATGAAATGCCAGCCTGGCGTCTGTACAGCACTATATGAGCTCTAGTCTCCATACAATCGCTCAAATCAACTTCCCCTAGCAGGTTACTTACAGTAGTTTACTAGTTTTACATTCTTTATTCACCTCCAAAGGGTTGTAGGTAATAGTTCCACAAATTCCCGAAGATATGCAGCTATGTGCACGAAAGGGTCGCGCGCGGGGGGGAGGAGGAAAAGACTGTTAGATTGACAAACGAGCTGTGAAATGATGCTAGCGGATTGAGAATATAATTGGCTGGAGTTTTTTGAGCCCTGCCCGTTCCACAGACTTGTTCCATTTCAGTGCTTCCAACTCAATGGTTATAAGTGGGTTAGGAATAGGATTTCAAGTGATTTCGCAAAAATGGGCAAAAAGCTAATTCCATACCCTACCTTTAAATCTCACTGATTGGATTAAGTAAAGAAATAGAATGAGATTAATGTGTGAGGAGTAAGTTTAACAGTCATGAGTGGTTACAGTACAGTGCATTACTGATTATAAGGTGGGCAAGTTAGACGTTTCATTTTATGTGTAGAATTACAGAGAAGTTGCAAGCAGAGATTGACCATGTAGTTGGGCAGTCACGCCAACCCAGCATGGCTGACCGAGCCAATATGCCGTACACTGACGCTGTGATCCACGAGATTCAGAGAGTAGGAAATATTGTTCCACTGAATGCCCTGCGGGTGGCTGAAAAGGACACAACACTGGGAGGATACTTTATACCCAAGGTAGGCCGTTCTCAGTCAAGCTGTCAAAGATTCTCATCCCTGTTGGTTTTACAGTAGGCTATACAGTATATTAACACACTATAGCCTAATTCTATTAGACTGTTCATAGATAAGTGATGGGTGTTGATGGTTTTCTCAGGGTACAGCATTGATGACCAACCTGAACTCAGTGCTGTATGATAAGTCTGAATGGGAAACACCAGAGGAATTCAACCCAGGTCACTTCCTGGACTCTGAGGGCAAGTTCAGGAGACGAGCCGCCTTCATGCCCTTCTCTGCAGGTAGGATTAAATGTCCAATGCAAGAGTGCACTACTGTATGTAGTTTATGCAATTCAGTCAGGACCACTTTGTCAATAAAATATTTTTATTTACTATTGCATGAAATACATTCTTGGCGGTATGTTCTGTTCTGGGGGCCCCCTGCCCTTCCATGTTCAACATGGAAAGCCCAAGGCAGGGAGAGCAGCAATAACCCCCCCATGGGGTACAGAACAGAACAAACATCAATGACACAACATTGATAAGTCAGAAGTATGAGGGGGTTAAGGGGAGGAGGTGGGTGGCAAAGTTGCAGAAAAGCAGATGGCAGCAGATTGGCAAAGGCAGTTTAAACTAGAAATGCAATTCCAAGGAATTACCAGTGCATGAAAATGCAAAAATATATAGATAGATAATGTAGATATGGTTACTAAGGTGTAGCTAGGGTAAACATGGTGGTTGCATAGTTTAAAGACAGTTGATGTGTGAAGTTAGACAGTTTAAAGCTTAAACATTCCAGTTGTAACTTAACTAATGTTTCTAAAAGGTATGTTAAAATGTTATCTAACTATGTTAACAATGATAACCAGGTTGATTGGTTTACTTAGCTAATGATTTATAACAGTTATGGTAAAAATGCTAACAATAATAACAATGTTAACTATGTTAACAATGTTAACCAGGTTGATTAGCTAACCTAGCTAATGATTTCTATCAGTTATGCTAAAAATGCTAACTATGCTAACTATGCAAACCAGGTTGATTAGCTAACTTAGCTAATCATTTCTAACAGTTATGCTAACAATGCTAACTAGGTTGATTAGCTAACTTAGCTAATCATTTCTAGCAGCTATGCTAAAAATGCTAACAATGCTAACCATGCTAACTAGGTTGATTAGCTAACTTAGCTAATCATTTCTAGCAGCTATGTTAAAAATGCTAAATATGCTAAAAATGCTAACTATGCTAACCATGCTAACTAGCTAACTTGCTAAAAATGCTAACAATGCTAAAATTGCTAACAGTGCTAACCAGGTTGATTAGCTAACTTAGTTGATGTTTTTTTTGCAGTTATGCTAAAAATGCTAACAATGCTAACCATGCTAACTAGGTAACTTGCTAGTGAGGACTTTTATTTTGAAACATTTGTTGCTAGGGTATCCATGGTGGCCACTATCAGGAAACAAGAAGTTACTGCAGTATAATCATGTTGGTTGCTATGGAAACGGTCATAAACGCTTAATTTTAATGGTTGCTATGTTGGTTGCTAGGTACATGGAGTTTTCGTGTAGTTGACTGGAAGCATAGTTGATGACTGACAGTTGGAATGGTTGAACAGTTAAATAGTTGAGTAGTTACAATGGTTAAATTATTTAATAGTGTATTATTGCAGTGAGGACATTTATTTTGAAACAGTTGTTGACAGAGGAAGTAGTGAAACAGGACCTGTAGTCTTAATGAGATTGTATGCTTAAAGCCTGAGACAGAAGGTGCCTCTCATATAGCGTTTACGCGTCCTCTCTCGCTCCTCGATCCTCACTGATCTACATAAAGAATGATGGAGCGGCAACAATGGGATAGTCTAGCCCAGGCATCACCAAATGGCGGACCGCGGTCCGGGTCCGGACCCAGTGACGGAGCTGTCCGGACCCGTTGAAATTGTCGGCCTAATATTATCAAAGAGCATCGTCCGTAGCCAAGCCAATCAACTCGATTGTTTACCTTTCAGCAACAGAGAATAGGCCTAGCGGGAGAGAGAGGAGATGAGAGAAAATGGCTTGCTCAAAAATGATGGTGAAAACCGAACTTTTAAAGATGAATGGACGGACGGACCAATATGTTCGTGCTGCTGTGAATATGCGCTGTGAAACTGTGGCGACGTTAGCGTGCGTCACTGAGATCAGACACGGGTCGTTAGAGGAAAGGTACACGCAGAAGTCCGCAGTGAGGGCAAGTAAAACTTGAAAAGCACTCCGAGAGCGAACAAACAGACAAACAAACGCAAACCCCGATGAAAACATTACTTTCCTCGGCGGAGGTAGGATAATAATTATCAAATTGAAAGCACACTATGACAGGT
>NC_085008.1:21238050-21250550 GCF_963854185.1 Sardina pilchardus | reverse complement strand
TATGATACACATTTTTGCATTAGGGCATTTTTGCATACTCTGCTATAAATGATTGCATCTCAAGACGTGTTTCAGTACTGAAACACATCCCACAGCTTTTAAAATGTGCTTGCTTTACTGAACAGAGTCTTCGAGACTATGAGAACTTGAGGACGTAAAGCAAGCGTCAAAAGGAAGCACAGCCTGTGTGTGCCCATATAAGGACCTACAGACAGCAGAGGACACTTACTGGTCAGGTCATCCAGGAGTTGGCATCTCAAGTCAAAATATTCAGTGCACTGAGAGAGAAACCTGCAGGAGAACACAAAGGGGTTTATAACTGTATCTGTGGGCAGGACAACACTGGGGATACTGTTAAGGCAGCAGTGTAAACGAAGCAGATGGATTCGTGACCTCTGCTTGGGGGTCAACAAAACAGCCAGATGTTATCCTGATAATTAAGGTCTGCTGCTGCTATATACTTTCTGTGGACATGCACGCGTGTGGGTTTGTGTGTGTATGTGAATAAATATGCCCATATGGTATGCGTGTTTAAGCATTTGTATAGAAGTGCTTGAATGTGTACATGCCTCTCTATAATAGCTAGTTATGTATATGTATGTATTTACATTCATGATTGTGCACAACATACTGTATGAGTGTACTGTGAATGTACTCTTGTCTATATACAGTATATATGTACGGGATAATGGACGACACGCCGTGCGGTTATTCAAAGTTAATGCACGTTCTAGACGGTGATACGGCCCGACGTGATACGGCCCGTCTAGAAAAGTGCATTAACTTTGAATAACCGCACGGCGTGAAGTCCATTATCCCGCTTATTCCACTGTTGCCACTTGCGTTGTGTTCGTTTCCGGTGCTAATTTAATTGTTTTAATCGCTAGAACGGTATTGTTTGTAGAACTACTTCATAGCCGTGCGTATATCTAAAGTTAATGCACACCCTTATAGAACGCAGGACAATGGGGAACTCAACCGAGCAGTGGAATAAATATATATATATGTGTGTGTGTGTGTGTGTGTGTGTGTATGTACAGTATGTATTTTTCTATTATATGTCTATTGTGTTTGACGTATGTGCGTGTGTGTAATTTTGTATATTATATGTGTGTTTATTTGTCTATAACGTGTGTGTGTGTGTGTGTGTGTGTGTGTGTGTGTGTGTGTGTGTGTGTGTGTGTGTGTGTGTGTGTGTGGGGTGCTGGTCACCTCTGGTTGATGCCCCTCATGATGCTGGTGGGGGACCAGAGGGGCAGCTGGGCGGACAGCACCACCTTCAGCAGGAACAGGTTGGGCTTCTGCAGCTCCGGGTAGGCCGACGCGTCCGTCTGGCTCAGGGTGTACAGCTGGTCGCAGGCCACACGCCGGATCTGACACACACACACACACACACACACACACACACACACAGACACACAGACACACACACAGACACACACACAGACACACAGACACACAGACACACAGACACACACACAGACACACACACAGACACACACAGACACACAGACACACACACGTTACAATGGAGTGATGAGTCATCAGGTATCTATACACATGCACTTGTCTGTGCCGGTCAGTGGTCGGTCAGTGGTCTGTCCTTACCTCTCCACTAGGTGATCCCAGCAGGATGTCTATGACGAAATCAGTCACACTTGGCAAGTTATAAAAAGATGCTGGAAAAGAAAAATTATAGTTAGTTATTGAGCTAAAAATGACATGGTTATGATATGGATTTGTGCGTCCTTTCACCTTTCAAGTGCATATTCTAAACACTGCATCACAATAGGAAATTCAACAAATCAGTGATTATACATTTTGTTATGCCCATCTCTGTCTATGAAAATGGCAGTTTTCTAGTTGTCTGCGGTATGTCTAGAAAAGACAGCTAGTTTTGCTCAAGACTATGTCTAGTTTTTCATGTTTCTCTGTGTGTGTGTGTGTGTGTGTGTGTGTGTGTGTCTGTGTGTCTGTATGTGTGTGTCTGTGTCCAGTGGGGGGCGCTCACAGAGTTGCTGGCTGCGTAGCTGCAGGCAGGTGACGAGCAGGGAGAGGGCCTCGCGGGCGATGATGGTGTCTTTGATGGACACGCACAGCTGCTTCACACAGATGCCCGCCTGCAGCGTGGTGGCCTCGCCCTCACTGCCAGAGCTGCAGTTACTGCCTGCGAATGCAACACACACACACACACACACACACACACACACACACACACATTTTATACACTCTATTGGATGCCACTTTACAATCAATCAAGTCTTCTTAATAATCCAGTAGATCAAAGCAGTTCAGTAATCGATCATGAGTTTATACAGGTTCAAGTAGTAGTTACTGCCTGGGAAAGCAACACACATTTGATGTACTTCACACACGCAGGCAGAGCACACACAGACACACACACAGTTGACATGGTAATGACATATCATCAGTGCTACTGCAAAACACTTCAGTCTGTGTGTATGTGCATGTGTGTGTAAGAGAGTGAGTATGTATGCGTGTGTGTATATGTGCATGCTAAATATGTGTGTGTGCTGCTGAGCATGTCTGTGTGTGAGTGTATGTGTAAGAGAGTGAGTGAGTGAGTACGTATGTGTATGTGTCAATGTTGTATGTCAGTGTATGTGTGTGTGTGTGTGTGTGTGTGTGTGTGTGTGTGTGTGTGTGTGTGTGTGTCCCACCTGTGCTGCTGACCCTGCTGCGCACCCCCAGGGGGAAGAGAGAGTTGGTGCTCTCTTTGATTGGCTGGCTGCTGCCCACCAGGTCCAATCGGCCGGCAGCCGCAGCCCAGGTCAGGCGCATGAAGCAGGCCACTGTGGACGTGAAGTCCCCCACCTCCATCGTCTAGTGACGGGGGAACAAACGCATACACAAGCTTAGGTTACATAACCGCCGAGCTGCATTGAAAAACACATACCCGTAATTTCACGACTATTAGCTGCGGCTTATACATTGATTTTGCTAAATTTCTTCAGCTATGAGGTCAATACATGAGGACAGTTTATATGGTATCAATATGGTTTTGTTTCTTTTCACTTGCATAAAACACTGTCCTGCGGCTTATACACAATGCGGCTTATATGCGGGAAATTACTGTAGCTGATGATTTACATGAAATTCATTATTGCTTAACTGGGCTAGCATAAAACACAAAACCCACATGCACGCACGTCGCACGCACAGCCTTCTTGAATTTCCCCTTGGGGATCAATAAAGTATCTATCTATCTATCTGCCAACACACAACATGCACAAGCGTGTACACTTAGACACAGACACACACACACACACACACACAGACACAGACAAAGAGGGTGGCTCTCAAACTCTCTCCTCGATGCTCGGTCCTCGAGGGGCGTTCCCACTGATCTATAACTAACAGTGGATAGACTATCCCAGTGTTACCGCCCCATCATTCTTTATCTAGATCAGTGAGGACGAGGACCGAGGAAGGAAGGGAGGATGTATAAAAGACAATTGAGAGACACCCATAGTGTGTCTTGGTACTAAAAGCTGCATGTTCGAGGTGTCGAGGCGCTCTCCCACACCTGGATGGCGACGCGTGCGGCGGGGATGATCTCCTCCACGCGGATGGACGAGCGGTCCGACATGCTCATCTGCCGGTAGGACGACTTCTCGGGCGTGCCGCACAGAGACAGCTGCCGGCCGCCCTGTCGTCCCGCGTTGCGGAACGGCCGCGACGACAGCGTGTCCAGACCATCCTTGCTGTACTCCTCGTCCAGGATACTGGGCATGGTCTGCCCTACCAGCAGGAACCTGCAGGGGGAGCCACACAAACAAGGTCAGTTAATACAGGGAGACGACTGAACACCAATGCAGGCGTGGCTTTTGACTTTTAAGAATAGTGAAAAGCAACAACTCCCTCTCTAATGACTAATAACTTTTAGACTTTGACAAGAGTGTTACTGCGCATGTGTAAGCGCGGCGGTCGTGTAGAGAACAATGTCAGAGTGCTGTATGTGTAAAAAGTGCTCGAGTTAAGTTAGATGTTTTGCACCCTTTGCTGCCATTTATTCGAGTTAACGGTCCTGACTCAATTCCTGCATCCTGATTAAGCACATCTGTCTAACCAGGGATCTAGATCATAGACACACGCACAAACAGGAAGTACAGGTATAGGTGGGAGTACCTGGCCAGCTGCAGACATATGGAGTAGACGCCCTGCCTGGTCTCATAGTCCACTTCTGAGGGAATGGAGTCCCGCTGCATGACGTTTACCACCAGGCTGGACACAGGCACACACACACACCGACATGAATCAACATCATATGTGTTACACACTCACTCACTCACTCACTCACTCACTCACTCACTCACTCACTCACTCACTCACTCACTCACTCACTCACTCACTCACTCACTCACTCACTCACTCACTCACTCACTCACTCACTCACTCACTCACTCACTCACTCACTCACTCACTCACTCACTCACTCACTCACTCACTCACTCACTCACTCACTCACACACGCACACACGCACACACACGCGTTGAGTATGGTTGAATACCTCAGGCCTCCTGCTTTGAGGAAGTTCTCACAGAAAGACTTGACGCTGGTCTTGGCCATCTCGTCATCAGACGTGGGCATCAGTTTTGAGCTCAACACCTGACAAAGACGGAGACAAACGAAGATAAGGAAGACATGTCAGATAGGCAACCAGATATTAGTGATGTAGTCAAGACCGCTTAATCCAAATCATTACCAAGACCAATAGGTGTCGAGACCAAGACCATGTCAGATAGGCAACCAGATACAGATACAGATACAGACACACACACACACAAACTAAATTCTTGATGCTGTGCATCTGTGTGTGTGTGTGTGTGTGTGTGTGTTGCTTACCTCCAGGTTGTAGAGCACTCTGAAGGTGGACATGCCCGGCGCGGAGGAGCGGAACAGTGACTCCAGGATGGACGCGGCGCTCTGCTGGTGCTGCTGCTTGCTGGACAGAGACGGAGACTTGGAGGCCTGGGAGCCCGAGCCCAGCGTGAAGAGCGTTTTCTACACACACACACACACATACACACCCACACACACACACACGCACGTACGCACATGCACGCACATGCACGCACATGCACACACACAGACAGAGAAGGAGGACATTAGAAAAGAGACTCTGAGACTATGATACCCAGAGAGACTCTGAAGGCAAATACACACAATTACATCCACATTATGATACACACAGTTTGTTGACCTGAAACAACTCATACAATGATACCAACGACACTAATCATCCTATTAGTGTGTGTTCACTAATTCAGTTAAATTGGGTTAAATGCAGAGAAACGAATTTCCCTCACGGGATCAAAAAAAAGTATATATTCTATTTCATGCTGTTCGCACTGTTCACTGTCTCACAGTGTGATCACTGTTTGTTCTGAATATTTGATCATGCACTTCTCAGCAGCCCAGGGTCATCAGCTGATCTAGAATCAACAAGGCAGCTTTTACAGCGTCTGTCACTTCCTCAAACCTGATTCACACCATGTCAACCTTGCCCAACCGGACTACCTGTGTAATCATATGAAATGACTCACATACTGTATGCCAGTCCTGCTGGGCAATTACGCCTCTTCACAAGCTTGACAAAGTGAAGCTCTGCTGTGACACAACGGGAAAGCTAAGTGCGAGGCTCGGCAAATCATCCATCACCGCAGCAACAGCTGTCCTCCAGATTCAAATATCCTCGGTTTGCGTGGTACTGTAAGCGGCAGCACCTGCCATACCACATTCGGGTGCCAACGGTGACCTGGACTCGTTTCTGACCTCTGATCTCTGACTCTCTCTCTCTCTGACTCTCTCTCTCTCTCTGACTCACTTCCTGTTTCTGATCATTTGTATGGTAGGAGCAGATTTCACTCAGTCTCTTATGTTTCTTTTTAGAGTGCTTGGCCAAACTTATATGCTTACTCAGAAAAGGAACTTTGCATATAAACGTGTTTTTATTGCAACACTTCCGGTTTCTCTCAACGGTCCTGCCCTATCTACATAAACGCAAAAGCAAATCGAATCAAACTAAATGGTGAATCGTAGGCGGCGGCTGGGGTTGCTGGTTACCTGGTGACTCCAGACGCTGGACTCTTTTGGCACAAAGTTGTCGAGGGCGTCCTGCACCTCGGGGTCCGTGGGGATGAGCAGCAGCAACTTACGCACACGCAGTGTGATCCTGACAACACACACACACACACACACACACACACACACACACACACACACAAGAATAATCTCAGTGATGGGGGATCTCAATCCATTCAGCTTTCCTCATTAGCAATGCTATGAGTGCCCCTCTTTACAGCTCCCCCCCCCCTCCCCACTCAGACCCCATCTCACCTGGGCTCCTCCAGGTTGGCCAGCTGGTAGAGCATCTCAAAGACGTTACAGACCAGGGCCATCACCACGCCTGGCAGGGACTTCTCCTGAGAGTAAACACACACATACGCAGACAGACAGGCCGACGCCGGCGTTAACGTACAACACTTTCTCACATGCCTCCATGGCAGAGCCTCCATCAACACATGCATGGGGGGCGGGTGTTAGGTGAGGACATGTGCCGTCTTAATATAGCGTTCAACATCATATGCGTTACACTGTGGAGCATGTGTGTGTGTGTGTGTGTGTGTGAGCGCGCACACATGTGTGTTCGTGCATTTGTTCCAGGGCATAGATTGAGTTTACTGTATATCTATTTCCATGTATGTGTGTGTGTGTGTGTGTGTGTGTGAAGGCATCCGCTCAAGGGAATAGTATGACATATGATTAATAAGTCTATTAATATGTGTGTGTGTGTGGGTTTGCGTGTACCTGCTCGAGGGCATAGGCTGAGTTGAAGACCCCACTGCTGCTGCTGCTGACAGAGGCCGAGCTGTCCGCTGAGCTGCCTGAAGGCGTGCCCGTCCCCGAGCTCTTCACCGTCAGACCCTGCTCGTCCGAGAAGCCCAGCTGGTTCAGGAGCTTCTGGTCCCGGTTCATCGTCAGCTGTGTCACAAACACACACACACACACACACACACACACACACACACACACACACACACACACACACACACACACACACACACACAAAGGTATCAACACAAACATCTCTTCATCTTTTCATTTCTCGGTTCAACATCAACCGTGTCACAAACACACACAAAGCATCAACACAAACATCTCTTTATCTTTATGGCAATCTCACACTAACCCAAGCTTATGTAAGGACACAGTTTGTGTTTGTCATAGTTCTTCCAAAGACTAACCATGTTTCACATTGAAACTATTTTTAACCATTCAGTGGAAATGGACAGATGTGTAATTGTCAAATGACAGATGTCTAATTTCCCATAAATCAGGTGTGGGATTTATGGGAAAACATGTTGATGTGTGTGTGTGTGTATGTGTCTGGCTGACCCACCATGCTGTCATTGGCAAAGATCTGGACATTGTCCACCGGACAGCTGAGCTGCTCTGCAATCTTCCACCTGATGCTGCCGATGGTCTCGTTGCTGTGAGCCTGAAAGATTCACACAAACACACACACACACACACACACACACACACACACACACACAGTTACAGAGCACTTCAACTACTCTTCATAAGGCAAACAAAATATGTTCCTGTGTGAGAAACAGTCGTTAATCAGGTTCAAATCTGCCTGCATGTGTGTGTGTGTGTGTCTATGTGTGTGTGACTGTGTGAGTGTGTGAGTGTGTGTGGTGTTGCTATGCCTGTAAGGCTAGAGGTGGTGGTGTGGAAAAATGTTCCTGACCATAATCCATAAATGGCTCTACACATGGGGACTGTTCTCATTCACAGGCCAGTGAGTACAGCTCTGTATGTGAACTGCATGTAAACGCTCTGCCTGATGCCCAGACAATAGTGTGTGTGTGTGTGTACTGTAGTGTACGTGTGAATACAGATGGACAAGCATGTGCAACACTAAGCAGATGTATCTCTTCAATGCTACAGCTAATTCAATCAATATTTAACAGAAGCTTAAAAGCAAGAAACACCTCTGTGCGCGTTATCAGAATCAGAAATGAAAGCAGTTATATGAAATATAATGACTTTTTTTTCGAATCTCGAAAAACAACCTGGCTTATAATTGAATTCCAGTGGCCCACTGCCCGTGAAACTCCAAGACCTGATCTCATAATACCAGGAAAGGAAACACAACCCATATATTTTCACTCAGTGATCTGTAATCTATAGTGTCAGTGAATAGTACAATATACGGATCAATGATTTAAGAGCAGCCGCGTAGCGTTCAAGAATCTTTGACCTTTTTAGAGTGGGAGATGAATAATTCGCCACTGAATAAACAACGTTGGGCTACTCAAGCAAGCAGTGAAGCCAATAACCAGATATACACCAATTTTGCATGGAAATATTTTTGTATTATGTATTTTGGCAAGTCAATTTCAAACTAAATTTGTCTAATATTCCATGACTTGACATGTCTGGAATAGACTCTGCAGAATTCCAGGATATTCCAGAAATTCAATGTTTCGTGGAAACCCTGTAAACGAACTCGACTGGACTTGACTTGACTTGAATGCGTGGCTGTGCGGCGGTGCATTACCTCCAGAGTGAAAGTGTCTTTGGTAGATTCGTAGGTAACGTGGAGGGACACGGGATGGCCGTGGAAGGAGGCACCGTGAGGTAGAATGGTCCGAGGAACCGAGTACAAATCCTGCAAGAGATCAACACATGAGCACGCGTGACGACCGCTGGGACCGGCCGAGGTGGACAGTCTGGCACTGCGCAGGTGCTGCACCGAGCTGTGGACATGCCAGGTCTTCAGAGCCACATACCACTCATCAACAAGGAAATTGGGTTCCTTGAGAAGGGCTCTTGTGGCGTGAGCACAAACACACACACACACACACACACACACACACTTGCTGAAGCACAGATACATAAGGAGATAAACACACACACACACACACACACACTTGCTCGAGCACAGATACATACGCACACACACACCCCAAGAATGATGATGACCACAGAATAAGTACAGGCAACCTCTTCACGGATCATGTGTCACGTACAGTATCCGTGTTTAAATGAAATAATCCTCAGCGCCCCAATGAAACCAGAGCCATGCTTATCGACTCGACAACTCATCTCTGCGAGGTGCCTTGCAGTGCTGGCCTTCCCTCAGGATGGCTGGAAGCTCTGGCACTAAAGCAGCATTCCCAGAGCTGCCTCCGGCCAGCTAATATTAATCAAAACTACTGGAACTAACCTGCCATCATGCCCTGGCCCTCAGAGCGGTCTCCTTAAATCCACCACAAGCGCTGTCGACCCGTAGCTAGTCTCTAATGCGTAGTGGCCTTCTTCCATAACGCAATCTTTACCCTAATCTCCATGTTTACGTTAGTCACCACCGCTGTCCTTTAAGTGAGCGCTTAGTCATAAGGAGGCTGCCATGCACCGCTGAGGTCAGCAGTAGCTGGTTCCGCAGTGCAAAATCAGCTCGTTTGGGCCAAGGGCAGGAAGAGACATGAAAACGCAGCAGCGCTTTGACATCAACTTCACAGTTTAGGCTTCTATTAGTCTAAAAAAACCCCTGTTCGACCAAAACCTGAAATTCTGCCTTCATCACTTAATTGTACAACAAGAAGTCACAAAACACTTTCTCAATGCAAGATATCCAATGAATATCAAGTGCTGTGCAAATGTCATTTTAGCTAACAATGCCACAACAGCATAATCCACTTTACATAATGACGCTTGTAAACAGCGGAACTTACCTCTATAGTAATGACGTATCTCTCTGCCAGTAACAACAGCCTCTCGATAATCACCAGCTTGGTTGACCTGGTGGAACACACAATTAGTTGAGTAGAGTCAACAAGTTTAGGTCACGGCCGTCTGAATAATGAAGCGGCATTAGCAAAGTGTAACACAGCATCCATATCATTAGAATTCCACATGGTTGCTTAGTGACGAGTAATTTCATCTTCGTTCAATTTCATCGGATTTATTGACAGTGCTCTTAAGGTCATTTCCAATGGAGCTGCCTAATGAGAATTTTACTGCTACGATTGATCAAAATGTCCGACATCTTCACTTGGATATATTAAATTGACATCGGTGAACATTGCGCTGTGCTCTAAAGCTGAGCCAAGTTCAACTCAAAGCAATGCTCCGGCCCTATTTCATTTACATAAAACTAATGGTGACAACTTTACCGCAGCCAAACCATAAGTAAAAATAGAGGTCATTAGTGATAATCAGTATAATTTGTGAGGAACTGTGAAAAAAATGTAAATGTAAGTATCACACACACACACACACACACACACAAACGATCTGATTTCGAACCTGGAAGGGGATTGCACAGATGTGGCAACAGTTGGCATGGCGGTGGCTGTCAGCATCTTGGTTGCCCTGGTGACAGCGTGGGTGAGGGTGGGCCCCCCCAGGGCAGAGCTGGCGGCCTGAAGAGCAACGAGCATAGGAGTGTGAGACCAGTGGAGAAGCACACACACACACACACACACACACACACACACACACACACACACACACACGCACGCACGCACGCACGCAAAAATATAGAAGCACTCACCTCTAATCTTTTGTAACAATCTGCAATGAACTTCTTATGCAAAGACACAGAGTCCTGCCGGGGAGGATGAAAAAGACACACACACACACACACACACACACATTAATAACAAGTCAACCCCCCCCATCATTCCAGTCCTCCAGTGAGCCCCTCTAGTCTACTGTAGCCTCAGGTCCGGCCCTTGGCCGCCTCACCTTCTTCATCTTGGGGTTGAGGTTGATGTAGCTGTAGGTGATGATGAGCTGGATGGCCTCGTTGGCGATCTCCTCGTCGGGAGACTCCATGGCGATGCGCCAGATGAAGTCCATGCCAGCCAAGTCCAGCCGCTCCACGCACTGCCGGGACAGAAACAGCCACAGTCCCGTTAAAATGACTCAAAAACACTCAAAAGGTGATGATCTGACTGAAATATAATGTGGCTGATGATACAACTTAACGTCAACATAGAAATTAAAGCAATGCCATGTGGCTGGAGGAGGCTCAAGAGAAGAGGCCTACCAGCTGCGTTCCCTGCCGTTTCAGTCGATGGTCACAGAGGTTCACATTCTCAAAGAAGGTCTTAAAGAGGTTAAAACCTGCAGAAAAACACACAGACACGTCGAGTAAGAAAAACGCACAGATGCTACTATGAGGACAAACATCAAATGTGATCCAGCTACGGCTACACCAGGCCAGTGTGAATACATGGAGTGTGACGATGGTCATCTCAGGCAGGACAATCAACTACTTGTCTGCTGTGGCACACTGACCCAACTGTTGCTGCATGTTGGCATTTGTTTTGGGCAGTGCGCAGGCAGTTTAAGCATAACAGATTGATTGTGCAGGAGCGCGGCTGTCTCACCGTTCATAGTAATCTCATAAGGCTCCAGTTTGAGGATCTTCTCCTTGAACAGCTGCTGCTGGACGTCACTTTCCAGATCGTGCTGGCCCTTGGTGAACCACTCAAAGCACATCTGGAATTCAGCACGCCACACACACACACGCACGGCAGATATATGCTTGTTAAATATTTTTTTAAATATACATACTTTCTGCTAACTAACACAAAAGAGTGACAGAGTGAAGATAAAGGGCATGTCTGAAACAGACGGTAACTGTCTCGCTGCCTTCAGCCCTCTAACGAGTCACTTGCCTTAGCAGGCATCAAGGTACCAGCCACAAACTTTGTTCGAACTTTGTTGTTGACAGCATAGCAAGAATAACATAACGTTTGACTTCAGCAATAGCTGCTCACAATTAAATAGAATTTTGGAAGTCGAAGGCAGCATGAAGGATACATCTACGCTGCCTTCAAAAATTTGGCAAAACAAAGGTATCTTTGAAGGCAGCATTTCACAAAAATAATTTGGACATGCCTCGCTCCTCTGTTAGATATCTTAAAAAGGCAGAATTTTTCCCGTTTCAGACACAGCCAACATATCTTATGGAATCCTTTAAGAGGAGTTAGAACCGGTATTGGTGCTGATCAGTACCTCCCGGTCCATCTCGCATACGTCCATGCCGGACACCAGGCACTCCCACACCTCCTTGGCCCGGTTCCAGACCAGGTAGAGGCTGGCCTCCTGCAGGAAGAAGGCCAGGAACTTCAGATGGGCCTCCAGATACTGCAGAGAGAGAGAGAGAGAGAGAGAGAGAGAGAGAGAGAGAGAGAGAGAGAGAGAGAGAGAGAGAGAGAGAGAGAGAGAGAGAGAGAGAGAGAGAGAGAGAGAGAGAGAGAGAGAGAGAGAGAGAGAGAGGGAGAGGGAGAGGGAGAGGGAGAGGGAGAGGGAGAGGGAGAGGGAGAGAGAGAGAGGAGGGAGGAGGGTTAGGTTAGCACTGTAGATGAAGGTCAACAGAGAACTTCACAGTATTGGGGCAAAAAGGCTGAAGAAATAACTGGGCAACAGTATTATGAATGCACATAGCACA
>NC_085008.1:21133050-21233050 GCF_963854185.1 Sardina pilchardus | reverse complement strand
GCAAATACAAGAAAAACACAAGAGAAAACAGTGATTGTGTAGGAGGAGTGAACACTGAAAAGGGCAGTGGATAGAGGTGTGAGAGAGAGAACTTCAGGCAAAACAAACACCAAACGGAGACTTCACAACTACCAATTAACAAGAACAAGTGCCTGAAGCTCCAAGTAGCCACAACAGACAAATCCATCACAAAAACGTGATGGGAAAGGACTTATATCGATGTTAATGTCGGTTTTGTTGTGCTAAGTTAATTCGCTCACCAGAGGGGGATTAAGGAGAGTTAATTCGACATTAAATGTGATGGAAAAGGGTTGGAGCGGTGTAAGTTACTGTGACGCCTGCTCAGAATGTTTACAAAGCCAGCACGAAAATCTGAATTTTGTCTCGCACATACTGAGACGTTCACCTCGCAATAGTGTACAATAGCTACATCTGTTGATAGAAATCCATCCAGTAGGAAAATGCGCATTAACAGGGACATGATGACAACATTTTAATTCGCTAGAATAGTAGTGCTTCTAATATTGCTCAAAATTGTAATGTAAAGTTATACCGAATGAGTTAATTTGATTAAAAATCGCATGGAAAAAGGGCTTTAGTCACGTCACAAGTCAACTTGTAACAGAAAAAAAGAAAAGAAAAGAAAAGCAAAACAAAAGCAAAGCATGAGCGGCATAAGGCCCAGACCCTCAACTGGGTGTGTGAGAGGCTAGGAGAGGAGGCGGCGCCCACACCTGACACCCCCCTCAGCAGTAGGGTCCAGTGCTGAGAGCTGACAGCAAGGCTACACCAGGAGCGCCACTGAAGCATTATAGCTTTTGAAGATTGGTCTAATTTTTACCTCCGTCAAGGAGGTTGTGTGTTCATCGGGGCTTGGTTGTTGGTTTGTTGGTTTGTTTGTTTGTCTGTCTGTCTGTTTGCAAGATAACTCAGAAGGTTATGGATGGATTTCGATGATGATTTTCAGGGAAGGTCTGAAATGACCCAAGGAAGAAACAAGGGAGTGATCCGTATCACCGTCTGGATGCAAGAGGCGGTTATGTGTTCGCTTGGAGGGGATTTGCGCTCTCCGAGTGCTTTTCTAGTTTCAAACGTGTGCACTGTAGCCAGTTCCATTGATTATAGTGGAAGCTAATTGTTCCCGAATAGGCTCTGCGAACGCAATGCTTCAGTTACACGCCTGGTGTAGCCACCCTGTAGGAGCGCTCTGCCCACCCAAACACTACTATGGAGGAGCACAGGGGAGGGGACAACACACTACAGGGCCAGAGACAGATGGAGCAGGACAGCTCTCATTAGCCCCCGAGAGCCAACACACACTTGCTCACTAACACACACACACACAGTTCAAACTCTTGCTCACACACACACAGTTTAAACTCCTGTTCACTGTCTTTCTTACACACACACACACACACACACACACACACACACACACACACACACACACACACACACACACACACACACACACACACACACACACACACACAGGAAGCTAATTATAGGATGTCAGGGACATCAGCGGGGTGTGTGTGTGTGTGTGTGTGTGTGTGTGTGTGTGTGTGTGTGTGTGTGTGTGTGTGTGTGTGTGTGTGTGTGTGTGTGTGTGTGTGTGTGTGTGTGTGTGTGTGTGTGTGTGTGTGTGTGTGTGTGTGTGTGTGTGTGCGTGCGCGTGTGGCAATGGCCGCGGGGTAAAAGCCACACAAGCCAGGGACCTAAATACGAGCCGTGGCCTCCAGCCCGTGCAAATGTGATGGCAATTAGGAGCTTGGCACGTCCTTGTGAACGCTTAGCACACGGTGGAATTCAAGCATCTGGTCAGAGGAATGAGGGTTTCCAAACCGTAACAGTTCAGAACACTACCTTAAAGTTGCCACATTACCTATCACAATATGTAACGGCAAAACTGGGATTCCACAAACAGGCTCAATCGTCAAAATTTCGGTGTCAAACATGCTAGGCAATACAGAAAACGGGCTTAAAGTGTAAAATACCGAATTATTCCTTTAACCCTAAGATACGTTACTCATTTACCCTAAATCACCACACCAGGTTTTAAAATAAAATTTCTCAATGTAGCCAATAAGCTTCAGTGACTGTTGGATGTTGAAAATGAAGTTCTGTAAACACAAGACCAGAGCGCGCAGAGGCCTTAAGCCGAGATCCTCACCTTCCAGGGCTATTGAGAGGACAGAGTTCTCCACCAACCAATCCAACAGCCGGTCCGTGTCGATGGCGTTCTTCACCGTCTTGGACACGGTGCTCTCTTCGATCAGCTTGGTCACCTAGGAGACACACACTTCAGCGTTAAGGTGGGTGGTCACGGTCTGAAAGGCCTTTACCAATGCCAGCAAACCCACGGGGAGTCACAAAGTCAGTATATGGCCCCTGACACTAAATGTATGTCACAAACGCTGGCTATAAATATACGCATGGACTGCATTAAAGGGATGCTTCAATGATTAGCCTTAAGCTTTGTATCCTTAGAAAACCAGTCATGCTTTTGAATGATCGTGCGTCATTCTCTCAGTTGGCCTTGAGATGGGAGAAATACAGATTTCAATGTTGGACTTCCTGCTTTCAATTATGTAAAAATCATAATTTTACATAATTGAAAGCAAGAAGTCCTATTCATGGGTTTCATTGAAATCCGTATTTCTCCCATCTCAAGGCCAACTGAGGGAATGATACACGACCATTCAAAAGCATGACTGGTTTTCTAAAGATACAAAGCTTAATGCTAATCGGTGAAGTGTCCCTTTAAGTAACCACGGGAACATAGGTGAAGATGCTAATATAGAATGTCCTTGTTTGTGTCCTGAAATGTATGTCAGTGTAATGCCTTAGGTACTGTATACAAACTGTACGTGCAACACTGCACACATAATGCATAGGACTGGGGCAGGTGTGCAGAAAGCTGATGGAGCGGAACTATGTGGGCGTCAATTTAAATTAGGGGGGATGTGCGTCTCTAGTGAAGTCTACTTAAAGCTAATTTAATAACAAGCTTCAGCTAATTTAATCTAGTTGCTAATACCAAGCATGAATACCACGTGCAGCACGATCCTAAGTGCAAACATCGGAGGGTCAGTTCAATGCTCCAACACGCTACACGATACAAATTTAATTTAATTTATGCATATGACGCTTGTTACCAGATTCATTTAAATTAGGGCCCTGTGTGTGTGAGTATGTATGTGTGTGTGTGTGTGTGTGTGTGTGTGTGTGTGTGTGTGTGTGTGTGTGGACTCGGACCTCTTTGAGGGAGTTCATCTTGGCACTGAAGTGTGGAGTCTTGAGCATCCTCAGCAGGATGTCCAGCCTGAGGTCGTCCACCACAGTGACCAGCTCCCGCTGGAAACGCATGCACAGCAGCTTGATCGCAGACAGGAGCTCTGGGATGCTCACCAGACGCTAATGGACGACAATGAGAGACCGAGAGAAGGAGAGAGAGACAGACAGAGAGAGAGAGAGAGAGAGAGAGAGAGAGAGAGAGAGAGAGATAGAGAGAGTTGTTGTAAATGGCTTGGAAGTATATAAGTGCAGCGATGTAAAGTACACTCTGAGTGGCCATAAAAGTGTGGTGGATATTGCTTACAATGAACATGCTTTTGATTACAGAGCACAGAGTGTCACGTGTTGTGTGTTCCTAGTACCTTATCTTTGAGGTCTTTCTCCTCCAGATTCTGCACGTAGGTGATCATCTTGTGAATAACAGGGTCCAGCATTGGCTGACGACAACACAAACAGAACAGGCCAGTTAGTGTTGAACTGAAAAATGCAGCCGTCGGTTGCATCAAGGAAACATCATCTCAGATCAGATCAGACCAGTCACAACACACCTGTAGGCCTGATTTGGAATAACATCTCAGCTTCTCCCAGAGGATTCAGTTTTAATGAAACAGGGATCCAGCAAGTGTGCTCAAGATTAAAACATAATTTTACACACTTGCTGATACAGTATTTACATTTTGTTTCCTGAGATAATAGAACAATGCTGAGCTTTTTCTTTAACCCATTACGTGCCTTACAAGTGCTTCTCCCTTTAAGGCCGGCTGCACCATTGCAGTGTTTCTGAGTCAGGTTTTAACAGGGCGTGTTCAGAAAATGCTTAGGTATCAGAGAGCCTTTTTAATGGGCGCTCAAAGTCTTAATGGGTTAAGCATCTTGGTTTTGTCACCTCACAGTCTGTACCAACATGCTCAAAACATTGCTTTCTTTGGGAGATTGGCCCCTTATTATCATGCTCTTGAGGAGAAACAACTACAATGTCAGCATCAACATAGTTCCGTTTTTTTATTATTGTGGCGATGCACGTAGAGACGTCTGATGAGCTCACCTGGACGAGGTTGGAGTTGAGATACTCGGCACACACGCTCAGCGGCTGGACCAGGGCCGACACACTCTGGGAAGACACAACCAGCGCAGCGTACTTGTGTTAATGTAAGGCACGTGGAAAGTGTAACACACACACACACACACACACACACACACACACACACACACACACACACACACACACACACACACACACACACACACACACACACACACACACACACACACACACACACACACACACACACACACACACACACACACACACACACACACACACACACACACACACACACACACACACACACACACACACACACACACACACACACACACACACACACACGAGAACAAACAGGAAACTCCGGCTCATGACACATGCACCATAGACGCGAATCACTTCAATGGCGTAATGGCTCCAGTGATCCATTTTCGCCCCACCACATAATGTCACCGGTGAATAGAGAGAGTGGCAGGTGTTGAGGGGAAGTGCAGGAGCACCAAAGTCACCCGAGTGATGGAGTCATGGAGCATGAGGAGGAGCAGAGGAGGCAAAAGGGGCAGCGGAGCATGTTAAAGCCTCTCAGTCTCTCTCTTGACACCCAGAGCTGAAGGAGCTCGGCGGCCTTTTGTCCAGCATGCCGGCGGTGAGAGGGGGCATCTCTAAGCCTCTGATGAATCACCCCTCTGTTCGCCATCAAATGACTGCTTCCGCCTGGAGAGAGTGAATGAATCACTCCTCGCCTCCTCCTCCTCCTCCTCCTCCTCCTTCTCCCCCTCATCACACACTTTCTCTCTCTCCCCACCATCTCTATCCCCCTCCCCCACTGTGGAGCTGGAGTCAGGCACTCAGTCTCCAGGTTTCTTCCCTTTCCTTTTTTCTTTCTTTCACACCCTCTCCTGTGGGAGCTCTCTCTCTCTCTCTCTCTCCCTCTCCCTCTCCCTCTCTGGCTTGGCTTGTCGTGGCTGGCTGGCAGGAGGATGAGGGTGGAGTGGGTTGGGGAGGTGGTGGTTATCATGTGGTGGTGGTGGTGGTGGGGGGAGGCTATGTCTGGGTATGAAATCACTGATCTGATTTAATCTGTTTGGTTCTGCTGAACTCCAGCAAGACTCCAAAAGAGAAGCAGAAGACGCAACTATTGTTCTCTGACCTATCTCTGACCTATTCGATCTATACATCTTCTTTAAATGTCCATTTACAATATACACAATATATGTGCATATTACATGTACACAAACTAAGATGCATCTCAGCATTTGACATTCATCAATTTGTACAGAGAAAAGAGATGCGAGGAACACACAGATTCAGTGACCCCTGGAGTTACGACACCTCTCCTCACATTGTGGACGCACATCTGTCTCCCGTCACGCATGTGCAACAGTCAAACAGCCACTGGCTTGTCCTATAGAGGTGCCAGGCCTGATTGGCATGCAAATCCCAGCTCATCTCTCTCTTTCTCCCAAGGTCCCTCTCTCTGTCTCTCCATCTCTCTCTCACACTCACTGACTGACACACACACACACACACACACACACACACACACACACACACACACACACACACACACACACACACACACACACACACACACACACACACACACACACACACACACACACACACACACACACACACACACACACACACACACACACACACACACAAATCAAAGTGTCTTCCAGCCCGCCCCCCCACCCCCCGCGCCCGAGTCCTCCAGGCCACACATCCGGCCTGGCACACCCGCGGCTTGTTAATACGCGCCATCAAAGGCCCACGAGGAGGAACTCAAAACAAGGACACTTTAGAGTACGCAGACAAGGAGCAGCCTTTTAGGGGAGCAAGCGGACGAGGAGAGGAGAGGAGTGGAGGAGTGGAGGAGAGAGGAGAGAGGAGAGGGTGCCTATTAGGCCAGCCAGAGTCTGCGACTGAATAACTGAATAAATATCTCAGTAGGTAGTGCGGCACATTGGGGTTCTCTCTCCTACACACAGTCGTGAGGCTCAGAAGTGGGTTTCTGGAGGCGATGGGGGGGGGGGGGGGGGGGGGGGGGTTGGGGTTGGGGTTGGGGAGGGTGGAGGATGAGGGGGGAGAGGATTCCTCGCTTCAACGAGAGCTTCAACTCTCACTCCCAGACTGCATGATAATTATCAGCTGAACTGCACTTGTTTATCTGGCTTGTGGAATGTGGCACAGCTGAGTTTCACTATCACTCTCCATGCCTCTCTGTGTGTGTGTGTGTGTGTGTGTGTGTGACAGTGTGTGAATTAGTGTGTGTGTGTGCTTGGGTATGACTTTGCATACGCGTTTGAGGGAGTGTGTGTGTGTGTACGCCTTGCCACTCGCAGCAGAGCCGTGGTTACAGGGCTGGGGAGTAAACAAGATGATCCAGCCAGGGTCCATCAACACACATCCGGCAAGCGCCAGCCATAATTGAATCTCTGCCCTCTCTGAACTCTCTGCATTCTCTTGTTTCTCCCTCACGTTCTCTCTCGCTCTCTCCCTCCCTCTCTCTCCCACTCTCCCCCTTTCTCCACTTTCACTCCTCGCTTGACTAATCCCTCTATTCTCCTCGTCCTCTGTTTCCGGCACACATCATCCCCCCGTCTCTCCTCCTGTCGCTTGTTCTCTGCCACGCTTCCTACAGAGGTAGGAGCCCATCTCCAGGCACAAGCCACTCACGCCCTACATCCGACAATTCTCTCCTTCTCCGTCACACACACACACGCACGCACACACACACACACACGAGCAAAAGACCAAAGCTAATAAGAAAATGAATGAAAAACAAACAAACAGACAGAGAAAAATGATGACAAAAAAACACATTAGCCCAACCTGACCACATCCTGAACTAAGTGGACGGTGAGGGCACTTACCCCGATCTCAATCTCATCCATGTTCAGCTTGCCCTGGATAGCAGTGAATCCCCCCATCTCACCAAACTGCACACACACAAACACAAACAGACAGTCAAACACACACACAGAGAGTGAGAAATCACTTAAGCATTGGGGCTGCAACTAACGATTGTTTTCATTTTTGATTAATCTGTGGATTGTTTTCTCGATTAATCTTTTAGTTGCTTTATTGATAAAATGTCAGAATATAGTGAACAACACAATGATCAGCGTTTCCAAAAGCCCAAGGTTATGTTCTCAAATGTCTTCATGTTTTCTCCACGCATATACAGCTCTGGAAAAAATGAAGAGAGCACTGCACATTTTTCTGACGTCATCTTACGGTTTCTGAGTGACATTCGAACGAGCGGACAGTCATATTCAAAATTAAGAGACCACTGAGTATTGAATATGATATGACCATCAACTCATTCGAATGTCACTCAGCAACACTAGGATGACAGAAACTATTAATAACTTAACACACTATCAAAAACTCATTACTAAAATAGGTGGCAATTAATTTAATGGTGAACAACTAATCGAATAATTGATTAATTGCTGCAGCCCTATTCAGAGTCTCTCCTCCAGATGAGCTTTAATGTGGAAGATTAAGATCATTAAAGGAGAGAGAAAGAGAGAGACCGAGAGAGAGCAAGAGAGAGAGAGAGAGAGAGAGAGCAAGAGAGAGAGGATGCATACCCGATTCACAAGGTCCACCAGCCAGCCGTGAGGTTCCTGTTTAGAGACAAAAATGAATAAAAATATATTATTTCAGCAAATTCTCTGTAATTCTGCACTCGATGAGCTCCCGTTTACATTCGGCAGCCCTTGATCTCTCTGGTCCCAATGCAGTGGAGTTGCACGCTCACTTACTGCTGTATGAGCACATCTCAACGCTAGCCACAAAACGCCTTAACATATCCCTTCATCCAATCAAACCACTGTACAATTCAAATGGACTTCCTGATACAAACAAATCTCTTTACAAACTCAGACCAGTATCATTGCGTAGCCTTACTTACATCAAACGCATGTAATATGTAATGCAAATTAATACCAGAATGAGCTTTTAGTCTAGATTCATTAGATATACATAAGCATTTTCTTTGGCCTTATTAAATTTGGCATATTGGCTATTTACAATGCATTAACTACAAAGACATGAGATTCCATCAGTCCTTGTTCATGCACACGTGTGCACACACACACATACACAAACAGTAATGGCCATGAAATGCCATGCTTTGGCTAATTATCCAAAATAGGCATGCTGTTCCTCAATAGTTTTAGTTACGGATGTGGTCGATGCATTATTTGAAGGATTAGGCCTGTTCTTCCTGTGAAGATTATGGGTCTTCTAGAGCCATTTGTGTGTGTGTGTGCGTGTGTGTGTGTGTGTGTGTGTTTATGTGCATGTGTGTGTGTGTCTGATAAAGCGAGACAGAATGTGTGCATGTGAGTTACAGACTGTTTAAATGTGTGTGTGTGTGTGCGCGTCTGATAAAGTGAGACAGAATGTGTGTATGTGTGTCATAGACTGTTTAAATAAGAGAGTGTGTGTGTGTGTGTGTGTGTGTGTGTGTGTACACTCATATAAGCAGGACTGTGTGTCTCAGGGTGAAACAATGTGACATTTGCTGAAAAAAAGGCAAGATTACAAAAGACGGGGCGAGAAGGAGCGTAGCAATCCACAGGGACAGCATGAGAGGGGGAGAGAGAGAGAGAGAGAGAGAGAGAGACAACAAGGGAAGGAGCGCTTGGCAACAACAGAGAGGGAGGGGACGGCATGCTTTGTATGGAGAACACCGTTGAGGGTAAAGAGGAGGACAAGACAAGGAGCCATGCTGGAGAATAACTGAACAGAAAAGCCGCTCAGAACAGACATGCTTGGAACAAGAACAGGATGACAGGAACAAAGAGGGGAGGAAAGGAGTGAAAAGGAGAGAAAGACAGAGAGAGAAAGACAGAGAGAGAAAGAAAGAGAGAGAGAGAAAGAAAGAGAGAGAGAAAAAGAAAGAGAAGAGAGGAAAAAAGAGAAATAGAGAGAAAAAGACAGAGTGAGTGAGAAAGAAAAAGAGAGAGAGAGAGAGAGAGAAATGGATGGAGATGAGCAGCCTATACGCAGGAAGGACAGCAGAGGGAGAGACAGGAAGGAGAGAGGTGTGGCGTGGCGTGGCGTTACCTTCTGGTAGCTGGAGGTGGGCGAGACAGCAAACATGTTGTCCTCCCCAAACACCTCGGCCCAGTTGCGCTGGCAGGCCTTCATGCGGTTCTTGAAGTGGTACTCGTTATCGGGGTTAAAGGCCTGGGACAGAACCCAACGGACACAGGGGTCAGTGAGGCCGGACACTCAGCTCTTGAGCTAAAGCGCTCCCATGCAGCACACTGTAATCTCTCATACTTGGATATGCTACAAACTCACATACACAAACACAGATACACTCATAACTCTCATACAGACACAGATATACTCATAACTCTCATTCATATACACAAGTAACTCATACAGATGAACTAGTAATTCTCACACACATGCTCGCTAAGATTCATTGTGATACTGACTCAAAGTTACAATTCAAGATTTACCAAAACAACCTCTGTGGACTGTTATATATAATAAATGGGTGGTAAAGCATTGAGAAGATCCCTCCCCAAAACAATATTAAATCAGTCAATCACATACAGGTACTCCCAGTAATTATCTACAAGCAATGCGCACTAGGCATTTGTATTCTCTGTGAGGAACAGGGGTGTGTGTGTGTGTGTGTGTGTGTGTGTGTGTGTGTGTGCCGTTACCATGGTGAGCACGCCCATGAGGCCCACGGGGATGGGGTCCTGCTTGACCCGCTCGGACACCAGCTCCACCAGCAGCATCAGCATGTTGTAGATGCCCTCGTGGATCTCCGTCCCCCACTTATGCACCGCACTAGAGGTCAGCAACTGCACAGAGGACACAGAGATGGAGACGAGGAGAGAGAGAGAGAGAGAGGGAGAGAGAGAGGTGAGGAGAAAGAGAGGGAGAAAGAGAAAGAGAGGGAGAGAGATCGAGAAAGTGAGAGAGGAAGGGAGAGAGGTGAGGAGAGCGATGAGGAAAAAGAGAGGGAGAGAGGGAGAGAGAGAGAGGGAGAGAGGGAGAAAGAGAAAGAGAGGGGGGGAGAGAGAGAGAGGAAGGGAGAGAGGTGGGGAGAGAGATGAGGAGAAAGAGAGGGAGAGAGAGGACAGGAGAGAAATGAACAGAAAGAGAGGGAAAGCGAAGGAGAAAGCCCAGCAGTGAAGAGAGTAAATAAGAAAGAAGGGATAGTGAAAGAAACAAGTGGACAAACAAAAGAGCGAGCAGAAGAGAGAGAGAGAGAGAGAGAGAGAGAGAGAGAGAGAGAGAGAGAGAGAGAGAGAGAGAGAGAGAGTGAGAGCCGAGAAAAGGAGGGAGAGAAAGATAGGTTGAATGGAGGGGAGGATTAGCTGATGCACACTGGTCATATCCGGCGCTAAACCCATGTTCTGTGTGCTGCTGGTGCCGTTATTGACGGGCGCTGCGGCTCCCTGCGGTCCTCACCTTTTTAAAGGCCTCAGGCATGCAGCGCTCTATGAACCGCTTGCAGTTCTCATCTGCATCAGCGAGGCCTGCACTCAGCAGAGAGAGAGAGAGAGAGAGAGAGAAAGGGAGAGAGAGAAAGAGAGAGAGAGGGAGAGAGAGAGAGAGGGAGAAAGAGAGAAAGAGAGAAAGAGAGAAAGGGAAAAAGGGAGAAAAGGAAAAAGGGAGAAAAGGAGAGGGAGCGGGAGAAAGAGAGTGAGAGAGAGAGAGAAAGAGAAAGAGAGAAAGGGAGAAAGAGAGAAAGGGAGAAAAGGAAAAAGGGAGAGGGAGTGGGAGAAAGAGAGTGAAAGAGAGAGAGAGGGAGAGAAAAAGAGATCCAATCAGAGCTGATATCACACAAACAGACAGACTTCAGAGCATATACTATATTGTTACACAAACAAGCAAAGCAGGCAAACAATAAACAAAACCAGTTGACACAAGAGAATGATATGAATGCATAGGTGTGTCATATGCCTGAACAATACCATGGGTACACACTGTATGCTGCGTGTCCAGAGCATGTGATGGCGCCCACGCAACTTCTAACTAAGCGCCTATGACGTCTGGCTTATCGTGAAATACACACTTGGATGTTCCCTCCTGCTGATGACAAAGAAACACTTCCCACTTCCACACACAAACACGCGCGTGCATGCACGCGCACACACAGACACACAGACACACACACACACACACACACACACGCTTACCGAGTCTGGCCAGGCACGTGGAGGCGATGAGGCACTTGCCCAGCGACTCCTCCCGCTTGTAAGGGATGGACCAGTGGTCAGTGAACACTCGACTCTCCAGCTCGTATAGGTTGGTGGTGGGGAACTCCATGTTCCCTCCGGAGCAGTTTCCATTCTCATCGCTAGTCCTCTGCAGGACAGACAGAGACAGAGAGAGATAGATAAATAGATAGATAGATAGATAGATAGAGAGAGACAGAGAGAGAGACAGAGAGAGAGACAGACAGAGAGACAGACAGAGAGACAGTCAGACACAGACAGACAGGTTAGGCAGTCATTACAGAAAGGGAAAGAACAGTGAGTATCATTTTAACCCACAACCTCCAGTCCATCATACAAAAGACCAGCGGAAATCATGTGCTCCAGCATCAGTCAATGCACTCCCACACTAGCTACGTGGTTAATACACACTTCCTGAAGGATATCACAGGTTTGGACGAGAGACAGCACAGCTGAGTTGTCCACGTTCTGGCTGTTCTACAGGACATAACAAACCGTCAGGCGTCAGCTAACGCCATCTCAACATACTACGGCAATCAAGAAATGCGAACTGCGGAAACTCAGAAAGAAAGACAGGAAAGACTACAGGAAAGATGTGGAATATCTATTTCTAATGGATTAGCATAAATTGATCATCTGGAGATTGATTCTAGGTTAGATAGTCTACTACCTCCTTATAACCACTTATAAAAACAATTCTTCACAGATAATATCATTATTTGTACCATTATTTTTCACTAGCTTTCAGCAAACACAAGGCATGTCACACTCACAACGGTCTAGATTTTCCTGCAGTTGCATCATTGTGTAGGGAAACAATAGAAATCGAACGCCTTGAGATGGCACATCTCATTGTGAGCGCTACCCTGGCTGTCTACCTGTGAATTTTGCGTTAACATCAGATGTCACCACCAGAACATCACTGGGGCAGACGACCTCTCAGACTCCTTCACTCAAAAGCTGAGGACACCCTATCTACAGACTGAACCACTTTCACCGGGCAGCGTAAACCAGACTAATCTAGTCGCGGATCTGTTATTCCAATGTAATTCCGACGACACTGAATTTTCCAGCCCGGCATGATCTGAAGAGAACGCCAGCCACCAGAAGCATACTGCTGGGTGATGACAGTGTTTTCCTTGGCTGGACGCACCGCTCCCAAAACTTCCCAGAGGTAAATGACAGCCTGAAGGGTGGATTCAAAGCCAGAAGTGGGGGGGGACCCCCACCACCCCCGGCCCTGAGACACACACACACACACACACACACACACACACACACAGAGGAGTTCTGTTTGTGCACTGAAACGGGCAATTTTGTACTGTGTGTGTGTGTGTGTGTAACAAGAAAAAAAGAGGGGAAAATAAAATAAAGTTTACAGACACATGAGCACGTCCTCTCCGTGCCCTAGAGGTGCATCTGTGTGAGTAATTATGCGCATGAAGTACGCGGGACATCAAGGAGCGAGCAACTGTCTGATGAAGCACTGTCTGCTTGTTGTCAGTTGTCAGGGAGGACAGCCACAAAAAACAACAACAAACAACAACAATCAACAAACCAAACCAAAACAAAACGTCCTGCCGCATTCCTGGGGGACTTTGGGGAGGGGAACGCATTTCCCTTTGTCACTGTGACTAAACACACAAACAATGTGATTCCACTGATAGGCACTGCGCCAGGGATGTTTGGAGAGGAGGTGAGGTGAGTGTCAGAGTGCGCGTGTGTGTGTGTGTGCGGCGTGCACGCACATACGTGCATTGTTTGGCATCAGTGGCCATAACAATCACTGTAAACCGTGACGCAACCAGCCACAATCTTCTGATCTAGGATCAGGTGGTCTCCGTTGAACGCTGCCGACTATCAAGGACGGGACCGCAGCTTTTCCACTCATCTGACCTCTGCTCATCTGCGTTAAAAATGACCGAGTGCTCTGGTCTAGTCTGCTGGTTGTTCCATCTCCTATGGATGCAGTGCAGCTGGACACATATGCTTTCACCGTAGGAGCTATACGTAACGTATGGATCTATAATGCATGGCCATTAAAATGTATGGCGCTTGTCATGTGAAGACTCTCGGAGCCAGCAGCAGTAGTTGTGCCGGCCAACCTGGAGCCTGTTGTTGTTCATCCCTGCACTAGCACATGCTCACTTCTCTCCACGCTCCCAGTCAGAGGTGGCTGACAGCAGAGCTTACTAGAAGGACTGCTGAACTGACTAGCCTCTCTTTCTCTTTCTCTCTCTGTGTGTGTTTATGTCTGTGTGAGTAACTGGTGTTTGTGTCTTAATGCATGGGACCAGGGGACTATTTTGCTCATTCCAAGTGGAGCTGTCTACACTTGCGTGCCCCTTAGCACGGTGAGAGAGTGGAGGAGAGTGGAGCTGCGCCGTGTTGTGTGTGTGTGTTGTGTGCTGTGTGTGCTGTGTGTTGGGTGCTGTGTGTGCTGTGTGTGTTGTGTGTGTTGGGTGCCGAGCTCGTTATGTATGCCGTGGAGCAGTGGCAGGGACCACCTGCACTATGTGGGCCTGATTCATCGCTGATCCCTGGCAGCTCCCCCACACTTCTCCTTCCCTTCCCAACACACACATTCACTCACACACAGTCGCACGCACACACACACACACACAAACACACACACACACACATATTCACTCACTCACTCACACACGCACACACACACATACTAAAGATAAACAGCGTAGCGACGCACAACAGCACAAACTCCTGGGGGAAATGCATGAATGCAGCTCACTCAATTATTTACATAATCATGCGAAAGCAAAGGCAGATCTTTTTCTTCAGAGGCTTCCGCTATAGGGACCCACACGCAGATACACGCGCGGCAACACACCATAAACAGCACCGATAGAGGACGGGCGCCATCCCTCATGCCTTCACTGCAAACCATCCGAGAACAATTCATGTTTGATGCAAAACAACTACTAGGCTAATGGATGTCAAGCGCTACTTGTCAATTTCCATCCCGAACGTGATCTCTTGATGTACCCCTTATGTAATAATCTGGGTATTAAATAGAACAAAAAATTAAACCTAATAAGGAATATGTGTTACATGAAGAAAAGCAATACCAGTAGAGCATTATCAACTTCTGACATTTATTTACAATGTGTGAATGTGTGCAAAGTCCAGATGTAGAATGTCAGAGTTTCCTGTTCGTCAGGCCACATATTTCCGTGACACATCAGGGACAGGCGGTGGCTACTTTAAAAAATGAAAGTGAAGAGTCACACAAACACACGATAGGTGTACTGCATTATCAGGCCGGAGAATCAACATGCAGAATTTTAACATCTTAGAGTGAAGTGTACTAAATGGTCGTGAGGTAATGCACAGAGCTGTCTGTATGTCCCTGCGCAGGTTTGGCAGGTAAGGTTGGTCTTAAGAGCTTATTACACACGTTTAAGGACTCTCAACTGCAGCTGACAAAAGTTGCAACTCTGACTGGCATACTCATTGGCACTGAATAGGGCTGTAATGATATGTGAACCGAAACAGAAATCATGATACAAGCATCTACAATCTCGTATCACAATTCGAGAAAACAAAACCGTGATACATTGCCCTCACCAGCCCCGGCAGCTATCATCCTTACAGATACAGACCCTTGAGCTTCATAACACAAATAAAATACAGTATAAATAACAAAATTCTTCTTCTAGAGTATGTCACCATTTCCCCCAATATACCGGTACTGCTAAAACTTCATCACCTAAAAAAAGAGGCAGAAACTGAATCATGCCTCAACAATTGAGGTAGGAACTTAACCGTAGGTGTGGTGTTTATCGATACAGCACTAACGCTGAACTGTGAACACTGGCCTTCTGCAGTCTAATTAGCATGGTACTTCCACTAGCTTAGAAGTCTCCCCTGGCCAGCACTCACTTGCTTCATTAGTGCTCTTGTTATTACCTCCACCAAGAAGGTTATGTTTTCATCGGGGTTTGTTTGTTTGTCTGTCTGTTTGTCTGTTTGTTTGTTTGTTTGTCTGTTCGCAAGATAGCTCAAAAAGTTATGGATGGATTTGGATGAAATTTTCAGGGAAGGGTCCTGAAATTTTGGGAGTGATCCATATCACCGCCTGGATCCAGGAGGCGGTTACGTTTTCACTTGGCAGAGATCTGCGCACTCTGAGTGCTTTTCTAGTTGTTAATGCTGTGACCCCAGCTGCTATTGTACTTGACCAATAAACATGTCAGTACATCAGTCATGGTTCATATGTGCAGAGAAAAGCAGGAAAAATGCAGTCAGAGTGCAAATGCTTGAAAAAAGGGGTAATTTCTCAAAGAACTATGACAATCAGAGAACAATGTGCTGCACAGGGAACCCATCCTCATGTGTACCTAAGCACTGCTTGTTTAACATACTGTATTACACCTTGGCTTATGTGTGTGGACCTTTAATAGTAGTGCATGAATGCATACATGTTGAGAGCCCAAACCAACCATGAAATGACTTAAGTTAAACTTGTGATGGGGGTTCTATAATGTCTTTCAACTGTCTTGTTCGATGGTAAATATAGCATACATGGTGAATTCACTAGTCCTTAAATACTCTACTCTTCCTTTTACTTTGGGCAAATCATAAAGGTCTGCATTAAGCCAACCATATTTACATACGGAGTCAGGGGTGGAATACATTTCAATACATTTTCCATTCCCACAGTCTCTAGCAAAATTACACATTGCAGAGTGTGCATCAGCAGAGAACAGCACTGCAGTGGCAAAGGTCGCCGCGGCACTTGAGCAACTCGGACAAGTCTTGGGAGATGTCAACAAACTTCCCCTTCGCGCATTCCTACATGTGACGCAAGTGTGAGTAGAGCTGGACTCGGCCAGGCCGAGCGCTCTCGTTTTCTCGGGGGCAAAGTTCACCAGCGTGAACAAGCTGTGCAGCAGCAGCAGCAGCAGCAGCAGCAGCAGCAGCAGGAAAGGAGGAGGGTTCCGGTGGCCCAGGAGCCTATCAGGGTCGGGGAGGTTTTCCCAAACATCGAGTCGCGTGACTCCACACACGCTCTGCTGTTTGTATTGGACGCCTCACGTTTTCCAGAGTGCTGAAATGTGAGGAAACCTCGGAGAACCGAAGCCCCTTTTCCAAGAGGGCCAAAGAAGAAGACAAAAAAGAAAAAAAACATGCCAGTGGGCTAATGCAGAGAATGCAAAGGGGTGCTTCGCGGCCAGTGGCACATTCCTCACCTGAGCCTCTGGGCCACACGTGTGGGAGTGGGAGAGCCCCTGGAGGCACTTCAGAGGCAAGAGGGGTCAAAAGGTTGCCCACGCTCTGCACTTGAACTTGGTAAACACATCCAAGAGTGTGTCTATGGGAAGAGATTAAAGCAACTGGGGCCTGGGTCATTGCTTAACAGAACACAGACAAAAATAGTGAAAAATATGGCTCACAAAGACGCAATATTAGGATGAGATGAGAGGAGATATCAGGATCCTAGTTATTTAGCCTACTACATTTATAAACTGTGTCAACAACACAGTGCCTTGAAAGGTATTGGCAATAAAGCCGGTGCGGTGATTAAACACTAGTGCGAACAAGAGACAACAATGCCTTGGGAGACGACTCCTGTGTTTATGGTGGAGGTTCCTGGAATGCTCCAGTCTGTGAGGCAGTGTGTGTGTGTTTATGTGAGTGTGCATTTCTCAAATGGAATGTGTGTGTGTGTGTGTGTGTGTGTGTGTGTGTGTGTGTTAAACCCCCCCTCCCCTCCCCTCCCCGTGCTGTGCAGTGTCTCTGATGTGCTGTTCAGTAACTGGATCTCCAGCCTGTTACCATGCGTACCGACCCACCCGAGGGCCAGTCTGCAGGCTCTCTGTGACTCCTCTGGCTATATTTAGGGCAGGAACATGCGGCTGGGCGACCTGTGACATGTATCACCGGCAAAAACAGAAGCCGATGCTGGCAAAACAGCCACGCTGGTCGTCACTGGTGAACCACGGTTACCACACAGGGCCCTCCCGCCTACAGAGGAATCTACATCAGCAACACATTGCAACACAAAACCCCAAGACCAACATGAAAGAAATCAAAACAGCTGTGTGGACGGCTTTCAGTTTTTGTTTTTGAAGAGAAAGCACAACTAGCGTTCATTAAGAAAACAGCAGTAATTCCGGTGCTGACATGTATAGAAAAGAGCCAGCCTGGCCAGTTCCTCGCCTATGCTGTTTTCAGCTTCCAGCATGACATTCTCATGTGTCAGTGATACACATGTGGTTCTGACAGATGTGAGAGAGCATGAAGGCCCACACCAATTGATTGGTAGTGTGTATGTGTGTGTGTGTGTGTGTGTGTGTGTGTTAGTGTGAGTGGGGACAGGATATTGGAAAATAGGGTAGCTGAGCAGAAATGTATTTGAAAAGAATAGACGCCAGTCTCATTCTGACCATCAGGTCTTGTTTAAACAATGACTCAGGAACCGGAGTCATGTCTAAATTCACCAATGTGTAGGGATCTACATCGGATAACATACTTCGGAACTGAATCATGCCATTCATAACCAGTCGTAAGACAAATATAGATTTGCAATGATAGTGTGTAATGAGGAATGCAATAAGATGATATAAATGTTTAGCCAGCACACAGAATGACATCAACTTCACTCAAACTGACAAGAAGCAACGTGCCAATACTTGTGCCAGTGAGCGACTCCTAAATAAAAGACAACGCTGTTCTGAAAGGTGAAATGGTCAAGTGCTGCCTATTTAAGTCAATAAAGGCCTCAAATGGCCTTTTCATACTGATCTCTGCAGCTGTGCAGGTGCATAGAATAGAATAAGTGCCACTGGATACTGCAATGAAACCAAAACATCTTCAACATCTTCACATTTCCTCCAGTTTGGTGTTTTTACACACTGTAAAGAAACCAAGAAATAGTGCAGAAGTTGAGATCCCCTCATTATATAGTGCCCTGAGGGCAGTGTCAATCGCTGTAAGATCATGTAGTCATGATATCTTTCGACGGTGCTTGACACTCAAAAAACACATCTGTGATAAAATACCACTACAACCCTAGTAAGGCGAAGAGAACATTAAATGAGTGGGTAGCACTGGGTAAGTTACTCCCCTCTGCAGTCTCTCAGACAAAACAAATTGGACTAATACGTAATGATAGTATTGTGAGGATGGCTCAGAGGGAAGTTATATCAAATCTCGAGGCGAGATGACGTTTTACACTAATGTTACATACACCACCATCTGAAATTACAATGACCGCGACACACTGATTGCATATTGAAATGTTGTGGAGTCATTGTTTCAAATATGTCAATACTGTCATAGACAATTTTCGATAATAACTATGAGCCTTTCGATTTAGCTAATGTCTTCCCTGGTTTCTAAATATGAACCCCAACACAATAGGCGACCGTTCGACATTGAAGGCCACACATTTCCTCCTCATATGAATATTACAACAACTCTAGAAGTAAACGTTAGGCATTGCTGTCTCGTTACACAGTTAGTGAGTTTCTCAAGGCCACACGGGAAAATTGCAAAATCAGTCCCGAAATCTCGCTAAGATCAAGCAGGATCTCATAGTGCACCTTTAACTTGCTGCGGTTGTCAGGCAAGCGACGAGCTAGATCTACTGGCTAACTGAGTAAACACATAACTGTTCCATAGGGCTATTAATTACTTGAACACCAGGTGGGTGGAATGACAGTAGTTGGTATTTAGAGCTTAAAAGGTAGGACACTACATGCAGCTGCCTCGCAATTTGACAGATGCAGGTAGATAAGCCAGCGTTACCATAGCTAGCAAGGAGTGATAGCCTAGGGATAGGCTAGTTTCGGTGCTGTGCGCGTTAGCAGCAACACCCAGCTAACGCTAACTGCTTGAGCGTTAATTAACGAGATAACCAACACAACCACTTGCACTATAAAATAAGCTTTGTTGTTGCCAGAGCTCTATAACGCCAATGGTTGTCGGTATGGAGAGATAAAGTCAAACTACCCAGCTGCTTTGATAAGTGCATACACATACAGTAATGGCTAAGTTAGCAGCCTACCGCTAACACGTTTAAATGCTAGCCAGCTATTTCCCCTCCCCCAAACGGAGAGCTAGTTGGCTAGCAAGCTAACCAAGCGGATGCCTGGCGGGTTAATGAACTAACGTTATAGAGACATCATAACCTAAAACCAAATACATAGACAACGTGCATAATAAAATGTCATGACTTGTTTCGCTCTCGGAGTTACACTGTAAGCTGAACTGCCATGTGAAGTAACGTTATTTTAGCTATCTTGCCTGCAACATACCGTGGTTTTCCCTCCCTCCCTATTTGCCTATCCATGACAGCCCGATTTCACTCTGATGTGAAACCTAGCTAGCTGGCTTGCTAACTATCGTGTGAAAAACTACTTATTACACTGTCTAACGTTGGCCAACAGGCGATTTTTGTAATCATACCTCACTCTCCACAACATCATGATACGCCGGAGGAGGATCAAACCCTCCAGTCCCAGTTCGAGTAGTATTCTCGCTGTCTCCACCGGGCCCTGACCCGGGCGCAGGCCCACTTTCCATCGGCTCATATCCATACCCGAGCCCGGGGCTTTCGTTGGTGAGGAGCGCAACAGCTTCGTTAATGTCATTTTTGGCTAAACGCAAGGCTTTCCTAATAGCAACAGGGTCCGGAAAGCCCATGCAGAGAAGCGTTGTCATATGTTGCTCCTCTTCAGTCTCCATAATTGATTGTTTTATCCTATAGACTTAGTAGGGTGGTATATTGCACAGACTTCTAGCTGTGCACGCCGCCATGTTTACAGTCCGATGGTATTCTGTCACGACGGATGCCCATAACAGAGTAGAAAGCGGGCGGGTCTCTTTTGCGACGTATTCGTGGCTCCAAGGAGCGTCACCTCGACCCACCCATGTAACCAATCCAACAGAGGCTCAGACTGCAAATTATACACATTTTGACGTTAAATTGTGAAAAATACCTCTCTGATTCAAACCGTTTAGCCTATTTCTCAGAAAACACTGGTTGAATTTAATTTGAGATAAAAACCCTCCTCGGGAAAATCAATGCATTAAAGTAAAGATACAGTTATAATTCTCATAAATAAGAAATAAAACATGCTCATGGGGACATTTTAAAATATGTGTAAATCCACATGTTAACGTAGAATAACCGGGACCACAACCACAAAGGGAAATGCATCACGTGAAAAGCGCTATCTGGTCATGTGATTATTTACAAGGAAAATGGCCGCTACAGGAGAAGAGGCAGCTGCGATGGACAGCATCTCTAAAGCCCCTATTCCCCCATCGGCATTGAATATCAAAACGGACACAGATTCCCGGTCAGAAACCACAAGCGTTGAAGGCGTCCCTGAAAGTCAGCCCCCTGTCTCCAAAAAGGGCAGCAACAACAGTAAGCGACAGGCCTGCAGCTCGGTTCATTTCCAAACAAAGCTAGGTCGTTAGCTATTAGCTGGTCAGTTTGTAATATATTTATCTTAATACAGTTCAGCATTCAGTTGTCTTTATGCCATTATTTATAACAGGTAGACTGTTTTAGGTCTACATGGCAGGGTCATTGCTTCACTCAAGTCTCAAGTCTCTATTCTCGTCTTATCAATAGTTTGCTAGCTAGTTGATTCAAAGGGTCAGTTAAATGCATCCTTAGCCGTCAAATATAATAACATGTTACATGTAAGCATGGGTCAAGTATCACTTCTCATGAGTGTCGTTTCCCTGCGTTTTTATGTGCCTGTCTATGTCCATTCCTAAAATCATCTGTAGAATGTCTTTGGCGCACCTTTTGTTCCTTGAATGAACATGACGACAACTTTTCTTTTTTGCAGATGATGGGAGTGTGGAAACCGCCGAGGAGGCTGTCGAACCAGCAGAGCCTGACATCGATGAACTCTGCAAAGATATGTTTGATAAAATGGCCGTCTTTCTACAAGGGGAACTTACAGGTAGCCTACTTATCTTGTGTGTGTTCGTATGACATCAAAATACTTCGAAATTGGACATATTGTAAAAACCTTGGATGCTCTGGTTGTTGAGCTTACTGGTGGAACAGGACCTTACACTATCTAAATCTCGTAGTGGAGCTCTTGGGCCACTTGAAGGAGATAAGATATGAGAAAAGCCAGACTGGAAGAATATGTCATGACTGGAAGAGGGTTTAAGAGACAGCTGGAGTGGTTCACACATTGAAAGCTTTCTCCTGTTTTTTTTAACGAAAATCTATCATCTAGAGCGCAACAATACATCTCTACCCTCTGGAAGAGTGTTTATGCAGGGTTTACAGGAGATAGATAGATAGATAGATAGGTATAATTTATTTGCAGTGTAATTGATGGATGTATCAGTGATACAACATTTTAAGAACTTCCAGAACACTTAGTTTTATCTGTTTCAATTAAGATCTACATCTCACATTCATTCATTCATTTAGCAGACCCTTTTATCCATTATGTCAATTCTATTACAAAGGCCATTCTCCCCAGAGCAACTCGGACTGCAGTGCCTTGCTAAAGGGCACAATGAACCCACAGCTGTTAGGCTACTGCATGCTAGCCCAGGTCTTTAGGCACTACGCTACCACCACCCAAGATTTGGCCAAGATTAGCTAAAAACATTCTCATCTTGTATTGTGAAGTCGTCGGACAAAAGGGAAAATCCATACCACTGCATTGGTGCACATAAATTCACTGTTGTTTATCTCATCTGGCCAGCTACCTGTGAAGACTACAAACTCTTGGAAAACATGAACAAACTCACCAGCCTGAAGTATATGGAGATGAAGGACATATCGATAAACATCAGTCGCAACTTGCAAGATCTCAACCAGAAATGTGAGCATTCTTATTAGTCAGCACAGTCATAACATTAGATAGATAAATAGATTTATAGATAGATACTTTATTGATCCCCAAGGGGAAATTCAAGGTCCCAGCAGCTTAAGACACCACACACAACATACAATATAATGTAAACAGGAAAATACAAAGCAAATCAACATATCAACATGACTAAAGGAGCAGTAAAATACTATAGATAAGATGTGCATGAATGTACTGAGGATTGGTACTGTGATCCAGTATGAGGTGTTTGAGGTTTATGAGGTGACGACAGTCTGGGATTAGTGCCATTTCTGGTCTTCAGTGAGGGGATTGTACTGACAAGTAGTATATTTGACTGTATTGTTGTATTGTATTGTTGTATTGTATTGCTGATGTTGGAATGATATTGTCCATTTCCATCAGATGCCAGCTTGCAACCCTACCTTGACCAGATAAACCAGATAGAAGAACAAGTGACGGCGCTCGAACAGGCAGCTTACAAAATGGACACCTACTCCAAAAAGCTGGGTGAGCATTTGCCACTAAACTATAAGGGCTCCACATTAATTTAGATTTAGGAAGATTTGTTGTGTGTGGGATGCAAACTCTTCACCTTTTCTGCACCTGAAACTTAATTGACCTTGGGAATGATAGCAGAGGCCTGCTCTACATCTGATTGGTCTGACTCAATTGTGCCTGGCTGACACCAGTACTGTATGTCTGCACACCCTCATTGCCTTTTTGCGCCGACAGCAAATCGCTTCTGTTCCCGTTTGCGAAGCAACTTTTGAACCATTCGGAGCATTTTGAACAAACAAAATCTGGTTCAGAACGTAGCACTATGGTTCGGAGCTGGAACCAAAACAAATTTGTTTTTTCCTGCGACCCAGAGTGGGCATGGGCGTGACATTCTATCATTCAGAGAGAGATTCTCCGTTGCCATGAGTAAACAAAACTAATCAACTAGCACTATACCCAGCATATTACACAGCTAATTTTTGCAGTTGTTACAGGACAACTGTCATATTATCCTCCTGTTTATGGATATCAATAACTTTTTTGTTTATGCATGCAACACCCTCTGTTGAGGACACATCGTTGGCTTCATTCAAAACAAGTGGAAATGCTGGTTCACTAGGAAAAAAATCTGTCCCAAACCAGTTCAAGAGCTACCTCTTAAAGATGTAGTCCTTTTTAATCAATGATGCTTTCCATTAATGAAATCCATGAATGTTTCCACTATTGTGGCGCTAATTTAATCTTCATCAAACATAATGTAAGTTGATGCTTTTAAGGACCTCCGCTACGACCTTATAAGCAGCCTTCTATTGCTGTTGGCTTCCTAGTTTGCTTAGTTGACAAATATCAGATATTTATATGTATATCCATTGCATGTGTGCTATTATTAGTTGGATGTTCTTCCCATCTCAGATTACCTCCTGAAACCCTACCACCAGGTGGCACTGTCCACCCATATATCACCCTGTAGAGTGTCGAAGCCTGTAGAAGCGTCTGTCAAGATTCTCATTTGAATTGTCTAATGGCCATCCTGTGAAGTACGCTGGTGTGTTTTGCTCACAGGTTTAGCAACACCAGGCATTGCTTTCCAGAAAAAAAACCCTAAAAAAATGGATGGCTCAGTGATATTATAACCTCTGTGCTTGTACGATGGTCCCAACCCAAGAGTTTCAGAACAACATCTGTTTAGTTTTCCTTGCCCTTAGTATCATAAACCCGGGTGTTTTTAACCATTTTAAGAAGTGTTCTGTGCTATGCTTACTATGGAATATGTGATGTCCTTGCAGAGGCTAAGTTCAAAAAGCTGGAGAAGCGGTGAGATGAGATGTTGCACTGTGGGAACCCCCAAGTCTGAGCAAGTCCAAGGTGGAGTCCGTTGCTGTCAGCCTGCTTCTAGGATTAGGGACATTGGTTTGCTGTGGGAATAGCGTGCACTCTACACAACGTCAACAGGCTCCCTTTGAATGGAAGAACAGTGAGGAGCACAGGTAGAAACGTATATCAAGAAGAGCTCATATCTGATATCTGATATCTGATTTTGCACACACAGTTACCCTTTAGGAGGGACATGTCCTTGGCGAAACAGAATAACAACTATAGGACCGAATGCATTATATATGCTGCAACCCATCAAATGTACCTTGTGTGCGTCTTTCAACATGGCCATTGATTTTGCTTTAATTGGATAAACATACCACACATGAAATATCACCAGGAGGTCATATGAGAAAATATGTGGTAACCTGACATTTTTGTCCGGACAAAGTCCTCTGTGTCTACTTTTTTTTTATGGCTCTCTTCTCTCTGTCCCTGCTCCAAAGATCATATTAATGTAGCCCATTATACAGCCTGTAAGGAAGTAGTACATGCCTACATCCCCCTCCTGAGTATTCATGGGTTTCATAAGGTCCCTTTCCACAGGTGTATTAATCAAGCACCATGCAGTCTGCATTGCTGATCAAGGAGCTTGATTTTATACACCTGTGGAAAGGGACCTGATGAAACCGATGAATAGCTTGTTTTAGCAGTGTGACATGCTTTAATATAGCACTTGCATTCCACTTGAATCGCTTCAAATGCATGCTTTCTCATTTAGATTGTGCATCATACCCAGTATAAATGAGCAAGGATGTTCCTTTGCTACCCAAGATTGATCATCTAGAGGGGACGTTAACGTAAATCTCTGGGCCATGTTGATGTTGAGTCACAGGATAATAATCTGCCTGTGCTTTCATCTATGTGTTTTGTCAGTGAGTCAGAATTAGTCATTTTGGAACTACGTCTTGTGTGTTGACCTAACACTGGTCATAAGCATTAATGCCTTCATTGTTTTGTACATGAACTTCATATGAACTGTCTTTTATGTTATGTATACAATGGCATGTAATAAGCAGGCATGCGTAATATTTAAGTTATTTGATGGGGTCTGAGACCTTTAGGACAATCTCACTTATTACGTCTTTGGAACTTTTTTGTAACGTTTTCTTTTTCTTTTTTTTTCAAATAAAACAGTGTTGTAAAATGTGCTTGCAGATGCACTAACAGGAATTAAAAACTAATTTATGTTACAGTATGTGTGTCTGTGTACATAATGGTAATGGAACGTCCAGCAGATGGCAGTCAAGCTCTACATATCAATAGACTGAAGACTTCATTGTCGTGAACCTTTGCCTCATTTTGACTTCTCTCATGGCTATAGTGGTATCTCATCTTAATTGTCATATTACAAATGTATGTCTGTAATCTTTGAGCAATTTTATTAGTGATTTAGAGCAACACATTTACCATGGTCAGCTGTGAAGGCATGTAGCTCCAAGTCCTATGTGTGCTTACTATGTTTGATGGCACCATCATTTTCAGGTCCTTTCAGCCAGGGCTGACCTTTAAAAGGTGCATTATATAGGTGCCTCTCATGTAAAGTTTATACGTCCTCCCTCGCTCCTCGGGCCTCGATCCTCCCTGATCTACATAAAGAATGATATCGGGGCGGCAACAACGATAGTCTATCCCTTCGTCTATCTTTCTTTATGTAGATCAGTGAGGATCGAGGCCTGAGGAGTGAGGGAGGACGTATAAACTTTACATGAGAGGCACCCTCTGTGTCATTGCAAGTACACAAGTACAGTCACTCGATGACAGCTCTCAAAAGAACCCATACATGAGCACTGCTGTTCTTCAGCCTCAAGACCCATTCAGACTGCAAGTGACCAGCGACAAGATACCATGGAATGTTAATTTAATTCAGCAATTATGAGCGAAATAACCATTGGCAAGAAAGTTAAACCAATTTCAACTTTTCAAGCAACAAGCGAATAATCGGCAATGTGTGTGCGGCATTAGGCCAACTCACTCTTTCTTGGGAATTTGGACCATGGGTTTTGAAACACGGCTCAAATGTCATTGACAAGCAATGAGCGAAGTCTGTTGCGCATTGTACTAAAGCCATCATATGGTGTGCGGGGGCACTGTGTTGACCTTACATGCAGGATGTTATTAAATTAGTAGTAGTATTACATTATTGTTAAGTTATTAAATTAGCCTTCATTATTTGCTTTGCTTGTTGCCAGTTGCCCATCAATGGAAATAGTTGAGCCATTTTTTTCTGCTTTGCAAATAAGAGGTTGAACGAGTAAAAGCCTGTTTTGAGGAGGCCTGCAATGTCCAGTTTGAACAACATTGTCTGTTAGCTGTAAGACCCCCTCAGAGAAAACTCTCATACAAGTGCCAACTGTAAAAATCATTGGCACTGTATCTGACTCCTCTGGGAAATCCTATCAAGATGTGCAACACAATTTGCATGTCATATGGTAGGTCTTAGGGAAAGCAGCCCAAGTTGCTTTATTAGTTAAGTAGTCATACGATCTGCTGGCAGCTCACTTTTTTTAGTGTGATGGTTTTACTCTAAAAAACCTGTTTATACTGTATTGAAGCATATTTAAAAACCTACACATGGTCATAGTAAATCTGCCATTCAGGTGCCATATACTCCTCTGAAGAAAGGGGTCACTGAGAGGGAGGACTATTTGCACAAAGTTGGATTCATCTCCAAAGCAAAACATGTTGCTATCTTTGGTGTCGCACATCAAACAAGAGGTATCAGGTCTGACCACTGATACCGACATTGATGGAGAACCATTGCTACTGTTGCCAGGGATGTTTCAGGACAACACTGATAGCATTATCTCTGACATAGACACACTAGATACACTGAAGAGGAGGCTTGCCTCTTATAGCTTTCACGCACACACACACACCACCTCAGACCTCACGTGTTTAAGGGCAGATTGTCAGCAATTACTCTATTATCAAATGTAAATATTTTCCTCACATGGATCGCGGTGAAAAGTGTGACCTTAGAAAGAGATGTCATATGGAGTCAATTTGACCAGTATCTGCCCAGGGGAGGTGAGTGTGAGAGAGTGTGTGTGTGTGTGTGTGTGTGTGTGTGTGTGTGTGTGTGTGTCTGTGTGTGTATCTGTGTGTGTGTGTGTGTGTCTGTGCGCGCGTGCGTGTGTGCATGTGTGTGACAGTGTGAAAGTGTGTGAGAAAGTGTTGTTGGGGACTAAGCTGGCATGAAAACACTGAAACACTGTTGGAAATCCATGGACCGATCCTGAGGATGACTTTCAATTTGGACACATCAGGGCCAAAGGCACTATGAGAAACAACTACCTCCACACATGGACATCTCGCTCCTCTGTTTATCATTACGGGACAGTCACATGATTTCAACACACGCATACGCACACATACCTATGGATCAGAGTGAGGAGGACCTTAGAGAATGTATACACAATGTTGAAATCTGTAGAGCAACTGCTATGGGACGTTGCGCAAGACGTGTCAGATCCAGGCCTCACATAGTTTTATTGAGCTCATCACTCTCGGTGTTTACAAAAAGACTGGGCTGACATTTCTTGTGATGACGTGCCTTCTCTCCCTGCTGTACCATTTGTTTAATACTAATCTCTCTGTTTCCAAACTCTCCAAATCCCTTGTAGGTTATTGCTCGTCAGCTTGCACTCATTGCATGTAGTTTAATGGGAAGTGAATCTGCATGTGTGTGTGTGTGTGTGTGTGTGTGTGTTTGGAGGGGTTACCCATCATCTGCTGGGCACACTGAAAGCTATGTTTAATTACTGTTATGAAAACGATCCTTACTTTTTTCCTTTTAGTTGTAGTTGTAGAAATAGCAAATTGGCAAGCACTGGATATAAACGATATGATGGACTGTTTAGATAAGCATCTACAGTATCTGCATTTCTCTCTCTCTCTCTCTCTCTCTCTCTCTCTCTCCCTCTCTCTCTCTTTCACACAGAGGGGCAGACAGACAGACAGACAGACAGACACACACACACACACAACCACTGTGAGATTGAGTGCAGAGGATTCAACTTTGTTTAGGAAACCGAAACTTCGAGATTATTCTTCAGTCTGCCGGCCCATTTTGATGCGAACTGATCCAAGCTAAGCACCCTCAATCATCCCCACTCAATCATCCCCTGTGTCAGAGCAGAAAAACATTTGGCCATCACAGGCCCGTCCTGTTAAACCACGTCTCTACACAGGGATCATCTGTTGATTTAACACAGCTGACATGGATGACAAGAAACTACCATTTAGAAATGGTATGGGTCCATGCAGTGTACATGCACGAAACAAACATGTAAAATCCTCCATAAAAATGTATCTTTATGGCTCATTCTGGCACCTACTATTATTACCTCAAACTCATGGGGATTACTTTTGATCATATGAGTGTTTTTTAGATTCAAAAATTGAAAACTGGGTTTCAAAAATTGGCACAATAAAAAAAAAAGAACTGGCTTTTTTATGTTTCCTTTTGACTCCATCAATCACTCAAGAATGTTAAATACCAATCTGACCCCGGTCAGGCAGAGAAAATTACATAAGCTTTAAACTATAAACACCCTTCCTATACGAAGCTGGCAGACTTCCTGTCCACTTTGCCCCAGTAAAACTTCTCACAGTATGGGCGTGAAGTTTAACCTGCGTCTGCCCTTCATTTCGGCCATGTGATCGGTCAGAGCACGCAAGCTGATGAGGCAGCCAGTGAAACGTTGTTATTTACATAGCTGTTATAATAAATAATATGACCTCTATATCATTGTAATATATTTTATATATTTAATACGTTTGAGTTCAATATGTTTGTTGGCATTATCTCTGCGGAGGTCACTACTTTTTTGACATAACACCTCCTCTTGGCCAGTGGAAAAGGATGGTGAGTTATGATGATGATCAGACAGACAGCACTCATAGATTTTACTAGAGCTGTCAGAAGGCCCCTCTGGGCTTGCTCTCTCATACATACAGTACAGGCCAAAAGTTTGGACACACCTTCTCATTCAATGACTTTCCTTTATTTTCATGACTATTGACATTGTAGACTCACACTGAAGGCATCAAACTATGAATTAACACATGTGGAAAACAAAAAAGTGTAAAACAACTGAAAATATGCCTTATATTCTAGTTTCTTCAAAGTAGCCACCTTTGCTCTGATTACTGCTTTGCACACACTCTGCATTCTCTGGATGAGCTTCAAGAGGTAGTCACCTGAAATGGTTTTCACTTCACGTGTGTGCCCTGTCAGGTTTAATAAGTGTGATTTATTGCCTTATAAATGGGGTTGGGAATCAGTTGTGTTGTGCAGAAGTCAGGGGTGATACACAGCTGATAGTCCTACTGAATAGACTTTGTATTATGGCAAGAAAAAAAGCAGCTAAGTAAAGAAAAACGAGTGGCCATCATTACTTTAAGAAATGTAGGCCAGTCAGTCCAAAAAATTGGGAAAACTTTGAAAGTGTCCCCAAGTGCAGTCGCAAAAACCATCAAGCGCTACAAAGAAACTGGCCGTCCCTGGAAAGGAAGACCAAGAGTCACCTCTGCTGCGGAGGATAAGTTCATCCGAGTCACCAGCCTCAGAAATCGCGCGTTAACAGCAGCTCAGATTAGAGACCAGGTCAATGCCACACAGTTCTAGCAGCAGACACATCTCTAGAACAACTGTTAAGACGAGACTGCCTGAATCAGGCCTTCATGGTAGAATAGCTGCTAGGAAACCACTGCTAAGGACAGGCAGCAAGCAGAAGAGACTTGTTTGGGCTAAAGAACGCAAGGAATGGACATTAGACCAGTGGAAATCTGTGCTTTGGTCTGATGAGTCAAAATCGGAGACCTTTGGTTCCAACCACCGTGTGGACTGCAGAGTGAAGGCAAAAAGGCCAACAAGTGCTAAGCATCTCTGGGAACTCCTTCAAGACTGTTGGAAGACCATTTCAGGTGACTCTTGAAGCTCATCAAGAGAATGCCAAGAGTGTGCGAAGCAGTATTAAAAGCAAAAGGTGGCTACTTTGAAGAACCTAAAATATAAGACATATTTTCAGTTGTTTCACACTTTTTTGTTAAGTATATAATTCCACATGTGTTAATTCATAATTCTACGGTGGTGTATTGCTGTCACACTAGAAATAAATAAAAGGCTCAGTATCAGGTAATTACGTGAAAGTTTCAAGTAATTACGTGAAAGTTTCTTGTTATAACAAGATCTTTTTCACGTTTTAACAAGATATGTTTCATGTTATTACATGAAACTATCACGTTATTTCGTGATAATGATATTTTCACGTTATAACGTGAAAATATCATGTTATTTCAAGATATGATATTTTCACGTTTTTACAAGACATTTATCACGTTATTACATGATATTATCACGTTATTTCATGATAACGAAACTTAACGAGACCAGGCTGGAGAGCCTATGGCTGGCATAGGCTGAATGAGAACAGGCTTGTCTGGCTGCTATTGCAGTGCTGCTTGATGAGTGTTTGCTTTTGAGCATGTGTGTAGGCTACAGTAGCCTATAGTCGCCATCTGACCAAGTAGCAGGAGCAGGGCTGTATATCGGCAAAGAGCCGCTGCGTAGGCGGATATAGGTGAGCAGGAGTAGCCTGCTCACAGTCTGTGTATCGGCAGAGAGCCGCTAAGGAGGCGGACAGAGAGGTGCAGGAGTAGCCTGCTCACACAGCCTGATAGTTCTGCGTCTTCTTCCCATCCACTTAACGCAACTTAACGCAAGACGGAGAAAGGGCCTTGATACATTTGTGAATGTTTACGCAATTTGGGCGCTTTGGCTAGCTTGCATGTCAGGTCATCGTGGTCATTTTTAGGGCTGCGGGGAGAGGCCGCTGGGAGAGCGCTGCAGTCACACAGTGCAGGCTTTTTGAGATCACTTCATCACAGTAATCATCAGCACGGCCCAAAACGCCACACCGGGATTCTTCCCGACTCTCCCGATTGCCACTCCACTGCATACAGGTGCAGAATATTGTAATATTTGTTTCGTGGTCGGAGGAGGAGTCAAATCACACACAGACAGGGAGTCACGTTTTACAATTTATTTAAAGTTGACACTCACAACCCAACCTTCCGAATGCACCCACCCTGCATTCATCCGCACACAACCCACCTAAAACAGCCCTCTCTATGGCAGAGTTATGCTAGGGGAAGGGACTGGCCATTAACCCCGGCCTGGGGCTAACTATGCCCGCACACACACGCACAATACACACACTCACACAGGCCTGTTAGTTCGTGGAGTCCCAGTTGCCACAGCTAGCCCACAGTTCAGGTAATCCACAGTAGCGATAGAGTCCACAAGTAGCCACAGTTAGCTCACAGAGTTCAGGTAATCCACAGTAGCGAGAGTCCACAAGTAGCCAAACGCTCCGGCTGGCCGCGCGGCTCACACCAGCCCGAGCTCCCTCTCGCACGCCCCAACTCGCAACTCTTTATCCCTGATAATCATCCACAGTCGACGAGCTGCAGGTGTACCACTCCTCAATCAATCAGTCAATCATTCAATTTGTTCAGTGGGGGCACAGCCGTCGTAGCCAGTAAACACCGTTCACTACAATATTCTGGACAATGCTCGGGTGTTTGCATTTATAACAATATCATCCACAAGTTTAATAACTGGAAAATCGCCATAAACCGAGCTTAACATAGAATTTGATTGACTCGTGAGCCATAGTAACCAGCCTTTCTTGCCCCTCCTTCTGTTCAGTTTCATTATCATGAAATAACGTGATAATTTCAAGTAATAACGTGATACATATCTTGTAAAAACGTGAAAATATCATATCTTGAAATAACATGATATTTTCACGTTATAACGTGAAAATATCATTATCACGAAATAACGTGATAATTTCATGTAATAACATGAAACATATCTTGTTAAAACGTGAAAAAGATCTTGTTATAACAAGAAACTTTCACGTAATTACTTGAAACTTTCACGTAATTACCTGATACTGAGCCTTTTATTTATTTCTAGTGTGACAGCAATACACCACCGTATAATTCTAATGCCTTCGGTATGAATCTATAATTTTCATAGTCATTTAGTATGAAAATAAAGAAGGGCTGTCCGAATGAGAAGGTGTATCCAAGCTTTTGGCCTGTACTGTACATTTCTTTGATTTCAGAGTCATAAAACAAACGCAATTTGATGCACATATTGATGCCTTTAGCTCTTTCTGATCTTTATGATGTACAACTATACTTGGCATTTGTTTCATGATTCAATGTTTGATCATCAATGCACATGTACAGTACATTCATATGCCTATTAGTAGTTATGCTCTTTTGACCAGCATGTTAGCAGAGCTGGATAGCATGTGATGAATTGGTGGGTTCTGTTAAGGGAGAGGGGGTCTCATGTTTTGCGTGTATTTGTGCGAGACAGAGCAAAACAGTGAAAGAGGCAGAAAGAAAGGACGGAGAGCTTTACATTATGTTACATGATCACTAAAGGCCAGTTCAAGCGTGGACTTAACGAGCAGCATGAGGCCACACTTCAATGACATCATTCTATTACTGGTGGTCATTTCATCAGTAACTATTCTCCCTTCACCGTTACCCCCCCCCCCTCTTTTTTCTCTTTCTTTTCTCCTCCTCTCTTATCTTGCCCAACTCCTGCTTTCCGGGGTCCCCCTGCGTGGGTATTGTTGCACGCTTGCAGTGGTCATAGATCATTGTTTGATCTGGCACCAGTATCCATTTCCAGGCGGCTCTGTCAAACAAGCTTTAGGCACAGCCTCGGCCACCTGCTTTAACTTATACACAATGATACTGGTGGGGCCCTGGCTCATTGATGAGGAGAGGGTGTGTGTAGGGTTTGTGTGTGTGTGTGAGAGAGAGAGAGAGAGAGAGAGAGAGAGAGAGAGAGAGAGAGTGTGTGTGTGTGTGCGTGCGTGCGTGCGTGCGTGCGTGCGTGCGTGCGTGCGTACATGTGTGTGTGTGTGTGTGCGTGTGTGTGCGTGCGTGTGCGCGTGTGTGTGCGTGCGTGTGTGTGTTAGGGGCTCTTAACCAATTTCTCCTGAGCTGTATTTCTTTGTAACTAACGTTAAGAGCAGGAGTGGACGTGGCTGTGAGAGAGTGGAGGAGATGAGAGTATTGAGTTCAGCAGGGGTTTCAGGGGGTTTCTGGGTGGGTTCTGGGACATGCTTGGGTTTTACAGGGGAAACGTGTAATAATCCAACGAAGTGCGAGAGGACACAATCCCAGCAATCCCCTCCGAACAGTCCCACTGCAGCAACAGCTGCCCCAACACTCGATAAGACTATGAACTGACAATAATGATGATGTTATATAACATAGAACAACAGACCACACTGCAACACAAACATGTGCTGACTCAGATATACAGTCCATGGGGACAATATGATGTGAAGTGCCACAGCAGTTTGGCTGCTTTCATTCCTTTGGTGATCATTGGGAAACTATATGCAAAAGAGTTGAAAATTAGGTTGTGAAGACCTAAAGGAGCAGTTTCTTGGTGGACATGTCATGTTTGAAAAAGGAAATGGCGTTTGCCTTCTGAATACTGCATAAACCTAAGAATTATATGCTTTGGCAGCTATATACCTTGAACCTGCCTTATAAAACATCTGTTTTTTGCTATTGGATCTGAAAGGTTGCCTGCTGTGGTAAAGGTGGGGAATTAATCTCTGAAAGGATCACAAAGGGAACTTGCAGCAGGGAGCTTGTCTTACACAAAACATTTACAATAAGCAGACCACCCCCTTACTGATTGCAAAACAATGAGTGCGGATGAAGAATTGTGGGTCACAGGCTGGAGTTGGAGAGCCAAGACCTGTCAGGTGAAGCACATGCCTCAAGGCGACAGATAGCTGAGCTAACCTCAATGTCTACGTGCACGTATGTGGATGGGGATCAGGATGGTACGGAGGCGGTGGTTTGAGAGGGAATATCTGTCACATGCACCCAATGTATCATCCAGCACCTGGACTGCAGAGGATGCCGGTAACCGAGGCACACGCACCAAATCATTCCATTCCCTCTACGCACCCCATCACACCTTTGACATCCACACTCTAAAGCCACAACCCCTTGGCCAAACACGCACACACACACACACACACACACACACACACACACACACACACACACACACACACACACACACACACAATGGGCCTCATCAGACAAGAACATTAGCCAGTGTGGAGGTGTTACAGCACACACACACACACACACACACACACACACACACACACAGCCATTTGGCAGCGTGTGGAGGACACTCTCTGACAGTGCTGAAATGAGAGCTGGCCCAGTGGGCCCGCCATGGAGCCCAGAACCTGGAGGTGGGAAGCAGAGGGAAGGAGAAGGAAGCAGAGGGAAGGAGAAGAGAGGAGAAGAGAGGAGAAGAGAGGAGAAGGGAGGAGAAGGGAGGAGAAGGGAGGAGAAGGGAAAGAGAAAGGAGAAGAAAAGAGGAGAGGAGTGGGGTTGTGGGGAGCGCAAGGAGGCGTGCGAGGAGGAGTGTGTGTGTGTGGGGGCTGCCTTGGCCTTGAGCAGCCGTGTAGAGGGCTGTGCGTGCGCTCCTACTGGGGGGTGGCGATGCAGGGGGCCCACCCCGTGTGGGGTGTTTTGTAAGCCCTGCGCTGGCTGAGGAGCGGTGTGCATCTGGGACAGTGAGCAGGGGGGAGCAGGGGGAGAGGGCAGGTGCCAGTGGAGGCCAGCAGAGGCCAGGGAGGTAAGGGGTCGTGAAGGGGAGGATCCCGGGGTCATTGGAGATATAGTGGAGTGATATCACACACACACATGTGTTTTATACTTGAATGTTTTGTGTGCACAGCAGTTGTTTCCATTCTTTATTTAGGCCTTCAGTGTAACGAGTTTTCCAGTTACCCAAAGTTTAGTACTCCTGACACACGCACACACAAAGAAACACACACACACACACACACACACACACACACACACACACACACACACACACACACACTCACACTCAACAACACACATGAGCACACACAGCTCTCTGGAGAGAGTTCTTATTTGAAGTTCTTAGTTATTTTGTGATCATAACGTGGCCTCTCTATTGAAGTTTCTCAACTTAAAAGGGCTTTATATTGAGGTGAAAAGGTTATTGAAAGAGTTATTAAAAGTCAACAACCAAGCAAATGCCCCCTCACCCTGCTGCACTCCTGGCATTGTTCACTCTCCTGTATACAAGCTGATTGAGTTTGGCACATGGTTTTTAAGCAGATAACTTAATGATTCTGAATGATTAGCGCAGAGGAGGTTATTTTGTTAATCTCGGACATTGAATTAGATTTGAGTTGCTGCTTAAATGTGAGACATTTTGACAGATGTCACAAAGTGATAGGACAAGGAGATGGTTCTTAAGTTTATGACCTGGCAGTAAAACCTGAGGGATTCATGTACATCCATTTCATGGGTCCAAAGCTATTTTCTGAAGAAAAGAGAGAAAGAAACATAATACATGTATTATGTAACTGAATCAACAACTTAAGCAAGCGCTCACACAATTGTACACACGTGACAAGATTGTTTTCACGAGAAATAGTTGGCTAACAGTGGATGCGGTTTTGGTGAAGTTCAGAACAATGCTGTGTCTGTGGAGAGGGTTGCGAAAGACCCTGTCCAAAAAACGAAGCCCCCCCAGTGAGGTTAACTGTTACAAAGATGATACCGCAGTAATCACCGAGAGGGATTAAGGGGAAGGGTTGCTGGCAGAGCGGTCATGAACGGTGTAGAATAGGCCCGTCGCTGTGGTTCTGGACTCCCAGAACCTCCCTCTGGGGAGCTGTTGACCCGGGGTAGGGGACGTAAATAAACAGCCGTAAACACGTCTCCTCTGGACGGACACATTCCACGCAGAAGGGCCGGGGTGATCATGATGCCGAAGCGAAAGTAGTTCACGCCTGAGTAAGAGGAGCAAATCGCCAGTGTCGTCACGATAAGCAGAACACGATGTTCAGTTTCAGGTTTATAGTGCGGCAACACAAACGAATCCATGTTTATCCGGCCCTTTTTTTCATATCACATCATTTCACGCCATCTCATATTTGTCATTCATGTTCACGTCCATCAGTATTCATAAGATCTCTATTTTTCAGTTAAAGCTCTACTCAAGCTCTACTCGTGGAAATCAATAGATTCTATTATGTGTGATAATGGATGAGGGTGAAGATAACAAAGACCCTTACCCTTTCTGTAGAAGTGTGGGCAAGGAAGGAGGAGATACAAAGGAAAAACATGTCTGTTATGGCCTAAGGCGAGAAGTTGCTGACATATGGGTGTGGAACCCACAATCTGACCCAAACGCCAGAGAATTTGTGAGTGTGTTTATTCAGAAATCACTTAGTGGTCAGTCAGAGGTTTGAGAGGTAATTGATTTTGATATACAACCCTGATCAGAATTTCTTTCTCGTGTTTTGAAAGGCAGTGTTCCTCTCTTGACACTTCCACTCTTTCTAGATTAATGGCTGATCTGGTGTCCTACCATCTTGAGGTCACCATAGTCTGGCCAGTGGTCAACCCACACAACCCAAATTTAATTCATTTTTATGGCAAAAAAGTCCCTCCATATGACACCAGCTATCAATCGATCGCCATTTCCTGTTTGTGTTTTAGCCATTTAGCGCTGTCCCCCCCTTCATGCAAGCTGACCTAAGGCCATACCAGGCCAAGGAAAGAGGTGGCACCAGGACAGAGCCTTCGCCGTGCGTTGATTTGGGGGTCCGAGCATTCCTATGGTTAATCGGAAGCAGCCGGACGGTGTCTGTCATCAGCAGTGGTCAAAGCATAGAGAGAGAGAGAGAGATAGGGCAGGAAGGAGAGAGAGAGAGAGAGAAAGAAAGAGAGAGAGAGAAAGAAAGGAAGTGAATGAGAGATCATTATTCAAACCAGCGCTGTGTTTACCTCTGCTGTACCTCCAGGGAGAAGAAGTGAACGCTCAAAACAATTTATTTAAGGCCGTCACTGCGCTGCGCTCGCTAGCGTGATGAACGACCCAGTGTGTGGCGCGGCTCTTAAGCCGTTTACATGAAGGAGCCGCGGGGAGGCTAATGAAGGACAGATCCGAGCGGAGCGGGAGAGGAGAGGAGGGAGAACCGGCGGAGAGAACGGAACAGCACAACGCTGCTTGCATATACACTCCTCGGGGCCCATCGGGGATTTGTGATGCAAGAGTGTTTGTACACAGGCTGACACATTGCATCCACACTTAACAAAACACAAACACACACACACACACCACAAACAAACAAACACACACACACAAACAAAGGATAAACACAGAAACATGTGGAAATACATATATGAGACGTGCAAACACAAAATAGCTAACTCAGATGCATGTTTCACTTTCCCAAACACAGAAGACCTACATGTACAAAGACAGTGTGAGAGGTAGGAGGCCTACTAGCAGCTTATCTGTGTGAGTCATGAGTGTTGCTCACTTCCAAACTATGTAGGCAAACAGGACATGCTAGCACCCTGTGGCTCAGTGATGGCTCTCACGTTACCTCTTGGCATTATGGGCTTGAAGATGTTGATGACAACGCTAACTTGTTCTACGTTAGTACCTGACACATTAGTGTGTTTGTCCCTTGTGCAAGTTTCAGCTTTTTATTTTTCTATATTTTGTGTTTTACCTTCCCACGGTACTCGAAATTATACAGAATACTGCCCAGTTTACTTCCACTGCCTTGGGATATTGGTTGACTTAAACATGTGTTATCATTTTGCTTTGTTGCTGACTAATTTGAGAGTAATTTGAGTTTAGAGGACAAATCACAAACACACGCACTCATGCACATACCCTACACACACGCGCACACACGTACGCACGTACACACACACACACACACACACACACACACACACACACACATACACAAACCCGAACACACGAGCACACAGACTTGAATGCGCACACACACACATACTCCTTCTTTGTTCCCAAAGGCATTCTCAGTTCAGTTAACACTTCAGCTGCTTGAAATGATCATAAAACTGTCAGTTACAATGTTGTCCCATGTAGAGTCTAAAGCAAATCACCCTACTGGCTACCATAAAATACACAACACAAAGCACAATGCATCATTATCATTCATCCATCTGTCTATACATTTCTTCAATCACACATTTTTTTTCATTTACTTTATTCACTCATTTCTCTAATTGTGACCCATCCATCCCTCCAGCCATACCTTCATCTTTTCATTCATCCATTCAGTCATTCATTGATTCATGGCCTTGTTCACTGGTTCATGTTGACTCATGTTCAAGTGGTGTGTGTGATCTCCGGAGTAGGCCATGTGACCCATCCATCCCTCCAGCCATACATTCATCTTTTCATTCATCCATTCAGTCATTCATTCATTCATGGCCTTGTTCACTGGTTCATGTTGACTCATGTTCAAGTGGTGTGTGATCTCCGGAGTAGGCCATGTGACCCATCCATCCCTCCAGCCATACATTCATCTTTTCATTCATCCATCCATTAATTCATTCATTCATTCATTCATTCATTCATTCATTCATTCATGGCCTTGTTCGCTGGTTCATGTTGACTCATGTTCAAGTGGTGTGTGTGATCTCCGGAGTGGGCCATGTGGTCACCGGGCCACAGCTGCCATGCACGGAGGCCGAGTCGGGTGTAAATCACCAGGGCCATGAGTCACGGAGCTGCCTGGTATACTCGGAGTTCCCCACATCGACCCAGACGCAGACGCACATCAGATCCCTCGTCTCCAACCCACTGACCGCGCAGGCGACCAGCCGCCCGTAAATCTCACCCCGCACAATAGCCACCAGGCTGGAGGTGTGTGAGAGAGGGACAGCTGCAGGCCTCTCAAGCTGCAGCCCCCCCACCCCCATTCCGCACCGGGGCCGTCTTTATGAGGGGCGTAAATAAGAGTGGGAAGGGACAGGAACACGCTTTCTATCCCTCCTTTTCTCCCTCTCTCTCCTTCTTCCTCTCCCTCCTTCCCCCAGTCTCTCTCTCCTTATCCCTCATTCTCCCTCTCTCCTTCTCTTCTTCTTCCTCTGCCTCCTTTTCTCCCGCTCTCCCTCTATCCCCCCATCTCTCTCTCCTTCTCCCTCTCCCTCCGTCTCTCTCGCTCCCGCTCTCCTCTCCCTCCGTACTCCCTCCTCTCTGCGTGCAGGTCTGCTGCTTCTGAAGGGGTTTCCCACACTGTCGCCCTTTTACTGCCTGGCGGTTTGTTTGCACATGCAGATTGGCAGCTGGAGCGCTAACGTGCCACACTAGGTGCTGTGGAACACCTGCGAGGCGTGCAGCTGGAGTCACCTGACCATGCCCCCACCCCCAGTGGAGTACACACGCACACACACACACACACACACACACACACACACACACACACACACACACACACACACACACACACACACACACACACACACACACACACACACACACACACACACACGACCAAACATTTCTGGAAAGTGAAACATTGCATATAGAGAACCTTTGAAAATTAGGCAGCAGGTCCGAAATAGAAAATATCTGTAGTACAACCTTCTTTATGCTCGATGACTGAAATCACATCTTTACCAGTGAACACTTCCTTCGGTATCCTATCAGAACCTGTTGGGTCCTTCGCTGAGAACTTTGGTGTAGGTAATAGTTCTGATTTTCCCAGGTGCTCGGGAACCTTTTTTTTCTTCCCCCTTTGTTCCGCTCTGGCCTGAGGTTACAGGCCAAACATATTAACCCCGTAAGTGAGGGGAAATCACTCTCATATGGCCATGTTGGGACTAACACTGTCTCCAACTGATGACATCATTAAGTGCCTCATGTGAGTGGCGCCCATGCCAGCTTTGATAGATGGAAAAGGTAAATCTCTATCTCACTGTAGCATAAACACACACACACACACACACACACACACACACACACACACACACACACACACACAGACACACACACACACACACACACACACACACACACACACACACACACACACACACACACAAACACACACACACACACACACACACACACACACACACAGAGAATCAGTTAAATGCTGCCGTCATGCACAAGGATAATATGAACCACTTTGTTGGCATCAATAATGTCATCCAAACAAAAAAGCTCAACATATAATATGGACCTCATCAGACCACAGCAGACTTCCATTTACTGTCTATACACACAACTTGATTAATCCCATTCCAGAGCAGCCCAAAATAACACACCAAAATGATCTCCAGCTACCTTCAATGAGCACAATGGTTTTTCCTTAGTTACGGCAACCAGAAAAACAGCAGACACACACGCAAATACATCACACACACACACACACACAAAGCATAATTATCATAATTAACGGTGCCGACAAACATTTACAATAGAGGGCAAGGCAATAACATAGGACCTCATTTAAACTAACTCAGTTCTTAGTTTTCCCCAGTCTCCCCTGGGACTGACTCTGTTATGTTATGAGAAGGCTTACTTTTTCATTTAACATCTCTCTCAATCACCACTAAGGTTTTTTCCTTTTTTTAATCAGATACGTTTCTACCAGCATGAGTAAATCGTTTCTGAATGACATCACCCTCCTGGCGGTGCCATTATCTGTTCACTGTGGCTCTCTCACCCAGAGTAATGGCTGCCCATGGATGTGCAGCGGCATAAATGAGCACTAGGCAGGCAGACAGGCAGGCGAGGGGAGAGGGGGGGAGAGGGGAGAGGAGAGGAGAGGAGAGGAGAGGAGAGGAGAGGAGAGGAGAGGAGAGGAGAGGGGAGAGGGGAGAGGAGAGGGGAGAGGGGAGAGGGGGGGAGAGAGGAGAGGAGAGAAGAGAGGGGAGGAGAGGAGAGGAGAGGCGAGGGGAGAGGGGAGGAGAGGGGAGAGGAGAGGAGAGGAGAGGAGAGGAGAGAAGAGAGGGGAGGAGAGGAGAGGAGAGGGGAGAGGGGCTCTCATATGGAGGTGCTCTGACCTGATGTTGAACAGCGAATGAGCGGCCTGGAAGTGTCACGCTCCCTTTCCCCGGGTTGAAGTGACGAGAGTCAGGCTTCAAAGAGCAAGTGTGTGTGTGTGTGTGTGTGTGTGTGTGTGTGCCTGTGCATACTGCAGTCTGCCAGGAGGAGTGTATGCACACACATACACACAGACAGGCGCACACACATGCTCACGCACACGCACACACACACACACACACACTTGTGTATGACACACAAATACACACATTCACACGTTAGCTCACATCCATGCATAAACATAAACAAAATGGCTTCTCTCTCTCTTGCCCATACTTTCAAACAAATGTATGCGCGCGCACACACACACACACACACACACACACACACACACACACACACACACATACCCAGCCACACATACACACACACACACACACAGACACACAAGACACCTCAAAACCCACAACAGCAGGCCATTCCCTTGCATGCTCAGTGTTAGCATGCCACAAACTCAAACAAAGGCATTCATAGGCATCGGCTGCAGCATGAAGTCTGTGATTTTATTTGCGAAGGCCTGCTCTCCCTGCCCTGGCCAGCTCCTTGCGAAGGGCCATGTTTAGGCCTGACTGGTGCGTCCAGCCGAAGACCATATGAGCACACAGGATGGGCTGGGGAGCTTCTGGCAAAACAGATCCAGAGCCTCGTCTGAGTCATTAGGAGACAGGCCAGGGATACTTTCCCAACCTGCTCTGAACAGAGCTTCCCCCTTTGCCCACACATGCATGCACGCACGCACAGACACACACACACACACTCAAGCATGGAGAGACGAACAGATTAGAAAAGTCCACATGCATGTGTGAGGATGTACACACACGCACATAGGCACACACACATTGAAACTTTCACATATGTGAGCGCACGCACACACGTACACCCACGCACACACACACACACACACACACACACACACACACACACACAGTCTGGCCTAACCCATTCACATGTGGGATTACTTTCTTCATTACACTCCTAATTGCAAGTACCTCACGCAAAAACACACTAAGACCCCCCCTTCCCCCCCCCCCTTTTGCCCCCCATCTCTTATCTCCCCATGAGAGCAGAGCCTGACTGCACGGGCTGGGCCGGGCCTTCCACCAGCAGAGAGAGAGAGAGAGAGAAATGCCCTGCGGCCACGTCTAAGGTCCTCATCACACCACTAAACCGCATTTCCTCCCCTCTCCATCTCAGTTACAGCGCTCGAGTAGGACCTGGAGGGCTGACGTGTGGAGAGCCGCTTCAGACGAGAGACACGCTAATCATCGCGCGCGTAACGTGAGACGTGCTGTGTACCACTGGAAGTAGGAGTCGGCATTTTGTGCAATAGCTGATCCTAATAAAGACTCATATTACATCTTGATCCCCGGACTTGAATTTCAGAATGGTTTTTATGACCATTCCTTATTCCCTGACTCTGACCTCAGTTTTGTTTAATACTCACTGCCTTCAGTTTAATTTCATTCCAGTCCCAGTTTTTATTTAAATTAAGTTATAACTATGACCGATGTCTCTGATTTCAATAGTTAAGCCAGTGAAGTGATGAACACACTGACAATAAAGACACAATATCTTCTCTTCTCCGCTATCTGATTTAGGCTTTGATATATAATCCCATTTATGGGAATTTGATGTACTTCTCATTAGTTGGCTGTTTCTCATAAGCCTCGTCCTGGTTCCACCTAATTCACATACTGACACAGTCTCCATACGTGACAGCCAAGGATGGATTATCTGCAGACTACAGTTTCATCGCATTAACACTACAGATACAATCTAAGATTCTAAGGGAAATCGTAATGCGCTAAGAAACACGAGAACTACAAACACAAAATAGCACAGGATTTTCAGGCGAGGCCGTTAGCGAGAAGCCCTGGGAGTGTCCTGACGGGCCTGTCCCACAGGGTAAGGGGGTTCTGGGAAGACGCGGTGGGATGGATGCCTGTGCAACTTCTGGGATGGAGGCCTCTGCTCAACATTGTGGCCATCTCCAGTGGATGGATTTGTGGTTTTGCGATGTGCAAATAATGTCACGAGAGCCCTGAGGCCATGGATATTTGTTTCAGATGCTGCAAGGGAAAGTTCATACCAGTCAAGGTCCATTTCTATACTGACAGAAAAGCAGTTGTTTTGTTTTCTCTGACAAGCCTTGCCTTGTCTTGCATTGATTTGTTGTTGATGCACTATCTGCGCTTGTAGGGGAGGAAAAACATTTCTGTGGTTACTAGACCATGGCAGTGTGTGGAGGGGAATCAGAATTCACGTAGATGACCATATGCAGACTATTAAAGTTAAACCTACAAGATAAGAGGCACTTCCCTCCTCAATCCTTTCCTTAATTTGCTTAAAGCCAGGTTTAATTTAGGTGTATGTTTCATGATAAACACACATTGATGTCATCTTACACAGCACAGTTTACCTCAGATGTCCCCTGCTAATGACAGTGACCTTTTTATAACGGTCACTGCTAGGCTAAGGGTAAATACTAGATACTGTCTTGATTATACCTTTGGGGAAGTTGGTTCCAAAAGATCTCCTTAATTTGTTCCTGAATCTCAAAGCATCCTTATCAGGTAGTGCAAGGGTCTTTGAGTTTCTAGCCACTCAAACTGCACATTGGCCATTACCTCATCTCTTCAGTGGATGTTACGCAATTAAAATGGCGATAATCTTGTCAGGATGCCTAGCCGAACAGCTGAAAATCAATACCAGCGGAGCAAATTGCTATCTCTCCTGCGCGCTGATTGCTTGAGAGCCCTGAGAAATGTGGTGGTTGGATACCATTTAGATGTCCTTAGAAGGAGATATCTGAGACAGAGGAGGCAGTGCTAAAAATGAGCTGATCGAAAGGGGTTAGCACGATATCTTCTTCCATGACCGAAACAGGTGGTCAATCGTTGACTCATTGTTTACGGCCAACGTGACGACCTCACATGTTTTCCCCCTGCTTGTTTTTCTGGACGGAGGTCTTTGCGCTGATTGATTTGTGCGGCTGGGCTGTTTTGTCAGGCTGTGGGGTGCGTCTGAGAGCTGGCCCGTCCGCGTGTTGTGTTTGGCGGCCGGGTGGTGGTGGTGGTGGTGGGGCTCAAAAGAGTCGCACAGGGGACCTGGGATACTTACACGAGCAGGAGGAGCAGGAGGAGCAACACTCGCGACGCTCCTCACAGCTTTTCCAGAGAAAAGTGCTAATTCCCCCCTCAGTGAGAGGAGACCTGCGAGTGGACCGTTAGAGAGCGAAAGAGAGACAGACAGACATAGAGAGAGAGAGAGAGAGAGAGAGAGAGAGAGAGTGGAGCAATAAAAAACGAATTATCACTTACTACTTTGTCACCAGGGCAAGCATGACTTCAGACATCACAAAGTGAAGGTAAAAGTGATCCAAGGCAGGCTCAATGTTGTGAGTGTGTGGGTGCGTGTGCGTGTGTGTGTGCGTGTGTGTGTGTGTGTGTGTGTGTGCATGTTTGTGTATGTGTCTGGAAATGACACAAAAACAACTCATGCCTGAAAGCCTGCCTAAAAACATACCTGAACACCTGCCTACCTCAGAACCATTAACACTGCTACTATTGGCAGTGTGCTGTCATTATACACCAGTTTGGACGGATGGCTTGACCGAGCCTCAACCAACTGCTCCCGACACAGACCTGCCCCTTCACAAACACTCACCGGGCTGGTTGTTGGCAAAGGTGCAAAGCAGCCATTTATTACCCATGCAGTGCTGCTCAAGGCTGACAAGTCAAATGGTCCATAATAACTATGCTTTAAACTGAACATTTTCCTAATTAGGCAGTGGATAAGCGCGGAGATAAGCTGATTTGAGACATGGAGGTCATGGAATTACCAAGAGGAGAAACACACCCGGTATTTTCCTAAACACCTATGACTCACTCCGCTGAAAAGGTCTTTAAGCTTTTCACTAAATATTAAAATGCATCTGTGTGTTTGATTTCAGGAGACCCAGCCTGTAAAATCAATGGCAACTTAGATTGATTAGAACTCAGACAAAACATGCACAGAACGCAGCTCTCGTGTTAGGCATGAACGTGCCATTTAAACATGACAGCCGTGCCAACAAATGAATTTAAACACCGTCACCATCCCTTTAAAAGACGCATTAATGTGCCGGTGGAAAGTTTCTTCTTTGTTATATATTTCTGAGAAACATGAGTAATAACGTGTGGACACAAAGCTCAATGGGCACGTGTTGTAGTTACATTGTTACTACATATATACTAAATGAGGAACAGAGGGCTCCACTTAGTGCATGTCAAATGTGATCTCAGCCTGCCATGTCACCCTTCCCAGTGCCAGTGGTAAACACACAATAACACACTTCCATCTATTTTGGTCTTGAGCTGCTCTTGCGGGGATATGTTTTTAGTCCTTTAATACACCTTCAGGGAAATAGTTGTGACTTCTGAGCTCAGTTTTCCATTTTTCCTCCTCGGCGTTTGGCGGCCGTTCAAAGAGACGCCTTTTTTAAAGGCATGTCTGAGAGCTTAGTTAAAGCAGAAAGCATGGAGCTTGGCCTCGCCTGCTGCTATTATCTAATGGGTTGGCACTGTCTGCTTGACTGCCACATATTGAGATCATAACAGAGGCTGCCAATGAGCTGTGGCGCTCAGAGAAGATGAGAGAGAGAATGTGTGTGTGTGTGTGTGTGTGCGTGTGTCTCTCTCTGTGTGTGTGTGTGTGTGTGTGTGTGTGTGTGTGAGTATGCTAGCAGTGATTCCACTATTAAATGTTAATGGGTTGTTTTGCAGGTTGGTCTAACGTGGGTGGGGTCTGACATTTGGACAGTGATACTTATTAGAACAGGTTTGTGAAGGCCCATTAAAATCACTAAATACAGACACCTTCTAATACGTATGCCCACTCACACATGCATTACATAATACAACACATGCACACACACACACACACACACACACACACAAACACACACACACACACACACACACACACACACACACACACACACACACACACACACACACACACACACACACACACACACACACACACACACACACACACACACACCTTAAGCACACATTGTAAACTGTCTTTTCCTATCAGGTGCTCATGCACTGATGTCAGCTCCTGAGCCAACATTCCCAAACCAACCCCCCCAACCACACACACCTGACCCATCCACTGCTGTCAATCATTTAATGCGACCTGACAGGTCAGGGTCAGCATTTGCTTGACCTCTCTCCGCTGAAACTGATCTGAGAAATCCCTCTGCACATCTCATCTCAGGAAGCCATCTGAGGGGAAGTGCTCTGGACGATGGATGGATATGATGATGGATGCATCTCAATCCATACGCTTTGCCATTCTTGTGGCTCCCATGACCTTACTTTTCTATCCCCCTATATATATATAAAGTGGAGAGCGTATGGATTTTATGTGCAGTGTCTCATCCCCTGTTTCCTCTCCTGGAGACGGTCCAGAGGCAGTTTGGTGGATAGCTGGGATCCATGCGTCCACCAGGCTAGGTGAGGCTCTATTGTTTTTCCCGTATTCCCTCTTTAAATCACCGAAACATCATCCATGTGGTTCTGATTTCCAACAAAGCACTGGCTGCGCCTCAACTCTGAATATAAAATTTCTCCCCCATAACCTTGTCAACAAACATGCACTGAAAACATATGCGTGTGTTCATGTTTCTTCCACCCCCTGGCCTCTCCTCCCCCAAATCATTATTAGGTCCTGTTTTGTAGCCTGTAGAAATGGACTGAAATTGCTACGCTGTTTATCTACATCAATCACGGCGTGGCGGTTCGGAAAAACAGATCCCGCCGCGGCTCTTTCGGTTTTCCCCAGCCGCGCCGTCCTGCCGCGGTACTGCGGTGATCCATCATCAGACAGCCGCCGGGCACCTGAGGAAACAGGGCACCGGGAGTTCAGCTCGTGCCGCCTACAGCCTGTTCCGTTTCCCCCACAGACCACGACCCCGATGATGACTGCCCAGGTAACTCAAAATGCCCCCGTTAAGTAGCGTACGGTGTGATCGAAATGTACCCCGTAGCTCCACTAAATTCTCTCAAGAATAGTTGTATGTACGTGGATGGATGAATGCTGAAGAATGTTATGTGTTCACCTGAATGCAACATTTGACAGACAGCAATTGTTAAAGCTGGGGTAATTAATTACACTAAGGGCTCTTCTTTAAACTTGAAGCAGGGTGGATGAGAAGGGAATGAAATCTGAAGTTTGTAGTGAAGAGTCGAGTCATATAATGGGAGCTCTGTGAGAGTGATAAGTCCCTTATGAGGACCGAAAGGAGTTGCAGGAAAGGCTTTGCACCTGACTATATGAGTCATGCAGTCACTGGAATAAGTTGCTCTGTCTTCTACTTCTCTATGCCTTCAGTGTCTTCAAATCCCCCATCTCGCTCTGCCTTTCTCTCTCACACACACCCAGGTGCACATACACACACACACACACACCCACGTGCGTATGCACGTACTGTATGCACATATGCACACATGCAAGTACACACTCTCACACACACAGGCACACACAGACACACACACAGACACACACACGCATACACAGTGAATCACCATTTGTCTGACATTGAAGATGGTGAGTTGAGGACAGCGGCTGCATCAGGATGATATACACACATGTGGCTAAATCTCCCGTGGCAACTGAAAGCCTAACCGCTCTTTTAAAGATGGTTGACTCTGTACAGTGCTTAGGATGAGTAAGACTGTGATTCCAGAGAAAAATGAGAATAGTGTGAGAAAGAGAACAAAGGCCGAATAAGACAGAGGGAGAGAGAGAGAGAGAGAGAGAGAGAGAGAGAGAGAGAGAGAGAGAGAGAGAGGAAGAGCTTGTTATAAAGAGTTTGGACGGGAATTACCGTGAGAAGTAAAAAAGATACGTATGAGGGTGTATCAACACTCAGAATTCCTCAGAACTCCTCAGAAATTTCTAACAAGAAGCAGGCTCTCGGGGGTTCTGAGAATAGAAAATCTTTTTCATCCCCTCGTCCAGAAAAACACACATGGAAAGGCCGGCTAACCTCACAAGACAAGACTCTCCCGCAGATTCCTCAACAAAACGGTCAGATCAGAGAGCCTAATGCAAACCTGCTGATCCTCTGGCCTCCCGACACGGGTCAGCTTTCAGCGGCAAATTAGCCCCTCGCCAGCTACCACTCCTAACCTGGCCGCCAATCTCGGTCATCCCAGTACCATCATCTTCATCTGAGACTTCATCACTATCTCCAGCTGAGCCAAAGCCATGACAGAAGACAGACTGTTTTAACTGAGAGCATCTGCTTCCACTGAATCCCTCTCGTATGGCAGTAGGAAGCGTCTTGATCGCACTGGGACCACAACCAATAAGCCTAAGGACATGAAGAGGACTCACACACACACACGCACACACACACACACACACACACACACGCACACACACACACACGCACACGCGCACACGCACACGCACACGCACACGCACACGCACACGCACACACACACGTGCGCCTATTTCTACACTATTATGTAAGAGCTTCTCGTCAGTAGGACTTCCTATTGAGATCCTCACGGTTGGAGATGAAAGAAAACACTTGTGTTTAAACAGTTTGTTTTGCTGGATTTATTTTCCTTGAGACCTAGAAATTTAAATTTGGCACATTGCAAATAATAAACCTTTGTGTTACAGTTTGCTGTGGGTTCATAGGACAACACCACCGCAGTGACCGATCGGTCACTTCCGACACCCACTGAGCTTCCTATTGCGTGTGTCACATATCCAACAGTGTGTGTGTGTCTCTCTCTGTCTGTCTGTCTCTCTCACACACACACACCTACAGATGATGGAAAAATCGCCATGGGAGGAAGAACTCAAACACCCCACAGCAGACAATAGATGCTCTATAAAAGCTACACTCAGGCTGTCTAAACATCCAGTCTCTCACCCTCTCTTTTTCTGTGTGTGTGTGTGTATGTGTGTGTGTGTGTGTGTGTGTATGTGTGTGTGTGCGTGTGTGTGTGTGTGTGTGTGCGTCTCTGACTGTGTGTGTGTTTACTGAAGGATGACAGGCTCTCAGGACAACAATCCATCTTACGGAGCACCTGTTTCTTTACAAGAGCTTGGAGGGCAACATACAGAAAAAGAAAGCCTTCTCTCACACACACACACACACACACACACCACACACACACTGCAACCCTACTCACACAGGCCAGAATAAGACACTGCAGAGAGCGGCCTGTGAAGGCCATGTGAATCCATCCACGCTGCACCAAAGGAAACATGGTGAACTCGGTGAACTCCGCGTGCGTTTCCCAGCCTCACCATTCATCTGTTTTTCCTGTCATCGTCGCAGCCGAGCGCTCTCTCTGCCGCTCTTGCTAATCTCTATTAACAGCGCTTGGCCTAAAACAAACTTGTGATACTTCGACATCAAACACTGCTGACCGGCGGAAGGCAACGGTTCAAACAACACACAGAAGAGGTTTTTTTTCGACAGTTTATAGTAATGTAATAACAACGAGAGTTACCATGGATACAGCAAAGGAGTGTTTGGGCTGGAGTTGACCGAAGCTGTGCGTTGGTCTAATACTTCTCTCTTATTTATCTGACCCCAGGTATGATAACACAGAGAGTGAGAGTAATGGAGAAATGACACAGTTTGCAGCTACAAGCTTTCAAATATTTGGCTGATAACGTATCTTCAGACACACACACACACACACACACACACACACACACCACACACACAAACACACACACACACACACACACACACACACACACACACACACACATACACACACACACACACACACACACAGGAATGAAGCCACGGCCACAGGGAACAGTGGTGATGTAGGCCTGGCTGACAGCGTTACCTCTGTTTGCCGTGGGTTGTTCCCTATTGGGAGCAGAGCACAGTCTCATAGCAGCACTGTGGCTATACCTGTGCCAGCTTCCTCTGAGGGGAAACGCACAATACAATGAGCCTCAATTAGAGAACTGGCCCAGGGCATTTGGTAAGTGGACACTCACTCTCTTACCCAAACACACACAGTTACACACACACACACACTTGCACATGCACACACACAAACACACACACACACACACACACACACACACACACACACACACACACTCAAACTGTATTACCCACGGGACTTGAAACAATGGCATGTTATGCAAGGGTTACATAAGTCAATACTATTAGGATGTCATATTACAATATGTACCTACTACAGGTCTTTTGAGAAATGCTTGACATTGAAATGGCTAATTACATACGGTGTATTATTTTTCATTTTGGCCATTGCAGCACTTCAATTGTTGGTCAAAAACGGAAGAGGAAAACAATGCTCTAAAAACAAAGACCCTTGTGTGGCTGAGCAACCTTGAAATGGTATTCTTTATAGCTATGAAATATCATCGTCCTCAGGCTCGTTTCAATTGAAATCTCTCTGAACTATCAGTCACCGCTGGGTCCCATGCAGTGTCTGAGGCTGGGCTATGTGAACGGCACAGTGCCACGCCACACAATATAACAATCCAGCATAACTCAGCTGAACTAAGCAAATGTATAAAAATGCTTTCTATTCAATTTACATGGCTCTAAAACAGATTTTTTTTTTTTTGCCTTTTCTTCTAAGGCAATTCAAAAACAATACACCAGGCCCAGCTGTTCTCCAAACACTGAACAAACAGTATCGGAGCTCTTGGCCTGCCATGTGTAGTTTGATGCTGAATGAATGTAAACACATGCGATCTCTAACCTTATCAGTCAGAGATGTTTAAATGGTGTCTCAATTATCTTCAAAGCAGTTTTTTTGGGTGAAGCTATACACATGTGGTTGAGAAGGACAAGAAGAGAAGACCGATGATTTCACTGCTTAGACAAGTGGGTTTTTGGAATTTACAAATGGAAGGTTGCCTTTTTAAAGTTTTCTTCGCTTGTGTAAACAGCCCAACTAAAGCGCATGCTACGTAACACTGATAAACACTCAGAGACTTCTCATCATTCTCATATCTGCGAAAATCTGTTGGGTACCACGTACAGTAAATCCACTGCTGGTGAGAAATATCCTGCTTGTGCAACAAGTTCAGTGCATGCAGACATGCAAACAAACACACACACACACACTATCTCTTTTCCTTTGAAGCATGACAAAGTCTTCCCGTTTATCGGGGGGGAGACTGAGCAAGACCGGAGCGGTGCATCGAGGGATATCACTGGGACACCACTGGTGCTGACTTATTGCTATCAGGGCAAACTGGAACCAGATGGCAGAGCCAGCGAAAAAAAAAAGCTCTCAGTCGTAAGTGTGGCACCATGACACACGCAGGCACCGAGTGAGTCCATGTGCGTGGCAGATCTATGTCCTCGCCAGACCCTTGGATCCAGCGCTGGAGGATATGAGGATCAGGGGAGTCACGCTCCACTGGCCTCCCAGCATCCAGTTCCCTCAGCGGGGAACGGCGACAGGAGAGATGGCATTGGCCCCCTCGAGGCGAAAAAGACGTCAGTGGAATAGCAAAGTGGGAGGAGTCAGCTGCCACCCAAAGCTGTCTCCTGACAGAACCAAGTGAGCATACTGAAGTGGTCAACAAAAAAGGGGGAAAAGAGTCAGCTCTTGTGTAAATATGTGGTTTAAAAGAAAATGTTGGTCATTTTTCACACAGATGTCTGTTTCTTGAGGTCACTGAGTATTGTCAGTGCAAAAAAAAATAAAACTTAATCATAATCATAGTCCTAGAGTGTAGCGTTATAGCTGCCTAGCTACTCTAGCTGTTGGCTGCGGCAACTGCAGCAGCTAGGTAGCAACATTTGTTTTCGTTATTTTTTTTCTGTACTAACAGTACTCCTTTAAGTTGCACTGATGTCCATTTGTTCAAGTAGTTGTAGTATTTTTTATTATAGCCTTAAAACATCAGGGCCAAGTGTTGATGATCTGTAAACTCGTACTTGAGCAAGCACAGATACAACATTTAATATTCAGAATATTTCTTCGATTGACCTCGATGACCTTGATGACCTCGATTTAGAGGCATACTAAACAGTCCCTGGATTCCTATTAACTTTGTTAAGATCATTATTGCATGCCAGAGTTACGACCATTTGAAGAACAAATGTGCATTGAGGAGAAACATTCACATCTCCACCACAGTGTCCTTATGAAATATCTGGGTCTTCTCTTGGGACCATCCAAGTCAAAGGCTTTCTCTGCAGTGCATGGATTGTGGTTGTAGAGTTTTCATAAAACACACGCAGAGTTGGAGAAAGAGGTCTCTTTGATGCCTGGTATCTCTTTGGTCCTGACACACTATGTCTAAACAGCCCCAGAGTGACCAGCTACACCCAGGGACCCAGAGATGAGTGGAGCTCCCCCCCACCCCCCCCCCCCAGGGTCATCGGTATCGCGCTAAAACATTTTTTTTTTTTGCCAGATGACGGCACGGACACAAGGAAAATAGACAAGTGGATGCTTGCCCATGTAACGTGTTTGACTAATTCAAATATTAAATATTTATAAACTTGGTTTCACAAAAATCTTTTAGTGTTGTCGTTTTCATTTTTATTTGTCACTTCTGGTAATAAACAACTCTGGGGTTTTTTTTTTCGCCAAATGCAAAGCAGACTTTCTCACTCTGTCCAGAGCACATTCCCAGATTCCTCAGCATCTCTTCTGACCATAAACAACAGCACTGCTCTACACTTAGAAAAAAGGTGCCATATAGAACCAAAATTCGCTCTATTGCATGCTTCATATATACGGCACCCCGAAATGGTTCTTTAAACCATTTTAAAGAATTAAAAATAAACCCCTGAGGGTTCTTTAAACCCTACATGGTTCTTTAGAGAACCCCCAAGAACCCTATTTTTAAGAGTTTAAGATGTGTGTGTTAACAGGACTAACGCTCCCAAGACGATAACTCATCAGCATAAGTATGTTCACTAAATAGACAGCTTCATTCTTCTCACGCCTGCTGGTTATTTTGTGGCATGATGATGTATTAGCATGAGGCAGAGAAGAGGCAATAGTATTGGCTAACATGAATAGTCATGATGACTCTGAGGGGAGTGGAGTGTGGCCATAGTCTAGTACAGCCATTTCCTGTAAATTAGCCACATTGCGTATAAACTGCAACATTTTATGCGATTAAAAAAAAAAAAACACAGTGTATTGACCACACCCGTGTGTCAACTGCAGTGCCCAATAACCCAATGACTCAGAATCAGATCATGCTTTAATCATCATAAGGAAGACTGACGGAAATGTAAAAGCATAAAAACAAGATGAGGGGGGTGTTTATTTCAAATCTGATGACTGCAACACATTTGAAAAAAGTTGGGACAGCATCATGTTTACCAGTGTGTTGAATCACCTCTTCTTTTAGCCAGTCTCTAAATATTTGGGATCTGGGTAGACTTGCTGCAGGAGTTTCGTAAATGAGACGTTTTCTCAAGACTTCAGCTGCCCAGAGGTTTGCTGGGTTATTGGACAAACGTGCAGATTATTCTGTGGAATGTCAATGACTCAATGCATTATCATGAAACTGATGAAAGGCAGAAGCTTTGGCTAACAGGAATAATCATAATTCCTGTGTACACGATCTGTTACAGTATTACATAATCTTATAATATTTACATGTATCTACTACATATCTATTACTGTAATTAAAATGTTTTGAAGTCAGTCACTAACAGTTAGGAAGAAAATTATTCATACCCCTGGCAAATATTGAGTCAATTTTCTCTTGACCAATGTGTTTTCTCTAACGGAAAATTACGCTGCATCCTGGCTAAATGTTGTAAGACAATATGGTAAAACATGGAATCATTTTCTAGGGAAAATGGCACGTCAAAAAGGATTCATACCCTTTTAAAATAATGAATGGAAACATCTTTATTTGTATTCACAGCTCTTAAAATGGTTCTGATAATACCTACCAAGCCTCTCCATGTCTCCATAATGATTCTGGACCACACTTTACTAGCAGTAGTCCGGGTTTTGAGGCAGAAACGATTATTTGCCATCACTCTGGCCTTGCGCTCACTTTTGATAGATTGAGGTCTGGACTCTGGCTGGACCACTCTAAAATGTTGATCCCTGTTAACCATTTCTTGCTTTGTTTGGCCGCGTGTTTTGGGTCACTGTGTGGTTTAATGGTCCAATGCCACTTATTGGGGCAGGTCTCTAAGCAGACTGCCTGATTGGTCCTGCCTCAAAACCCGAACCTGAGCTAAAAGCTATCAAAGTTGCACCGCGCGCCAAAGCCAGTGAGTGCACGCATTGAAACGTGAGAGGTACAGTATGTATCAACTCTTCTTAGTTAAGGGAATAACGTAGTTTAATTTGAAAAAACAAAACAAAACAAAAAAACCCGGTGAAATGTTCCTTGGGACTGAAAAAGGAAACTTACCCATATTTGTATTTCTTTTTCAATGTTGGCATCACTGAAAAAGAGGGCTGCCCTTAATGAATTTCCAAGAATTAAATAAAGGATGAATGTTGTTGCTTTTTATTCTAAGTCTTTTGGGAAATACTGATTATGAGCAGTCCTGTCTTGATAGGCCCGTTTCATGTGATAATATCTCAACTTCAGAGGCAGCGAGGCACTGGGACAATTCACAGTGGAATTGTGAGGATAAACCTACCCTTGATGTTTGTTAGAATACTTCCGGGTACAATTCATGTTTGACAAACACAATGACAAAAAAAAAAAAAAAAAAAGAATGTCTGGAAAAATGTAGGAACTAAAAAGAACTGGGCATTCACGCTCATACCGGGGGTTCACTCAAGTCCGGAAGCCCTGCCTGGTATTTCATTAAAATGAACACAGTTGACTCATCCTACTGAAAAGAGCCGGGAACCTGCTTTCAGGCCCAGCCATTCACCACTTCAAAACTATTACACAACTCATTTAGGAGCACAAAGCAGCCCCTCAGCCAGAAACCCTAATCCCGCCATTCTGGATCTTCACACGTTTATGAATGGCTGGCTTGTGTCCGGAGAGATGTGTGTGATGTGTGAGGCTGGGTGTACAGCCGCCAGATTGATTGGAGTGTAAAATGAAAACATCAGACGAGGACTCCAGCGTCAAAAGTGAACCCTTTCAATCAAAGAACGCACTTAGGACCACTACGCAGTCCAGTGTTTAGATACTCGTTATTATGAAAAACTTTTTGGGCCACAAGAACATTCCCAAGTGTACAGAAGATGCCTAAAATATGAGATTGCTGATTCCCTGGACTGTTGTTGTAGTAGTGACCTGTTACTCCCTTTTTGAAACGGATAACCAAGCCTTTCCTTTGCCCCCGCAGGGAAAGCAGCTGGGAGAAGGGGCATATGTTTCCAGGTTTGTACTGTACGAAGCTCTACAAAACGACATAATTTAATCTCCCTCACCCCCCTCTCTCTTCTTCCCAGAAACCTCTGAAGCCCCCCCAACCCCCCCAGGGTGAAAGCGGAGTGGACATGAACGCCATTCGATATGACTGCCCATCTGGCTGACTGCCTGCTTCCCTGACAAGCGGCCTCTTCAGATGCAGAGCCTGTAACCTGCCTCCGCACTCGAACCCTGCGCTATTTTTCATGCTCCTTGGCAGGGCCCGAACGTTTCAGCACCTCATGTTTTTGAAAGCGAGAAGACATATGTACGGCCAGGCCAGGCGATCGCTTCAAACCCGCATCAGGGAAACGGTCTAACGGGGTGTTCCAGGAGCGATTTACTTTGCCTACTCGAGTATTTTTTTAAGAAAATTCAAATTTGCTCATACAGTAGTGTAATCCAAGATCACCACAACTTTGCCCGGGAGCGAGGCGTTGGCAGCGGCCGGTGTGCCCTTTATCACTCGGCTCAATCTCTTTGATTTGAAATTGGATTTGGAGTCACCAGGAAAAGAGGGAAGAGCCTGTTTCCAAACTAATTTGATGTTCGGTGTAGAACACAGCATGCAGATCTTATTAGCCCTGGACTGTTTATGCTGAAAACAAACTGTGTCACTAACTCTTAACATTTTCACCTTGGTGCCGTCATCTCTCTCTCCCTCTCACCCACCCCCCCTCTCCATCTCTCTCCCTCTCAGCCACCCTCTCTCTCTCTTTGTCTCTCTCCCTCTTACCCACCCTCTCTCTCTCTCTCTCTCTCTCTCTCTCTTTCCCCCTCTCATCCAACCAAAAAGACAGAGGTCAATGGTTTTAACTGATGTTCTGCTAATGATCTATGAGTGGTCTGTAAACTGTGAACCATTTTCTCTTCCTCCCCCCCCTCCCCCCTCCCCTCTTTATTTTCTACTTAAGGAGCAGTTGGCGGAGCGGAGCCCGACCAGCAGCAGCAGCAGCAGCAGCACAGCGCGCCTCTGAGTGTGCTCCCCCTGCGCTGGAACCTCAGTCTGGAATAATATTTGACATAATTAGCTGGGGAACGTAAACAGCGGCGCACCTGGAGGCGGCTGTGCCGAGGCCATTACAGGCTGGCAAGGGATGGGGTCAGGCTTGGCTCCCCGCCCGCAGGACGGACGGACGGACGGACTGGTAGAATTTTATCTCCGGCTCACAAACACGCAACCAATGCAGGGCCAGAGGGAGAAGGTCAAGGGTCAAGCTTAACGGGACGGTCAAATAACACCCACAGTGGGTCAAGAGAGTGCAAAACACTGATAGCACATTATGTCATAGATATAGAGGCTAGATGTCTTTTGCTTCTCTCGTTCCTGGCTGGTGTGTCACTGTTTGCTTACCCTTGGTTAGCCTAACTAGCCTCTGCCCTCCCTACACATGCTTGACCACTGGTGATCTCTATTGTGTGGATAAGCAACAAAATGGTGTACAAATGGATACTAATGATGGAGCAAGTTATTGCCATGTAATTGGTTGCAGGTGTCCATACAGGCATGGTTGGCAAGATGGCGGGGGAGGCACGCTATGTTGCCAGGCATATGGCTACATGTGCATATTGTGGGAGCGTGAGAATCCCTTAAGAAAACATTTTACAAACCACTATCCATCACACAATATTAGTTACTATTTTGCTGATTAGGGGGCATAGGGTGATTTGCATGCAGTTACATGCAGGAATTTTGCAGTATTATAAACAAAGAATCAAATACTGTATATGATTCAAAATGCATATGACAGAACAGTATGTGATATATACAGTTTCTCACAATTGCTAAAGCAATTATTTTGACCTATAACACAATTATCAGATCTCATAGACTCTTTTTGCAAAACTCTAAAAATGTTCTTGTGCAATAATGCAATTTGCATTGTGATGCACTTTTGATGCATAAAGTTACCACAAGTGGCAAAAGATACACAAGTGCCATAAAAACTACTTGAAAATGCCACAGCTACTCAAAATTCTTCACACTGGTTTCAAACGATGTGACACAACCAATATCAGCTAGTTCAGAGTGAAACAGGTTGCTGAACAGTGCAACAATGGACAGAAACGATCAGGAAGGCAGAGTACATTGTGGGCTGCAATTTTTTCTGCTATACAGTTTTTCCACAATTGCCCAAATACATTTTTACTTTCCACAAAACTGTAAACACAACCCCCCATTCTCAATAGTTCATGTTTACTAGATGTACAGTAGATGTTATGAAATCTTGGACATTTCTCTTGGAACTATAGCCTATGAGCTGCTCTGAAAACTGTGTTTTCCATATTTTATATAATTATGTCTAATGAGTGTCTTCATTATGACTGCGATGTGAGATGATCTGAAGACAGTGTTGATTTTTAGCACTGGCACAACTTTTTTGAACAAACCAAGAGGTTGTTAGTGGTTTTGTGAATGTAATTTGGTTTTGAGAAAAGGACAGGAGTTTAAGCAATTGCGAAAAACTGTAATTTACATACAGTTAGGAACAAAGTTATTCATACTCCAGGCAAATATTTGGAAAAAGATGAAAAGGCTTCTTTTTCTTATTCCATGTTTCTATCACATTGTCTTACAACCTTCTGGCCTGTTGCAGCTTCATTTTCAGACAGAACAAACATAATGGTCAAGAGTATTGAGTCATTTTGTTCCTAACTGTACTGTACATGTACAGGACAGAATAAAGAAAGCTAATAAACATGTCTCCTGAATCTGATCTCTCCTGAACACTCCATATAAGGCCTTGTTCAGCAACAGGGCGTTTAAAGCCCCTCGCTAACCTTGTGAGTGTGTGTGTGTGTGTATATGTGTGTGTGTGTGTGTGTGTGTGTGTGTGTGTGTGTGTGTGTACTGAGTGGATGTTTTTGTCCTAGTTCAGTGCGTTGTTCAGGTCAGGCATCCCTGCAGGACTGTAATGCAGGCACTGGGGCTCTCAGTGGGGAGGGAGAAACCGAGGCGGCTGGCTGAGCGGAGGGGGCAGCAGGACAGGGTGAACGGCATGCTGTGGGCGCGTCGCATGAACCCCCTCATGCAGCAGGGTTAACCTGCACCAGATGCTACACACACACACACACACACACACACACACACACGCACACACACCCTGAATCCCCTACCCGACCCTCACTCCTCACTCCAGACCCTGGTGGTGAGGATGTCAGGTCTTCTCTCCTGCTCAGGCCTCAACCTTCACACACTCTGGTATTCAGCAATTATATTCATACCTGGCAGATCAGTCATGACCAGGCTGAGTTGAGTGGCAGTGCATGTGTTCCTTATTGTGCCCTGTCTGTGATATTTAGGACAGGGAGAGAGGGAGAGAGAGAGAGAGAGAGAGAGAGAGAGAGAGAGAGAGAGAGAGAGAGAATAGAGAGAATAGAGAGAGATGTAAAGACCCAGGAGAAAAACATCCACCTCTCCTCTGCAGGAGGCGGCGTGAGCCGTGACCTCCTCCAGGATGTTTGGAGCCTCGAGGAGCGCTGCATGGGCAGCGCCAGGACCAGGATTTGCGAAACTCTCATCTCCGCAGGACGCTCGTGCCACCCTGACACTGTGATGGAGTGCCTCTGCTCTGCCTCCGAGGGTCTCCAATTTCTCTCTCTCTCTCTTCTCTCTCTTTTCTCTCTCTCTGAGATAAAAAAGAATGAGAGGGGGATTGCGCAAGGAGCATCTCACAGCCAAGCCTGGGTAACTTTTATTGTTGGATCATCTGAGGCATACAAAAACACATACGCACACACACACACACGCACGCACGCACGCACAAACACATATCACACACTCGCACGCAAAATAGGAGACAGATTTCCTCTTCATTTGGACTTTGTGGTGCGTGGTCTTGTCTCATAATTCTCTAAATATTTTCCCTGGAACTGACTTCGGCCCGGTTGAGAAATCACCAGCGCCACTCTGGCCTGTCAAGCTCTGCTCCAGCCTCGTGTGTAATCCAACTCCAGATAGGCCTATAAATGTACACTGAACCAGCTCCACAGAAAAAGGCTCCGGAGAAACCTGACTAAAGAACGGAAGGGGGTGAACGTTATCTGTTGCGGAGACTTTGAAAGATAACGTGAATTCTTTTTGTCTAATCAGTCCTCCATGTGACTTTTTTTTATTTCCTTTCGGAGGGTAAACAGGAAAGGGTAACACTTTATTTGAAGGGGTCTACATAAGGGTGTCATGTAACCGTCATAAGAATGACATGACACATGTCATGCACATTAATGACACATTATTGACGTTTATGACTGTTGTCATAATGTGTCATTCGGTTTTTGTTATGTCAAGTTGACATTGTTTGAGCGTCATCATTATGACAACTTGACATTAGGCAAGATGACATTATTTGACGCCATCTTTGTCATGACAACTTGACATTAGGCAAGAAAATGTAATCCTTTTACAATATTGTCATGACAACTTGACATATAACTGTGTTTGGCCTAACTTATCTTCTAGGTTTTTTAAGCGATGAGCCTGAACAATTGGCTGTCATGACACCATTATAAATTGGTCATTAATACTTTTCTTGACCTCAACTACAGTGGTACAGTTTTGACTTGTCATTAAGCTGTCACAAAGAACTATTACTGACCAAAATAGTTTTCTGACAGTGTCATGAATACTTACCTTTGACCTCAAGTACAGTGAACCATCTGAGATGTTTCCTGAACATGTCATGAAGTGTCATTACACTGTCATGTAGGTTTCATTTCTGTATATTTTACATTTCTTGAACATTGAGTCTAATTTCAAGTCTAATTTCAAGTACAAGGAAATTATAAACAAAATATATTCATTTAAATCAATGCATAACCATGAAATTGAATAAACATGACTTGCGTGCACAAGAGTCAACGTTTCCAGTAGGCTAGAGATTAATATATTTTGTTTATAATTTCCTAGTTACTGAAATGTTGTCAAGATATTTTTTTTTGATTCTAGTAAGTGAAAAGGATAGAAATGTGTAGTTTATGTTACATTTGTTATCTTTGAGCCAATGAGAATTGAGCTAGAGGTCAAGGGTAATCAGGAAATAAGAAACAACACCAGGGAGAAGAAGAGAGAACACTACTTGTGTTTAGTGGGTAAAACGCTTACTTAAACATTACTGCTAGACGGTGAAGTTGTGTTGAAAGTGAAAACTTCGAGACGAGAATTTCCCACGAGTATAAAGCCTTCAGCTAGTCAGCAAGACCTAGCTAGCTGCTAACACGATGCCACTGACTTTGCGTGAGATAGCCTGCATGGCTACTTATCCTCGGAACCTCCACGAGCCTCGCTGAAGACGTCTGTGAGTTTTCTTTGTTGCGCTGCTGGAGTGGCGTTAAAGAGCCGTTTTGGTTTTAGGCATCAATGCACACTAGCAACGTTACAGGCCTGCCACGCGAACTCTGACAACCGGTTGGATAGCCTACTCATTTTTTATTTATTTACTTAATAACTGCCGGCCATAGTATAGGGTTTGGTATTTTATCTTAATGAAAGAGAAACCCATTGTTTGCTTGGATGTTGGTTGTATTACATTTGATACCTGAAACTGAAAGTTAGCCTATTGAAAACTATTGAAGATTGAGTGTAATGCGTGTGTGATGAATGTATAAATAAGAGTGAATAGAATTTGCATAATTGTGGGATCACTAAGCTAAGGGTGTTTTAAAGAACTCAGGATAGCTACCCATGGCAACGAGGCGCTACAATGTATATGTTTTGCAAAATTCATTGCTGAAATAAACTCTTTGAAGTCATGACTTGAGTATGGTGTTTGTTCTTATTAGGCTATACTTGAAATTAGACTCAATGTTCCAGGAATGTAAAATGTACAGAAATGAAACCTACATGACAGTGTAATGACACTTCATGACATGTTCAGGAAACATCTCAGATGGTTCACTGTACTTGAGGTCAAAGGTAAGTATTCATGACACTGTCAAAAAACTATTTTGGTCAGTAGTAGTTCTTTGTGACAGCTTAATGACAAGTCAAAACTGTACCACTGTAGTTGAGGTCAGAAAAGTATTCATGACTAATTTATAATGGTGTCATGACAGCCAATTGTTCAGGCTCATCACTTAAAAAACCTAGAAGATAAGTCAGGCCAAACACAGTTATACGTCAAGTTGTCATGACAATATTGTAAACGGATTACATTTTCTTGCCTAATGTCAAGTTGTCATGACAAAGACGGCGTCAGATAATGTCATCTTGCCTAATGTCAAGTTGTCATAATGATGACGCTCAAACAATGTCAACTTGACATAACAAAAACCGAATGACACATTATGACAACAGTCATAAACATCAATAATGTGTCATTAATGTGCATGACAAGTGTCATGTCATTCTTATGACGGTTACATGACACCCTTATGTAGACCCCTTCAAATAAAGTGTTACCCAGGAAAGATATAATAATAAAAAAAAACCTGACGTGGGGAAGACTGACACGAATGAATATTCAGTGATATCTATCCTTGATTGTATCACTGAAAATCGAATAACATACATTATAATGCTCAAGTATGAACACATCACTCTGAGATAAGGTACATTTCATAAATTGATTTCACATGGCAGGATGCTGGAATGTGTGATATGTTAATGGAGGCGACTTTTAAGAATCAGCAAGTTGAAATGAAGTGTTCTGAACATCCACTGGGGCCGAAGAGAGACATCTCTGGGCTCAGCGTGACGCTTACCCGCATGTCCATAAACCCTCGCTCACCTTTGGTCTGGGATCAGCCGAGAGTTTCCGCTGATAACGGCCCTCATGGACATTTTAAGCGTATGTGCTTTGCCACTGTTCTGCGCACTTGAATTGAAAAAGGCTAAATGTGTTTGAAGAAATACTGGGTGTTATTTAAACAGCCTAATTCACTGTGCCTGGCTGTTGTTGTTTCGAAACTGTTTTTGTAAAGCCAGAGCGTGTAAACCGAAGGCCACAGAGATGTTTACTTTTCTTCACGCAACAAAACCAAGGGTTGGACGATCTGTTGGAAAGGAATAATCAATTGGATTGTTTTGGAGGCCTCCTGGTCGTCTCTACGAAGAGCCTCAAAAAACATGTCAAGCAAGCAGTACGAGAAGCAATGCTTTTCAGTCGTTTAGTTTTAATTGGCTTGCTGAGTGCTGTGGTCTATATGGTTTCCACGATGCCTGTTAGTGAATTTGGCTCAAACCAAGTCCAGTTTAGTCCAGTAAAATGTCAACAGTCCTATTTTCATACGTGTATGGACCAAACATCATGACTAAGCATGAACATCATGACTAAGCATGAGCGGTCCTTAAAAATGGTTTCATACAGCAAACGAATATAGTTCATGTCAAATAGAAACATGCAATATGTCACGATCAAAACATGTGTAGCAGGCTGTAGCCTACCTCTACTAGATAACAGTCTGCTGTGAGTGGCTCTCAGTTAGTGCAGAGCCAATTGGGGTGACCAAGCCCCTTTATAAACGGGGACTTTTCTATTGGCGTGTGACGTCACCGGCACCCGATGCTTGTCCTGTTTGCCTGGTTGTCCGTCCACCTTTGCGCCGCAGAATCCCCTGTGCTGCAGCAGCCCTTCATGAAGAGTGTGCCCTGCAATTGGCCACCAGAGCTTGGGGCCTATGCAATATGTCATGATCAAAACATGCAATATGTCATGATCAAAACATGCAATATGTCGTGCAATATGTCATGATGCTGATGTTGCTCCTTCTAGGGACGTGCAACTAAATATCAATCAAAGGCGCGTTCTATCTTAAGCCCAAATCGGATACCAGGTAGGGAGTGCCAAGTCTTAATAGAATCTTTTGGAATGTGACACTGATAGGTATGGAGGCCTTTAGCTATATAACCTCCCGAGGGGTTAAGAGAATAACGATACAGTAACACACAGTTGAGCTACTTTCTTTGGTGTCTTCAGTCATCTCCATACATCTTTATTTAGCATTTCATTGGGTCATATAGGTGCAGGGATATCCAGAGTTGTGTGTCCATCACCCCACTGGATGGCTTTATGACATCTTAAATCAGAGTCAGATTTAGTTCCGACCTTTGTCGAGTTACACAACTACATGCAACGGATCAAAGGGGATCCAATGTGGCAGACATTTAAAACTCATCTTCTCTGTTGGTGTTCTGTTCGCCCCTGCTCAGCGATTTCCTTCAAGTGTTGTTTATGACTCTTTCTGATGTACGAAACAGGTGTCGCAGGAAAGGATGGGCAGTAGCCTCTCACAGTGCTTGTATGGTGGTATTTCCTTCAGCTTGTTCCTCAGTGAGCATCGGCCATGTAGTGATTTACCAGCCTCCCGTGTCTATCTGTTACCTTTGTACAGCCTTTTGCAGAGCCAGGGAATAACAGAATATGATGCAAAAAACACAATGCTGAGTGCTGAGCAGGACAATGCTTGACACCACTCACACCCTTGAGACTGATAGCACTGAACCCTCTCACTGGATCTTTTTGTCCATGTACATTCCCAAGCACTTCTGTTCACATAGCCAATAACTCACAGGTAAAATAAAAAGTCATCAGTACTGGTGGCCCCTGGGACATCAAACCTTCCTGCACCAGTCGATCCACAGGAATACATTCATCCAAATGGAAAAACAAAATTGGCAGACATTTTTGTATAAAAACAACTAGCCTTTGAGTCCATAAAGTATTTATTTCTGGCAGAAAAGGTCTAGGGAGTAGGACAACACAGTGTTTTTTATCAAAACAGACATCCCTGTACTTGTCTTTTTTGTTTGTATAACAATGACTTGACATCATATCACCAGGGTAATTAGCTTGCTAACATCTTGAGTGTGGATAGTTTGCAGGCAGACGTTTGGCAAATCACCACAGACATAGCTGCTGGTTACAATAAAAAAAGATTTTTTTACCATATCTATTTCTCTATAAATTTAACAAACCTGTTTATGAGTAAATACGCCAAACAATGGTATTTCAGCCATCAGTGGAGTTCTGTCCGCCATTAATGTTAATGTTGCTTTTCCAGTTCCGATAGACTAGCAGCAGCCCGTCAGGACTCCAGAGTTCCAGTATTCCAAAAGAGGAGATATTTTCAACTAAAAGGTGCTCTGAGCGGTCGCACGAAACGGAGCAGAATGTTCACAAAAATATGCTGGGTGCTGGCTTTTCTCTGGGCAGCCGAACACACACTCTCTTCATGGGAAAGAATAGAAGTAAAATGCTAGCTTAGAAAACAAAACATAACAAAAAAAGACTAACACAGAGGCTCATGGCAATCAAGTATCAAACCCGGGTCAACTGCTTACAAAGTAGAGATGCTAAATGCTTTACCACAATACATGTCTGTGAAAGTTTTACCATATTAAATATTAAAGGGACTTGACCTCAAGAAATGACTTTCTCTATACTGCCTCAAACATGATTGTGTAGTTTTGTCCATAATGCAGCCTGGTGGGTCATACCTTCCTATATTTCCTAGTTCCAGAGATCACAAAAATGAAAGTTACCGCTGTAATACTGCTGAGAACAAACAACAGGAAAAAAAAAAAAAAAAAAAAAAAAACACAGCAAAACTGCGTCATTGACATCTTCTGTTTGTGTTAGTCCTGTTTGGACAATTCTTCCTGGTGGGGGAAGAACTCCCTTTAAACACTGAGCAGACTGTGCAGGTCTCTGGACTGTGTTGCAGGCTCATAGACAGAAACAGCAAAAAAAATCAAATATAGATTACAGCATCGCTCTGCTTGGCCAAATGGCAGCGACTTCAAACACTTGGTGTAAATGGGAGTTAAGAAAATCGCTGTGTAATAGTAAATGTTTAAATGTCTCTCCGAATCATGTTTCTCCTCCTTTTTCATGTAGAAGGCCCAAGTTGTAAATAAAATGTGATACCTTGTCGCCTCGTAATCTGAAAGCGTGCTTTATGTTCACATCTAGCCTGACCTCAGGTCAGAGAGAGATAAAGATGTCTGCGAGGGAATCCTGGCCCCAGTCAAAGCTTTTACCAGCATGGAGCAAAACGCAGACTGAGGTGAATGCATTCCACTGACTGCTATGAATTAGTGTCTGTCACCATAGTAACTTAAAATCATATCAGGAATGTTCCACAAAACCAAAACATGAACTTCCGCACAAAAAAATCGGAATCTCTCTCTTTCTCGTTGAGATGAATTTATGAAAAGCATGTAGAAACTGCACAAATTTCCTAAATTCTACATTATATGCTACTAAAACAACAAAATAATATATACTATTCCAAGCAGAAATTCAACATTATGAAGCCATTTAATTTCAGGTAGCACTTAAAAAGCCAGCATGGTGGTTAGAGGCTGTAAAATGTAATTTCTGTGTCAAACCATTTTGAGGGCAATTAACAGGCCCCTCAGGGAAGACGTATTTTGATTGGTGGCGGAGGTGGTGGGGTGGTTGAATGAGACCATGCGGACTGCTTCGGGGTCAGGAGGGCCAGGGCGCTAATAAAGATACAACTTGGGGGCTATAAAAATCCCAGATCACATTTCTACTAACATTACATAGCAGTCATGCTTTTAGGAAGCTTTAAAGAGGAAGCCAGAACGAGGGCACCGGCGTCCAGACGCTGATGTAATGCAAAAAGACCCCTCTGGATGTGCCCCACTAAATCTCTGTATCCTTTTGAGGAGGTGGAGGCTTCCTGTTGGTCAGTCACTATCAAGATATATATCGGAGATGTGCGCTGAGGAGACTATTTTATAGAGAGGGAGTCAGACCAGCGAGCCAAATCATTACAGCAAATGTTCATCTAGAGAAAGTCTTCTTAGAAAAACAGATGCACACTCCCACGGTCAAAATAACTTTACATCACATAAACAGGCAAACGATTTAAATCTCAAATGCCTTTAGTTTAATGTGATGTGGTTCCTTTTTTGAATATGGCACCGCATTTCAAAAATCCCCAAAACAATTCTGCCGTGTTGACACCGCACCGCCACACATTCTGGCTCCGAGGAGAGCCCTGGCCCCTCCAGTGTTTGGCCTCTCCAGCATCAGAAAGTGGAGCAGAGAAGTAACAGCACTGGAGGTTTCACGCTGCCCTCAAAACTCACAAACTCTCACTCAAATGCCTGGCACATTCAGGCCACAGTGTCTTGGATCTGTCCACTGTTTTCCACAAAATATCCATCTCTCTCTCTCTCGCTCCCTTTCTCCCTCTCTCTCACACACATTCCTCCATCTCTTTGTTTATACTGCTTGTCATCCCTCCCTCTCTCTCTCTCTCTCTCTCTCTCTGTGTCTTCAGAGAATGCTAGCTATACTTTACCACTGTTCTTATCCGCTAAACTCTCAGCCCTTGTGAGCTCATCTTCCGTGGCCAGTCCAAGGTCTCATATGTCCTGTGTGTGTGTGTGTGTGTGTGTGTGTGTGTGTGTGTGTGTGTGTGTGTGTGTGTGTGTGTGTGTGTGTGTGCGTGCGCACTGTGCTAGCTGGATAATGCCTTCAGCCAAAGCCAGAACAGATAGCTCTTATTATCATTCTGCAATTGCTTCATTCTTCTGTTTTTTTCTTTTACCTTCAGAAGAATAATTTTCTCCACACAAAGGAAGTGCTGTCTTCTGTTCTCTGCATCCTTCAGAGTGTGCCGAAGAGATTTTAAGTTTGTTGATGGATTTTCAGATACCAGCTGACTAGGGAACAGATTGCACCCTAATCTGGTTCCTGCAGAACCACTTCAGATCTGAGGCCCACATTCGATCCCCAGACAACTGTCATCTGTTATCCAACTACCAAAAAACCTCCCAGAACAGTGATGTAAGCGCCATATTAAAAACATGCAGCGGGAGAAATACAAACTATTGCCCCAGCTGTTGTTTTAGAGGTTGTGGTGCATAGTGATCCAATATGGTTGCCTGTCATTGAGCGTCCCCACTGGTGTAGCTAGCACCTGGTTTGTTTCTGTGGTTCACCTTCTCCTGCATAATAACACCTTACTCCTCCTGCATATGTGTTCTTCAAACGTATGCGTTCATTTTTGCTATATAATAAATCCTTAAGCTAAAATGTGTGTCCTCCTCTGTTTGTGGTGACTTGGAGCCAGGTGGTTACACTCATGCAGATCCGCTTCAGCCACGCAGCTGCCATCTGGGCTTGGAGTGTGTTGGATAGAGGTGTGCTATCAGACCTCACTGAAATCCATCCATGACTTTCCATAACAAATCTTGCGAACAAACAGACAGACAGACAAACAAACAAACCAACAAACAAACCCCGATGAAAACATAACCTCCTTGGCGGAGGTAATTACTGTATGTGTACTGGATGTAACTTGAAAGAGGAATCTGTAGATTTCACAACAGAAATGTGCAAGGGGCCTTCACATTATGTGATTGTCCTAATGGGCTCCGTCATTTGTGGAAACATTTCCTGTAAAATCCCATGGTGAATTCATTCATTTTGATGGAAGCACATAAATGCTCTGTTGTGTCTCCATGCTATAATGGGCTGCCGTTCACACTACCACTCTCTCTCTCTATCCGTTTCCCTGTTTTTCCATGTCTCTGACACATAAATGCAAGGACACAAACCACAGAATTAGAAACAGTACAATAGATGTTCACATCCCAAGTGATACTATATTCTGTGGCATGTCTAACCTTGAATGGGAAGCAAATTTAAACAATGGGGTTGTCAAATGAGGCATTTTTATTGTTCAAAACCATCATCCCATTCTGTGTGTTTATAAGTCGTACCCACAGTGATAAATGCATTCAAACTCTGCAGAGATGGAATTTGCAGTCAAAGTCTTTCAAGTCCTGCAAATACATAAAATAGTCCAACTAGGTCTACATAGATTTTTCTATTGCATAAAATCTCTCTCTCTCTCTCTCTCTCTCTCTCTCTCTCTCAGTGAAATACATACTTGGTGAACAAAGATGCCAATAAACTAATTGCAATCAATCACAACCACTTTGAGCAAACAGATACTTAACTGGACGGGGTGATCTAAACAAACAAATGATATTCATCTGTTATTTTATTTGGAATGTCCACTGTCTGGATATCCGGCAGGTAACACCCACTAGGGAATAAGTAATCGCACACAGACATGCACACACGCACGCGCACACACACACACACACACACACACACAAACTTGAGCGAGTGTATTGAGACTATTATGCTCTAATAAATAAGGATGCAGCTGCAAAGCATACGAGGCTATTAATAGACAACAGGCCATTCCTTCTAAAACAGTCCCCTCTGAACTTTCTCTGCTGGCAGACCGTTTCTGTGCTCCATCAAATCTAATGAATGCATCATCGCAATACCCAACTATTAAAGATGTTTTTTAAAAAGAAGACTCTGGAGACCCAGAGAGTGTTGGGTGAGTGACGCATGCATTTGAGTGTGTGTATGTGTATAGGTGTGACTGTGCTTGTGTATGTATAGAGAGAGGGTGTGGCTATGCCATGATCTGACCCATGACCCCCCCCCCCCCCCCCCCCCCCCCCACCCCCCCATCCCCTCCACACACACTCTCCCCGATGTCGTTATTTCCCTTCATTGTTTTGTCGGGCGAGGAGGACCTTTCTAAAAATGGCTTTTGTTTAAGACTTTACACAACAGCGCCGCTTCCTGTGGCGGCCCCCACCACGGGACCCTGAGCGATAGCCATTAAAATTAGACGCGCAAACAGGAACACCCGCGGCCGCTAATTGGGATGCTCCGAGGGTGCGTTGTCTTCCTCTGCCTCAAATTATTTATACACACCGCCGTGAAGAAGAGGGACGCTGTTTCGTAACACGGGACCATGTTCCTGTTGACGTTGTCGAGCCCTTCGGCCTTGAGAGGAATTTGTGGAGCGTACATACGCATGTTTGCAGATCGACCTTTGGACCAAATTTGTCCCCTTCAAGGTCATGCGATGTGGACCCGTGGGAAGCCTCTCTGTTCACGATTCCTCCATGGGAAATGTGATGTCATCTTTACAGAGTGTTACAGTAACACATGACCAGTGTTTGTTTTTTTCACCGAAGAAAACAGTTTTAGAGACGTTTTTGAGTCCGATAAAATGATTCAATCCAGAACTTTTCCTGCCAAAGAATAAGTCACTTAGTCGACTAAACCTTTAGTGAATAACCATACATTCTTAGAACCATTTGTTCTTTGCATCAAAGTTCTTGGACTGGACAGTTTCTGGAACATGGCATTAATATCCTGCGCGTCGGATTACGAGAACCCTTAGTCAATCGGATGCAGGGGTTTGATTAGACTCGGTCCAGAGAAAACCCAGAGCTTTGATTGCAAAACCACATTTCACTTCCTTCGCTTTTCTGGAAAAATTCCTTCTCTTTTATCGTACGCAGGATCGAGGAAAGTGGAAGTGTCCGTCACGTGCGGGTCATGTGTCTGTGGGACCACAGGGAAGACCAGGACAGGGATGGATTTGATTAGGCTGTTGTGTCCAAATGATGTTGCCTTGCTCGCTGTGTAGAGGGCAGCAGAAGGCTGTTTTCCAGGCAGGTGTTCCCGATTTCAGGCAGTGGGGGGGGGGGGGGGGGGGGGGGGGGGGGTGGTTTGGGGTGTGGGGGTCAGGTCGTGGTTGGCTTGGGGGTTGCCATGGAAAAGAAACAGGCAGTGCACGTAGAAAAACCGCAGGGCATACCCTCTGTGTGTGCATATGTGGGGGGAAAATCAGGAGACAGATTAGTGCTAGAGGTGTGGAACAAATAACATTTTTCCTTACCGACGTGGGCCCGTTCGCTACTGCCGCTCCATCCGACCCGCTTGCTCCCGAGAAATTTCCTGACGATTCGCGCCTCATCCCATCCTCTCCCTCTCTCTTTTTCCCTCTCTTCCTCTTTCTTACCCTCCCTCTCTCTTTCTCCTTCTCCCCATCTTCCTCACCCTCCCTCTCTCTCTCGTTTTCCCTCTCTTCCTCTTTCTTACTCTCCCTCTATTTTTCTCCCTCTCTCCCTCACCCTCACCCTCCCTCTCTCCCTGGCATGGTCCCAGCTCCGGGATCGCCAGCGAGAGATCCTGCCGCGGAGCTCAGAGCGCACCAGGAAATTCAATTTCCATCCCGGTCCCCGGCTTCCCACCCAGCTCCCAAGGAAAAGGGGCATCGGAGTCTATCGCACGCTATTTAAAGATGACCCGGCATGTGTCCGGCCCGGGTGGGAAGGCATCTATGTGTGAGTGTGTACTGCGTGTGTGGTAGTCAGGGAATGTGTGTGTGTGTGTGTGTGTGTGTGTGTGTGTGTGTGTGTGTGTGTGTGTGTGTGTGTGTGTGTGTGTGTGTGTGTGTGTGTGTGTTTGTGCTGTGTGTGTGTGTGTGTGTGTGCTGTGTGTGTGTGTGTGTGTGTGTGTGTGTGTGCTGTGTGTGTGTGTTGTGTGTATGCGTGTGTGTGAGAGAAAGTGTGTGCTGAAATAGAACAGTAAGAGGCTGCCAGGAGTCAGTGTGGCACCAGACTGCAGATGCAGAATTCCCAGTGTGCCTGTGTTCCTGGGTTCCACTCTTCTATTACTGAAGCTTTCTGGATGTAACAGGTAATATGAATGAGAGAGAGAGAGAGAGAGGGGGGGAGGAAGAGAGAGAGAGAGAGGGAGGAAGAGAGAGAGAGAGAGAGGGATGGGAACATAAAGGGAAAGCCTACTTCTCTAGTCTCTTTGATCAATGGATAAACACTGACACACTGATATCTTAAAAATCTGCTAATTCAGTTCTTCCTCTTTATCTTGCAAACAGCAAACATTCTTGTGTTCAAGGGGGAAAAAATGTAAATAAATAGATAAACAAATAGCGCCCAGAGCTCTGTCTTTCTCTACGCTATTTCTAATCTGTTGGTGTTACATTTCTCAGCAAAAACACACCTCCCTAGAGTGCTGTGTGTGTGTGTCTCTCTGTGTGTGTGTATGTGTGTGTATCAGAGGAATGGACAGTGCAGGATGTCGAGCCTCTTCTGAGGAGTGGAGTCCCTTTGATGCGGCACCCAGGAGGGCATCAGACAGAGAGGGGATTGTATGGGTCTGGTCCCTGCAGGGAGAAACGGTGATGGGGGGGGTGGGGGGGTGGGGGGTGCTCAGACGGGTCAGAGCACTGGAGGCACTGACCCCCCCCCCACCCCCACTCTCAACCCCAGCACTACAGCCTCCTCAGCCACCCCCCAAGTGTCCTCAGTGTGCCCCGAGCACCTGGGGTTTGCTAGTTTTGGCCTGCGATTTAACAGGAGGAAAAAGCATCACTTTGAGGGGGGACCAACTGTGCAAAGCTGTGTGCCGTGGTGTGGTGTGGCGTGGGCGAGTGCAAAGCCGGACGTATCTGCGCCCAGATCAGTCCTGTCAGTCGCTGTGTCGCCCCAGCAACGACACCACCACCACCACCATCACCACCACCTCCACCACCACCACCCAAAGAAACACCCAGAGCTTGAAGGAGTGTTTTAACTGCACGTGTTATGATGGTGGAAACCAACGGCACAGCTGCTCTGCACAAGGGCTGCCCGAGTTATGCAACGCTGGGATTGACCGTGTCCACATCAGAGGCCCTTGTAGAACGCAGCGTTGCGCCGACCTCAGAAGGCAGCTGCAGCGGCCGTGCTGAAATGACAGGAGGGTGAAGGATTAATCATAACTCACCAGAGGGACTGCCTTCTCTTGTCTCCATAAAGTCAAAGCAATTTAACAAAAAGTGCCTTCACATCAGTACAGTATTTATAATACAGAACAGTATTTCCCCCGTGCATCTGAAAACGATTTCCTGAAGACGCACGCGTGCGTTGGTCATCTTTGGTCATACGGTGTGGTGTGAATAGAGTAATTCAAGAACAAAGTGAACATATCTTGGGAAGGAAAAAAATCAAAGAAAATGTCCCTTATGTGAAGCTATAGGGGGGTGGGAGGGGTGGGGGGGGGGGGGGGGGGGGGGCATTGGCGTGGCAGAGAGTGTTAAAATGAAATGGCTGACACAAATCTTTTCAGCAGAGGCCTGCCTAGTTCGAGTCGACTTACTTGGCATGGCGCGCTGGACGCGGATCAAGGGGAATAAACACCTGGGGACATCGCCACTCCGGAGCGCTCGTCGCTAACGATTAGAAAAACAGCATCTGGTAAGAGGATCGAGCTTACCTCCCTTAATCTCTCCCTCCTCTCCCTCTCTTCACCTCTTCACCCCCTCCCTCCCTCCCTCTCCAAATCATCCCTCTCCGTCCGTCCAGGACAGACTGTTCCGAGATAGCCGTGTGTTGAGAATAAATAAGCCTCATGCCCAAGCAGAGTATACAGGAGAGAAAAAGTTGTACGCTCTTTGATCAGTCCAGACAAACAAACAAGTGTAATTAATGATGGAACAACATCAAGAAAATGTTCAAATATCTGTTTTTTCCCTCCCTCCCTTCACTCTTTCTTCTTTCTTTCCTTTTTTTTGGTAATCAGGTCTGTGAACAATTACGCTAGCGTGGAAAAGAACAAATAGCAGACTAATTGGCCAATTCACTTTTTGAACATCACCACACAGCGAACATGGCGAAACCTCCCATACACAGAAACACAAGTGGAAGGAGGAAGTTGCTGTGCACATGATTGTCAATATAGTTTCTTTACACAATATTAGTACAAGTGACAAATAAACCTCCTTGTATCCTTGTATCCTACATGATAGGAATTCACCCAGTTAAACCAAATGCATCCACTAGCCATAACAAAACCGCTCTTTTGCAATGCCCTGATACTGTGTCCATTCATTTGGATTGTCCACCCATTTTGCCCTGGCAACCACTGTGACCCCATCAGGTTGGGGGTCATGGTGGGGCAGGTCATGTCTAGTCCAATCAGAGATAAGGGCTAGGAGGGCCTCTGCCAGTAAAGACCTATTTAGAGTAGCGGAAGCTGTGTGGGGGGTGAAGTCGGGGGGATCAGCCGACTGACGTCAGTGTTCCTATCAAACAGCCGCTGGACAGGACATCCTGAGGGTGGAGGCTGCTTACCTGGAGTGCTCTCCATGCCAGGGGCCTGGCACACTGCCACACACACACACACACACACACACACACACACACACACACACTCTCTCTCTCTCACACACACACACGCACACACACACACACGCACACACACACACACACACACACACACACACACACCCACACACACATATATCCACAGACAGACATACACAAACAATCCTGAGGAGGCCTGTCAACAGTAACAAGTACTGGGCGGCTGTAAGTGATGCAGGTATGAAGTCTTGCTCCCACGAAATACTCCCCTTTACTGTAAAAGGAGGTGTTTATTTAGTGATCTTTTATTTAGTAGCTCAATAACTGCATCAACAAAGTCATAAGTCTGATAGCCAGGAAACACACAGACACAGGAAAAGATGCTGTTGTATACTTCACTGCACTGTTCTCATTCTATACAGTATGATTCATTGCATTACTGTATTACATTATCTAGAAAGGCAACTTGTCAGTATATTGGGCAGGTATGATTGCGCAATCCTGCTTACAGATAGGCAGACTGTAAAACTAATCATCTTGCCAGAAGTGATAAATAAATGTAAATGTATGTTAATGCAGGGCAAGGTTTTAGAGGACAATAGTAATTGGTGAATAGTGTTGGCAAACAAGTAGTTTATGTCAAAAATGCTCATTTTACAGTATAAAGACAAACAACAAAATGAGGGATTTTAAGTACTTTGGCATGAGCCCATGCGATGTTTCATCCTTTTGTGTCTTGTTGTTGTGTGTGTTTTGACTAGGCTGAGGTGAGGTCACCCTTTCTCTGTCCCATGATGCTCCATTCACGCCACAGCGTCCTCCTCCTGCCCCAGGTCATGGGAACCCTTCGCCCGGGCCAAACGCTGGCCTGCTTCTCCTCGCTGTGTTTGGGTTGAGCTGTCGTCAAAACCAGCGCGAGGGTAATAACTCTCGCACGTTTCTCCTCATGGGCAAAAAACTCATTAAATCATTCCCGGTCACAACATGAGTTACTGTCACAAGTCGTTTAGAATGATCAGATGTTTTTGGACTGTGAGCCACGGCAGCGAGTGATGTCATCTCCGAGAGTGGTCGTGCTGATGTTTAAGCCTTCGCAAGACTCCATGGAGTCTCGGAGAATGCTGGAAGCAATGCAGTGGGTGGGTTTAGGGGTAATAAATGACATCTCTCAAATTCACATGGAGCAGTTGCTCATTTCTAAAGACAGACGGGAGACGGGAGATTACCAGTGACAGACTCAATACTCTGAGAATGGAGTGAAAGAAGAACAGAGGAACAGAAGGAGGCGAAGACATCGCAAATCCTCACATTTTTCACCGAAGGTACAGTGGGGTTGTACTATCAGCGTAAAGGCTTTCAAAGGTCAGGACCAAAAAAGGCAGGACTGCGCTCTCAGTGCATTTGAGACATACCACAGGCCTCGTACAGTACGTGTCATAAACCATGTCCAGTTCCCTTTATGGGCCGCATGGGTTAGTGTCAGTCGTACATGTACCGGAAACAACCGGAAAATCCAGATAATGCTCCGATAACGTGGGTCCCAAATTAGCTCTGAAATCCTGCCTGTGGCATCTTCCGTTTTTTTTATTTTTATTTTTTATGGCATCCCCAGTGTCAAGGTTGGGTCCACTTGCATTACGTATTCCTCTGAGAGCTTGTTTCCATGGGCTGGTCGTCTTGCGTTCTGGTAGCTTACGTCAGGACAGGGTCCTCAGTGAGAAAGGCTCGGAATGTTTTGTAGCCACATAGTACACATCACAGCATAAAATTAGTGGTTAGAATTCCCATATGGTCGAATGTGCATGCTTGTGGTTGCTATAGTGTCGGCATAAGATCACATGCGATCTCCCCCACTGCTCGGGCCAGAGAGAGAGAGAGCGAGAGAGAGAGAGAGAGAGAGACATTTGACACATTGATGATGATTTACACTCCATAACATATAGTTCAGAGGCTACGGCTAAATGAAAACATGCTCCCAGATGAGCTCTGTAGGCAAAGCCAAATAAGCAGGCCCGACATGATCCACAGGACTGGATGCTGCTCCTTTTCTCACGGCGGATGGTCTTAATCAGCAGAACAAAGAGGAGTTCTAGATTGACATGTCATTGTTCGCATCTGTTCTACTTCTACTTATGAATCAGAATCATTTGGAGAGAAAGAAAGAGAGAGAACTGAGAGAGAGAGAATGTCCTCTGTGTGGGCCTATAAAATAATATTTAGCAATTAGCAGCAAATTAAACTCTTCTGCAAAACGGTATATCAGATCATCAGAAGGGTAATAATGTCAACAGACAAAGAACACTTACATTCATGTGGCAGACATTTTCATTCCACTGATGAATATGAGACAACAATCAATCTACAACGAGTTAATGGTCTGGCAATATGTCTCTAGCAGCAGTGACAAAAAAATAGCCTGTATTGAGTGGGCAACGAAACCAAATGAAATGTCAAATGCTGTGACTTTCCTGAGTGATCTGACACGTCCCCCCCCCCCCCCCCACTGGTCAGAAATGTCATGTAGCAGAGACCTTTCTTTAATCTACCTGTCAGCTGTGCTTCAGAGCGGCTCTCTGCAAGATCAAAGCGTCTGTCAGGCGAGCATCTTTGAACGAGACCTTAAATCCCAAAGGTCACGCTCCCCGACCGAATCTCTATGCAGGCGGCCATGATAGTTGAGCGGGTGTGCATGTGCGAGTTTGTGTGTGTGTGTGTGTGTGTGTGTGTGTACAAGTGTGGTGTGTATCCATTTGTGTGTGTTTGTAAATGTGTTCATGCGTCCAGTGTTATGGTGAATATGATGAAGAGGAGAGAAGCTGGTGGTCAAAATGACTTGTTTATAAAGCCAAATCCCACCCTATCAAGTTAACACAGAAAGAGAGGGAGAGGGGTGGTGGATGGTGTGAGAGCAAGTGAAGTGGGGGATTTCATTAGAGTTAAAGACGTAATTGAGTATTGAAAAGGGGCAGAGAAATAGAGGGCTAGCGTAGGGTTAAGGGAGCGCGTCAGTAAAAGTGGACTAAAGTGATTAGCCTCAGAGTGTGACGCTGCACACACACACACACACACACACACACACACACACACACACACATACACCTCTCCAGGTCACGGCCTTTAGTGAGCCCCACTCCCCTGTGCCCTTCACCCCACATCCTCACGTCATACCTCCACGCCAGCCAGCCAGAACCTCTTCCATCTGGGTCACACACACACACACACACACACTCACACACATCTCTCGCAGTGCCCCTCTGGCTCTCAAGGAAACTGAGGGGGCCTGGCCTGGGCAAAAGAGTAAAAGTGGAAGTTGTGTTTTTCTCTCTGTGTGTGTGTGTGTGTGTGTGTGTGTGTGTGTGTGTGTGTGTGTGTGTGTGTGTGTGTGTGTGTGTGTGTGTGTGTGCGTGCGCGCGCGTGAATCATGGCACCTAAGGCACTGTATTGAACAATACGCAACCACTACTAAGTTTTCCCTCAAGCCTTTCTGTCACCTCAGCACCCCCCACTGTCACCACCACCAAACTCCCCCACCTCACCCCACCCCACCCCACCCCACCCCACCCCACCCCACCCCACCCCCCAGACCTCATCCAATTGGCCCCCTGCTCACCTCTCACTCCTCAACCTCTCCCCGGGCTGAGTGGCAGGTCTCTGGTGGGGGGTATGTGTGTCCACACCTGCTTTGGGTTTGTGAGGCCGCGCTGGATGAACTCCGGCTCATTCCTGCGTGTTATATCTGGAGCGCGTAAACACTGCGGGACGACGCTCCGAGCCCTTTTCGCCTCCTGTCCTGGGGGGGCTCGGTGTTTTCACAGGTTATTAGAGTGAATATGAAAAATATATAGCCTAGCGTGAGGTCAGTGGTTAGCTGTTGTAGGCTAACCTGGACAACAAGAGATATAATTGTGATTGATGTGTGTGGTAATTTCCTGCGTTGTGAAATATAGCAGCATGAAATATATCGTCGCTTGTGCGCGTTGGTGATTAATAGTACATGAAGGGCCACTAGGCACAGAGCTGTTTATATTCCATTCTAAGTGGATCGTTTTGTTCGCTGATATTTCACTTTGATTAATAATAACTAATTACATCATGCCACCACACCCCGCAGACACACACACACACACACACACACACACACACACACACACACACTCACACACACATCCGTGGATTGAGTTATACAGTTGCAGCGTCCTATTAATGAAGGAGATTGTTTGGTGGTCTGGTAACAAGCCAGTGTGGACTGATAGGCCTTGAAGAGTTGAGCAGGCAACACACACACATACACACACACACACACACACACACACACACACACACACACACACACACACGTACACATTTTTTACTTACACACACATCCTCCCATGCCCAAAGGGCTAAACCAAGAGCCTTGCAAACAGCAGCGAGTTCCCGTGGAAAAACAAACAGTGGGTCTGAGCGGGCACGCGGCCTATGATTTAAAGCCAACCCTTGCACATAAGAGCCCTCTTGGGAGAGCCAGGCCCAGCCTAGGCCCTGTTTTCAGAGAGGCTCGCACACACACAAGGCCAAACCCTCTGAAGCCGACCCAGCAGGGCAAACATCATCACGCTGGGACAGATTTATCAGATGGTGCGTGGCTCAGACAACTACTTTCTGAGTGTAATTTGAGGTACAAATTGCTTTATTGTGATACTAGGATTGGTAGTGTGTGTTTTTCTCCCATTAAGTAATACTTACGTAAATGTTACAGAATACAAGGGTTCTGTTTTCTTAAGTTGCTGGCGTCTTGTTTTTTTGCGGGGGCGCCCCTCAGAAGAGGCGGGCAGGGTGACCCGCTTGACCTGGTGGGATTCCCGGCGGGTGATTTAGGACGCGGATGCCACCTTAATGTGCCATAAATCACCCTGCGCCTGACTGATGTTGAAAAGACCCGGGCGCACGGCTGCCGCACTCCGGGGTGACCCCCCAGTGCTTTCATAACCCCTGGCCACGGCTGCGCTCCTGTGATCTGCCGTCTCTGGAAGTGGAGCAAGAAAGTGGTGGTGTGTGTGTGTGTGTGTGTGTGTGTGTGTGTGTGTGTGTGTGTGTGGGGGGGGGGGTTGTTGATAGACTGCAACCCTCCCCCCTCTCCCCCATAACAACCACTACCTTCCCCCCCTTTGCCCACTTCCCAACGCCCCTAACCCAACCCAACCCCCCACCCCCCCAAACCGTGTGCCTGGTGCTCCGTCTGGGCCTTAAGGGAGATGAGCTCACCCCAGTTCCAGTCAGGCTGGACAGGGGGGGCACAGTACCAAGCGCTGTCCAGCTCGGCATCTTTCCGTCTCAGCCCACCCTTCCTGACACACTGATGAAGATTAAAGAGATGATGATGATGTTGATGTTGATGATAACGGTGATGATGATAAGGAGGAAGATGATGATGAGGAGGAGGAGGAGGAGGAGGAGGAGGATGTTGACATTGGTGTGTGTGTGAGGCAGAGGACTGGCAGTGAGTGGGAGTTGTGATGAAGGTTCTCTTATCTTCAGGCCCCTGGGCTGGATGGAGGTGGTGATGCTGCTTGTAGGCGTGGAGCACATCACAGCCTGCTGATGAGAGCAACCCAGGAACCTCCAGTCACCCCGCAACGCACACACACACACAAACACTCTCTCACTCTCACACCTAGGCCCCACACTCCCAGTGCTGATGGGGCTCTCCCTCAGGAGGGACGCAGGGCACTGCTGGAGCCTGGTGCTGGTGCTGAGGGGCACACACAGCTGAACTCCTCCACAGCTCACTGCACGGGTCTCACACACGCACACACGCACACACACACACACACACACACACACACACACACACACACACACACACACACACACACACACACACTCAGGAGGGACGCAGGGCACTGCTGGAGCCTGGTGCTGGTGCTGAGGGGCACACACAGCTGAACTCCTCCACAGCTCACTGCATGGGTCTCACACACACTCCCCACAGGCCTCTTTCATCTCATGAGAAACACCTGCCTTTTGAACCGCTGTCGTCCCAAGATTGATGGGTACCTGTTCTTCCTTTGTAGTCCTGTTAAGTAACATATATTTCATAACAAATATGTTTAAATTCAACACATATGAAGAGCACATACATACAAGCGTCATATTTGAAGGTAGAATTTTAAATTCAGATCACTGAGAGGATGTTTGTCTTCTGTTATTCAATTCAGAGGATAATTCTATTCAGCTATTTCCATTCCATTTCTATACTGAGTGTACGTTTAATGCTTATACCAGGCGTCTGCCTCTCACGGTCAGCTTTGCTCTCTCTCCTGTGGGTGGTTTGGCTTGCGAGTGAAAACTGGAGTGTGCTGACAGACCAGCGTGACCCCTGAACTCTCTGCCAAAGGAGCAGCGTGTACAAAAGCTCTCTTGTGTTCCACCTCTGGGTCCAGACAGGATTCCGCTTTGATATTGAAATGAGCGCCGTGTTGGACTTCACGACTTCCGTCCACATCCTCTCAGCATGTGACCGTGCATCTCGGTCATATGCCATGATGTGCTATTCTTAGAACGTAGAACTTAGAACATTTTTCTTTCTTTTTTCCCCCTGTCTTATTCTGTGTAGTGTCTGTGTGTGTATTTGTGTAAAAAGGAAGTTAGCGGTTTTGCCTTAGCATCATAGCAAGTTATTAGATTAGCTTAGACTCACACAGTCTAAGCTAATCACACATTAGCTTAGACTCAAACTTTATTTTCATTGTGCCAGAGTACAAGTACAGAGGCAACGAAATGCAGTTAGAGACAACAAAATGCAGTTATGCACTAATTATACACTAATCTAATTAGGGCCCGAGCACCGAGGTGCGGCCGCTGTAGCAGCGGCTGCACCGTAGGTGCAAGGCCCTATTGCTTCTGCTCAGATTATTATTATTATTATTATTAGGGCCCGAGCACCGAGGTGCGGCCGCTGTAGCAGCGGCTGCACCGTAGGTGCAAGGCCCTATTGTTTTTGCTCAGATTATTATTATTATTATTATTATTATTATTATTATTATAGTTTTTTCCTCCTTACCTGTCCCACGGCCTTTTGGCCCTTTTTCACCGACTTGGCATGCTCTAAAACTCTTGAAATTTGGCAGATATGTGTGGAATGGGTAAAACTGCTCCGAGACAGAGCTCCGGCCTAGGGTGTGGCTAAGGGACTCTATAGCGCCACCTATCGCGCTGTCTGTTGTGGTTGACACATGCATTAACGAAAATGGCCCATATTTGGTGGGCATGTGTGTTCTATAACTCTGAACAACTTTTACATTTACACTCTATAGTAAATATTAGAAGAATTTGAGTTATGATTATGATTATGATTTTTGCACATCATGTATTTTGAAACACTCCTCCTAGACGGTTTATCGAAATCATGTCATTTCAGCAATAAAATGATCTTGAGGGGTTGCCCAAGAGAAATTGCGACCAGATTTTTGAATTTCAAAAGTATATTGAAATGGCGAAGGTTTGTATTACGGCGTCTTATTAAAGAAACAGGAAGTTGGTGTTATCAGAAAACAGTGACTAATTTGGATGTAATTTGGCAGCTACATGTGGAATTGCTACTTCTACTCAGAGACAGAGCGCTGGCCTAAGGTGTGGCTTAGGGACTCTATAGCGCCACCTAGCAGCGTGTTGTCTGTTGTGGTTGACACATACATTCACGAAAATGAACCAAATTTGGTGGACTTGTGCGTTATTGCTACTGCCAGTCAGACCGAGCTTTGGCCCAGGGTGTGGCTTAGGGATTCTATAGCGCCACCTAGTGTATAGTTTGTTGAGGTTGACACATACATTCACGAAAATGAACCAAATTTAGTGGACTTCTTTCGTATTGCTATCGCTAGTCAGAGACGGAGCTCAGGCCTAGGGTGTGGCTTAGGGACTCTATAGCGCCACCTAGCGTGTTGTCTGTTGCGGCTGACACATTCATTCATACATATTTTAAAACACTCCTCCTAGACGGTTTATCGAAATCATGTCATCTCAGCAGTAAAATGATCTTGAGGGGTTGCCCAAGAGAAATTGCGACCAGATTTTTGAATTTCAAAAGTATATTGAAATGGCGAAGGTTTGTATTATGGCGTCTTATTAAAGAAACAGGAAGTTGGTGTTAAAGGCAGAAAACAGTGACTAATTTGGATGTAATTTGGCAGCTACATGTGGAATTGCTACTGCTACTCAGAGACAGAGCGCTGGCCTAAGGTGTGGCTTAGGGACTCTATAGCGCCACCTAGCACATAGTTTGTTGTGGTTGACACATACATTTAAGAAAATGAACCAAATTTGGTGGGCTTGTGTGTTATTGCCATCGCTTGTCAGAGACAGAGCTCTGGCCCAGGGTGTAGCTTAGGGATTCTATAGCGCCACCTAGTGTATAGTTTGTTGAGGTTGACATATACATTCACGAAAATGAACCAAATTTAGTGGACTTCTTTAGTATTGCTATCGCTAGTCAGAGACAGAGCTCAGGCCTAGGGTGTGACTTAGGGACTCTATAGCGCCACCTAGCGTGTTGTCTGTTGCGGTTGACACATACATTCAAGAAAATTAACCAAATTTGGTGGGCATGTGTGTTGCTCATGCACATGCACACCAACCCACACATGTTGCTTTGTTAGATTCCGAAATGTCACGGGTCCGCACCGCAGGTGCTCGGGCCCGCCATCGCCGCTTGCGGCTATATTTATTATTATTATTATGTCTGTGGAATCCTCTTACAGGTCATGTTTGGCCTTTTTTCACCAACTTGGCATGCTCTAAAACTCTTGAAATTTGGCAGTAAGATGTGAAATTGGTAACGCTACTCAGAGACAGAGCTCTGGCCAAGGGTGTGGCTCAGGGACTCTATAGCGCCACCTACCGCGCTGTCTATTGTGGTTGACACGTGCATGCACGAAAATGAACCAAATTTGGTAGGCAGATGTGTTGCATGAATCTGAACAACTTTTACATTTACACTACATAGTGAATCTTAAACAAATTTGAGTTATGATTATGATTATGATTTTTGCACATCATGTATTTTGAAACACTTCTCCTAGACGGTTTATCGAAATCATGTCATATCAGCACTAAAATGATCTTGAGGGGTTGCCCGAGAGGAATTGCGACCAGATTTTTGAATTTCAAAAGTATATCGAAATGGCGAAGGTTTGAATTATGGCGTTTTATTAAGAAACAGGAAGTTGGTGTTATAGGCAGAAAAAAGGCTATAAATTGGATGTAATTTGGCAGCTACATGTGGAATTGCTTCTGCTAGTCAGATACAGAGCTCTGGCCTAAGGTGTGGCTTTGGGACTCTATAGCGCCACCTAGCAGCACGTTATGTGTTGTGGTTGACACAAACATTCACGAAAATGAACCAAATTTGGTGGACTTGTGTGTTATTGCTATGGCTAGTCAGAGACAGAGCTTTGGCATAGGGTGTGGCGTAGGGACTCTATAGCACCACCTAGTGCGTTGTCTGTTGTGGTTGACACAAACATTCACGAAAATGAACCAAATTTGGTGGGCTTGTGCATTATTGCTATCGATAGTCAGAGATAGAGCTCTGGCCTAGGGTGTGGCTTAGGGACTCTATAGCGCCACCTAGCGCATTGTCTGTTGTGGTTGACACGTACATTCACCCAAAGGAACCAAATTTGGTGGGCATGTATGTTATTGTTATAGTTATTCAGAGACAGAGCTCTGGCCTCGGGTTTGGCTTAGGGACTCTATAGCGCCACCTAGTGCATTGTCTGTTGTGGTTGACACATACATTCACCAAAATGAACCAAATTTAGTGAGCATATGTGTTATTGCTATAGCTATTCAGAGACAGCACTCTGGCCAAGGGTGTCTTAGGGACTGTATAACGCCACCTAGCGTGTTGTCTGTTGTGGTTGACACATACATTCAGGAAAATTGACCAAATTTGGTGGGCACATGTGTTATTGCCATCGCTATTCAGAGACAGAGCTCTGGCTGAGGGTGTGTCTTAGGGACTCTATAGCGCCACCTAGCACATTGTCTGTTGTGGTTGACACATACATTGATGAAAATGAACCAAATTTGGTGGGCTTGTGTGTTATTGCTATAGCTAGACAGAGAAAGAGCTCTGGTCTAGGGTGTAGCTTAGGGATTCTATAGCGCCACCTAGTGCATAGTTTGTTGAGGTTGACACATACATTCATGAAAATGAACCAAATTTGGTGGGCTTGTGCGTCATTGCTATCGTTAGTCAGAGACAGAGCTCTGGCATGGTGCGGCTTAGGGACTCTATAGCGCCACATAGCGTGTTGTCTGTTGTGATTGAAACATATATTCACAAAAAATAACCAAATTTAGTGGGCATGTGTGTTGCTCATGCACATGGCCACCAACCCACAAATGTTGCTTTGTTAGATTCCGAAATGTCACACGTCCGCACCGCAGGTGCTCGGGCCCGCCATCGCCGCTTGCGGCTATATTGTTAGCTTGGGATTGATGAGCAAACAGTTTGTATGCCAAGCAACACTAGTGATATTGTAGTAGTACTGTAACAAGTTTGAAAAAAATAAACAAAAGCTCATAATTATAGAGTTATATCAGTTCCAATTAGTTAGGGCCCGAGCACCGAGGTGCGGCCACTGAAAGTGGCTGCACCGTAGGTGCAAGGCCCTATTGTTTTTGCTCAGATTATTAGGGCCCGAGCACCGAGGTGCGGCCGCTGTAGCAGCGGCTGCACCGTAGGTGCAAGGCCCTATTGTTTTTGCTCAGATTATTATTATTATTATTATTATTATTATTATTATTATAGTTTTTTCCTCCTTACCTGTCCCACGGCCTTTTGGCCCTTTTTCACCGACTTGGCATGCTCTAAAACTCTTGAAATTTGGCAGATATGTGTGGAATGGGTAAAACTGCTCCGAGACAGAGCTCCGGCCTAGGGTGTGGCTAAGGGACTCTATAGCGCCACCTATCGCGCTGTCTGTTGTGGTTGACACATGCATTAACGAAAATGGCCCATATTTGGTGGGCATGTGTGTTCTATAACTCTGAACAACTTTTACATTTACACTCTATAGTAAATATTAGAAGAATTTGAGTTATGATTATGATTATGATTTTTGCACATCATGTATTTTGAAACACTCCTCCTAGACGGTTTATCGAAATCATGTCATTTCAGCAATAAAATGATCTTGAGGGGTTGCCCAAGAGAAATTGCGACCAGATTTTTGAATTTCAAAAGTATATTGAAATGGCGAAGGTTTGTATTACGGCGTCTTATTAAAGAAACAGGAAGTTGGTGTTATCAGAAAACAGTGACTAATTTGGATGTAATTTGGCAGCTACATGTGGAATTGCTACTTCTACTCAGAGACAGAGCGCTGGCCTAAGGTGTGGCTTAGGGACTCTATAGCGCCACCTAGCAGCGTGTTGTCTGTTGTGGTTGACACATACATTCACGAAAATGAACCAAATTTGGTGGACTTGTGCGTTATTGCTACTGCCAGTCAGACCGAGCTTTGGCCCAGGGTGTGGCTTAGGGATTCTATAGCGCCACCTAGTGTATAGTTTGTTGAGGTTGACACATACATTCACGAAAATGAACCAAATTTAGTGGACTTCTTTCGTATTGCTATCGCTAGTCAGAGACGGAGCTCAGGCCTAGGGTGTGGCTTAGGGACTCTATAGCGCCACCTAGCGTGTTGTCTGTTGCGGCTGACACATTCATTCATACATATTTTAAAACACTCCTCCTAGACGGTTTATCGAAATCATGTCATCTCAGCAGTAAAATGATCTTGAGGGGTTGCCCAAGAGAAATTGCGACCAGATTTTTGAATTTCAAAAGTATATTGAAATGGCGAAGGTTTGTATTATGGCGTCTTATTAAAGAAACAGGAAGTTGGTGTTAAAGGCAGAAAACAGTGACTAATTTGGATGTAATTTGGCAGCTACATGTGGAATTGCTACTGCTACTCAGAGACAGAGCGCTGGCCTAAGGTGTGGCTTAGGGACTCTATAGCGCCACCTAGCACATAGTTTGTTGTGGTTGACACATACATTTAAGAAAATGAACCAAATTTGGTGGGCTTGTGTGTTATTGCCATCGCTTGTCAGAGACAGAGCTCTGGCCCAGGGTGTAGCTTAGGGATTCTATAGCGCCACCTAGTGTATAGTTTGTTGAGGTTGACATATACATTCACGAAAATGAACCAAATTTAGTGGACTTCTTTAGTATTGCTATCGCTAGTCAGAGACAGAGCTCAGGCCTAGGGTGTGACTTAGGGACTCTATAGCGCCACCTAGCGTGTTGTCTGTTGCGGTTGACACATACATTCAAGAAAATTAACCAAATTTGGTGGGCATGTGTGTTGCTCATGCACATGCACACCAACCCACACATGTTGCTTTGTTAGATTCCGAAATGTCACGGGTCCGCACCGCAGGTGCTCGGGCCCGCCATCGCCGCTTGCGGCTATATTTATTATTATTATTCTTATTATAGTATTTTCCTCTTACCGGACATGTTTTGCCCTTTTTCAGCAACTTGGCATGCTCTAAAACTCTTGAAATTTGGCAGCTACCTGTGGAATTGATGCCTCTACTGAGAGACAGACCTCTGGCCTAGGGTGTGGCTCAGGGACTCTATAGCGCCACCTAGCGCGCCGTCTATTGTGGTTGACACATACATTCACGGAAATGAACCAAATTTGGTGGACATGTGTGTTGTATAAATCTGAACAAGTTTTACATTGAAACTATATAGTGAATCTTATAAGAATTTGAGTTATGATTATGATTATGATTTTTGCACATCACGTATTTTGAAACACTTCTCCTAGACGGTTTATCGAAATCATGTCATATAAGCACTAAAATGATCTTGAGGGGTTGCCCGAGAGGAATTGCGACCAGATTTTTGAATTTCAAAAGTATATTGAAATGGCGAACGTTTGAATTATGGCGTTTTATTAAGAAACAGGAAGTTGGTGTTATAGGCAGAAAAAAGGTTATGAATTGGATGTAATTTGGCAGCTACATGTGGAATTGCTTCTGCTAGTCAGAGACAGAGCTCTGGCCTAAGGTGTGGCTTTGAGACTCTATAGCGCCACCTAGCAGCACGTTATCTGTTGTGGTTGACACAAACATTCACGAAAATGAACCAAATTTGGTGGACTTGTGTGTTATTGCTATGGCTAGTCAGAGACAGAGCTTTGGTCTAGGGTGTGGCATAGGGACTCTATAGCGCCACCTAGTGCGTTGTCTGTTGTGGTTGACACATACATTCACGAAAATGAACCAAATTTGGTGGGCTTGTGTGTTATTGCAATCGGTAGTCGGAGACAGAGCTCTGGCCTAAGGTGTGGCTTTGGGACTCTAAAGCGCCACCTAGTGCATTGTCTGTTGTGGTTGACACATACATTCACCAAAATGAACCACATTTGGTTAGCATATGTGTTATTGCTATAGCTATTCAGAGACAGCGCTCTGGCCAAGGGTGTCTTAGGGACTGTATAACGCCACCTAGCGCAATGTCTTTTGTGGTTGACACACACATTCACGAAAATGAACCAAATTTGGTGGGCTTGTGCGTTATTGCTATCGATAGTCAGATATAGAGCTCTGGCGTAGGGTGTGGCTTAGGGACTCTATAATGCTACCTAGCATGTTGTCTATTGTGGTTGACACATACATTCAGGGAAATTGACCACATTTGGTGGTTATGTGTGTTGCTCATGCACATGCCCACCAACACGCACATGTTGCTTTGTTAGATTCCGAAATGTCACAGGTCTCCGCACCGCAGGTGCTCGGGCCCGCCATCGCCGCTTGCGGCTATATTTATTGATTAAATTTGATATAGTTACAGAACCATTGTCTGCCATTTCATCCGCTAATCCAAATAAACAATAAACCACAGAGCAAACTTTCCCCAAATATGTACGACACATAAATTGGCAAAGGGAAACGACTTCAGTCAGTACAGCCTGCCTTGTCAGCTAAAGCCTGAGATTCTCCGTCAGTGGTTACCCAGATAGCCTCTGACACTCGTCCTGATCCTCAGCAGATCACTGGGATCCGCGCTGAACCAGCGCTGGCTCTCTTTCCATCTCCCCAGGCGGATAATGGCCTCTGATAAGATCAGACCCCGCCAGTCTTGTTTCCCACACTGCAGGGATCTGCAGGGGCATCAATCATATCTAAAGCCGTATAATGCCATTGGCAGCTTCCCCGTTTCTAAACTCACTCAGACAATAAATTCACCCAGTCTACACGACACAACAGCCAACTTGACGTTGGACGTCCTCTTGTCTTGATTGAACGGAAAGTTGGTGGTTTTTAGGGTTGTGTAAAGTCCTCATTGTCTTGTTTCCATCTCCTTAGGCTGATAATGGCCTCACTGATGAGCTCAGAAACCATCCTGTCTCACATTGGAATTAAGTCTGCCTGGGAATAAATCAGCATTTTTTTTTGCATTGCCAACCTCTTTCTTATTACAGTCACTCAGACAATAAATTCATCGAATCTACACAATGCATAACAGCCAACTGGATAAACGGCAGCCAACTTGAACGCAACTGTCTTCTTGTCTGATGGAATGAAATGTCTGTGGTTTGGGGGCTCTTTGGTGTCCTCATTGTAACATGTAAGCACTGACAGGGCAATCTCTAACCACTCTTATGAATGAGTGAGAAGCGTAAATCAACCTGGGAATCAACAAGACCAGGGCCTAAAAGCTTCATATCAACGATGTCCTCATAACTCTGGGGAAATGAACTTCTTTACTGGGGCTCGTAAACAGGCCTTCAAAGAGGTGATGGAAAATCCCACTTGGCCTCTTTTTGGAGATCTGGCTTACTCTTTTATTTGCCTGGTGTTCATTTTCTTGTCAGTTTGCGAGCTTTTAAGAGGTCGCTCGTGTGACACATCTGCTCATTCGTCAGTGTGGACGTCCGAACTGTCCAAGCTGGACATCCGCCTGTCTGGCCAAGGGTCAAATGTTAGTGGGTCAGTAGGACACAGCTAACCTGCCGTCTGTTTCCAAACACACAGCCAGTCTCTCTCTCTCTCTCTCTCTCTCTCTCTCTCTCTCTCTCTCTCTCTCTCTCTCTTTTTGTGTATGTGTGTGAATGTGTGTGTGTGTGCTACGCTGTGTCTGTTACCTGACCTGCTCATGGAAAATGTAAAAGCTACGATCTTGACAGTTGGGATAGGTGATACCTCAAAACGCATAAGACTTCACTCGCTACAAATGAAAAGAGGAAACGTATGAGAGGACGAATCTGGTTTCTGTCAGAGGAAACCAAAATGCTGGTTTGTGTTTTCATCCAGAGAGAGAAATTGCTATTTAAATCAATTCTAAACGGTTCTACGCGAACAGTAACTCTTATGCAAGGACTATTCGAGATGAGACAGTCACTCTCAGGTTGTAGACATGAACTTCTGACCTGCTAATGTTTTTGTAAATTCAGAGAGGTCTCCTTAAAAAATAATTTTAACCCACAAGGCATCCAATGCTTACATAAGATGATAAAATTAAGCACTGTTATCCAAATGATGCTTTCTTAATGACCTCATTTTACTGGTGTTAAGCCTTCATGAGTTTTATTTTGGTTCTTCCAATATGTAACCCAAAACCTTCAAGCTTTAATTAAGAGATGAAGCAGACGCACCGCGGGGAAGGCAGGGTCATGCGTCTCGACCACTGTGGAGTGATATATTATGCCTCGGCCGGGCTCGGCTGCGCTGTGGGATGGGGGATAGAGAGAGAGAGAGAGAGGTGCTGACCAGGTCAAGCGTAGCAGCCTCGCCGCTAACATGAGTGATGACCAAGTCACTAAGAGCTCTCTCTCTCTCTCAAATTCAAATTCAAATAGCTTTATTGGCATGAATGTCTCTCTTACTACTACTTACTTTTCTCTCTCTCTCTCTCTCTCTCTCTCTCTCTCTCTCTCTCTCAATTTCAGTTAAATTCAATTCAAGGTAGCTTATATTGGCATGACAAGTATTTCTTTGCATTGCTCTCTCCCTCTCTCTCCCTCTTGCCTTGTGAGCCATCTTGCCTGCATGCTTCTTCACGACATGACTTCTGGTTGGTGGTGAGACTGCGAGGCTGGTCGCTGCCCGTGTAACTGCCTGTCGGTGTGATGATGATTATTTTCAACAGGGAAATGGGGTGGAAAAGCTGGCCTGTGCAGTAGCATGACATGTTTTCGTTTTGCACCCTGCTTGGCTCTCCGAGCATGTGATGTTAGTTTCCTGAAGTTTCCCTTTTTTTTGGTGAGCAAATGCATGTGCATGTGCCTGTGCGTGTTTGTTCTTTGCGTGTGTGTGTGTGTGTGTGTGTGTGTGTGTGTGTGTGGAGGCCAAGTGCAAGTCAAGCCAAACGTGTGACCCGAGGATTTGTCAGAAGAGATGTTTGACCCTGTCCTGTCTGAGAGAGAGGGGGGCCTTGAATTTACGTCGACTTTGGACTTGCCATTGCTCGACCACAGCCACTGACCGGTGCCGTCTACCACATCCCCCAGCAACCATCACCTCTATAGCGCCCAAAAAGAAACTATCAAGAAATGCACCCCCAATCATGTCAACCCTTTCAGTGTGCTTCTCAGTGGGTCAATCACTCATTTCCAACACTGATCAGAATTCTGGTGCTTAAACTGTTAGGATTAGCTTACAGCGCTAAAGCAGCACCATATATCAGTCCCCGGCGCGTATGGGGAGTGTGTGTTCTTTTCCCTCTGTATGTTCTTAAATGCAGAGCAGATGTGGACCAATTCATCAGTAAAGGCACAGACGGAGCGTCCTCTGGAGTGTCAACTGCTAAGTCTCTCTCTCTCTTTCTCTCTCTCTTTCTCTCTCTCTCTCTCACACACACATACTCTCTTACTCTCTGTCTCTTTCTCTCACTCTCTGTCTCTGCCTCTCTCTATCCCGACAGTGCCTCCATTGAAGGAAAACAAACAGAGCTCTATGATAAACACACCTTTCAGTGAGCCATCAACAGGCCTTGCGCCGCCATCACTGCTTCTGCCTCGACTCCCTCCCTCTACATGTGCACACTCACACACTCACACTGACACTCACACACTCACACTGACACTCACACACTCACACTCAAACACTCACACACAGCACACCTCTCACTCAACCATTAAGGGCTTCACTCAAGTCCGAGTCGAGTGCTGTCTGAGGGTTGTCCGCAGGCCTTTATATCACACATTGCTTTTTGTGCACTCACATACAGTATTTCTCTCTCTCGTTCTGTCTCTCTCTCACACACACTCACAGTCTCTCTCTCTCTCTCTCTCTCTCTCTCTCTCTCTCACACACACACACACACACACACAGAGTATCAACCAGGACCAGGCCTTGGACCAGGAACGTCAAAGATGAGGGTCTGACATGGCAACCTCAAGGCTAATGTCTTGCCTATCAGCTCTGGCATAAGGAGCAGAGGGTCTAAGATTTGGGCCTTGGTGCACAGGTGCACATACAGAAACATAGACTAGCACTTGCACAGACAAACAAGCATGGATGTGTGTCCTTATATGACATATCAACATAATAAGGTAAACACAATAGTAATTCAAAAACAAACACATACTGTACACACACACACACACACACACACACACACACAAACACACAGACAATGGTTGCCATTGATCTTCAACTGTAGAGGCCAGCTACTTCAGTGCCACTCATCGTCACATGCCCTTGCGGTCGATTGATCAGCTGACCAGGGCAGACATAACTGTAACCCAACCTGGCTCTAGGTGCAGTCTGGCCACTGCTCTTGTTTATTGCCGTTAGGAATTCTTCCCTTATTAAAAGCCCCGGGTCTAACCCTACCCCCGCAGTTTATTGCCTTTTCACTGGACGCTGCCCCGGGGGTGAGCCGAGATCACTTTCCTCCCTCTTACGACAGAGCTACGTACGTCCAGAGTCCATGGGCATGATGGGGGGTGCCTCGGGGCAAAAGCAGCAGGGGGCAGAAATGTTACTCTTGCCCCCTGAGGACAGGAGCCATGAAACCCAAGAGCCGCTGTCTTTCCTCAAGGCCCCACTAAGCAAACGAGGCGCAGGGGAGAAGATACAGAGAGAGGAGGAGAGGGAGGCGCAGGAGAGAAGATACAGAGAGATGAGGAGAGAGAGAAGGCCAGAAGAAGTTGGTGGATAGCTAGTGAAAGAGATAAGGGAGGAAGAGAAAGTACCTGTGGAGGTACTGGAGACATAAAGATAAATGGACAGAGGAAGGGAGAGAGACAAGGAGAGAGACAGAGAGAGAGAGAGAGAGAGAGAGAGAGAGAGAGAGAGAGAGAGAGAGAGAGAGAGAGGAAGAGTGGGGATGAATGTTCCTGCATTTTTGTTTTCACTCACTGGGCATTGAGGAATAACATTTCCTAAAGACGTGGCACTGGGAGCCAGGGGGATGGGGTGATGGAGAGGGAGAGGAAACGGAGAGTGGGAAAAGCGGAAGAGAGGAGTGTGGGAGAGATTAGGGGGAAGTGGGCAAATGGGAACGAGCAGGGAGAGAGAGAGGCAGGAAGCTGAAAGTAAGAGGGGTGAGAAGAGGACAAGGTGCTTGCAAATGCACGTGTGTGTGTGTGTGTGTGTGTGTGTGTGTGTGTGTGTGTGTGTGTGCTTGTGTGTGTGTGTCTTGGCATGCATCTGTGTCTGTGTGTGGTTCCACGCATGTGGTACAGTATGTACTGTACACACACACTCACACACACACACACACACACACACGCTTGACACATGTGATATTGTGTCTGTGTGTGTATCTCTATGAGCTTCTATGTGTAAACTTTGTCTGATTGTGTGTACAGTATATGTGTGTATGCACAGGGCTGGGGGGCGTTTGGAGGTAATCAAATATTGCTGCTTAAAATATGGAATGGAGGGAACAGGAAGGAAAGAGAGAGAGAGAGAGAGAGAGAGAGGGGGGGGGGGGGGGCGGAGGAGAAAGTTTGAAGAGGAACAGAGTCACAAGAAAGCCCCATTCATGACTTCGGCTTCATGATATCATCAGGATACACAGGTGGGCCGTGCAACTCAATCTGTAAATGCTTGAACTCCCCGAGGGTCAATTATACACTGCAGCTCACTATGAGTAGGGCCTTACATTAATCTCAGGGATATGTGCAGTAAAGGCAGCTAACACAACAGAATAAAGTGAATTAGAGAGACTGGGGCTGATCATCACCCAGGTGTTCCTGCAGGGGGGGTATGAGTATGAGGTCACCCAGCCATGAGTCAGCATGCTGGTTAGCCCTGGGGGGGGGGGGCCGATGTCATGTGTGCCACGGTTCACTCTGGTGGAGTGTGTCATAGCAGCGTAGAAACTAGTAAGGAAAAACCACACACCCACACACGAGAGTATGCACGCACGCACACACATGCACGCACCCACACCCATTCACATTCAGACACACACACACACAAACATACACACGTACGCACACCCACATGCACAGATTTATAAGCCCACACTTATGCACCCTGGAGGAATATTTTGCTCAATATTTCTGGTGAAGTGCTGATGATGGCAATGTCAAATTCCCCTCTTTCCTCCATGTCCAAATTAAATCCTGCAGCCGTCAACGCCCTTGGCCACTAATCTAATTCTGGCATTGGAAGGAGGTATTTGGCAAACTCAGAGTAAGAGAAGAAAAGAATGAAAGAGAGAAAAAGAGAGAGAGAGAGAGAGAGAGAGAACGTGTTTTGATGAGAGACAGGCTATTTCATGCTAATTACGGCAGCTTTGGACTTGACTACTTCGCACTTCAGAACCCTAAGCTCAGCACTCCGGCCTGTTTACCTTGGAGCCCATCATCTTGGGAGCAGGAGCCCAGACACCAAACCCTGTAACATTACAATAACACAATAATAACATTGTAATAACAAATGGTTGGACGCGAGCAGGCGAACTTATCAAATCATATTCAACCAAAAATAAAAAAAACCCCTCTGTTTGGGGGAAGAGCAATATGTGCTTTCCGTTCGTTCCTCCTGCCTCGACAGTGAGCACAATCAGAGCAGTGTCTGGTGGTAACATGAAGATGCTGAGCTGAAGAAGAGCTCCTCTGACCTGGCCTTCGGCTGGCTGGACTCAGGCCTGCGTGGCCCTGGCTGGGGTCCATGAGGAGGGAAGAGGAGCGAAATGAAGGCCTCAGCTTCAGTTGCGCCCAACCAGCAGAGGTAAACACCCGAGCAGCCCAGGCAGACGCTCAGCCTCAACGCAACATCTTATCAGATGGAACATTTACAGTTTACAGATGGGCTGTATTACTCCCCCCCCCATACTCCCTCTTTGTATCTATTATTCACTAGTGATTACAACCTTTCTATTTCTCCCCCCTTTCCCTCTCAGACCATCTCCCTCTTTCTCTCCTTTTTGTTCACTTTTTCCATTAACATCTTATCCGTTTTTTTACTCTGCCACTCTGTCTGTGTCCCAAGTATATTGTGTGTGTGTGTGTGTGTGTGTCCGTGTCCATGTCTCTCTGTGACTGCCCCTGCATCTGTGTATGTGTGTGTTTGTGTTTTTGTTTGTGTGTGGCCAGTGCTGACTTAATTTGTGAAACCAAGCAAACAGAGAGTGAGAGAGAGAGAGAGAGAGTGAGAAGAGAGAGCGAGAGCGAGAAGAGAGAGCGAGAGAGAGTGAAAAACAACTTATTAGATCATACGCTATCACACCCCTGTCTCCGCTGCCCAGCTGGATTATGTCACCCCTGGAGCAGAGTACAACAGAGGCCCTAAAAGAAAGAGCTCTCCTCCATTACACAGCCGGCCCGGATTTACATAAATAACCAAACTAATGCTTTAATAAGCCTTTTTTTTCGGAGTAAGGACACTTCAGCTGGGCCTCAAAATAGCAGCTGGTGCCGGGCGTAATGAGAGCCGAGAGGCGCTGGCAGGACAATGCGTTGGTACCCTGGCCGAGCTCCACGTGCATCCGTGCAGAATTTGTCACCACCGCCAGGCCTGAGACGCAGCGAGAGCGGCAAATGGTTCAAGATGGAGGATGACCTTCTTCGGTTTCCCCCCCTTTCATAGCAGCACCCCTGTGCGTTTCTCTGAGAAATACGTGCGTTCGCGCTAACGACGCGGCGTTCTCCGAAACAATATGAGGAAAGGAGTGTGCCAAGTCAATCACTGTCAGCGAGAACGTTTAACACATGGAACTGCGAGGGCAAAAGAGCAAGCTCTGACTCATTGTGACTCACATCATGTCAGGGTTAAAATTAGCCTATACAATTGTTTTATACAAAACACAATCTGACGAAAAGGGAAGATATACGATGCTATTAATGAGACTGTCAAAACTGAGGAGACCATATGTACACAGCACTGCCCCAGAAATCGCCTCTCTTTGCTGAGCATCAGGAAAAGGAAAGAGAGAGAGAAAAAGAGAGAGAGAGAGAGAGAGCAAAAGCCCCTCAGACCTGCTGTGCAATATTGTTTTTGTTACAAGATATATGTGGAGGTCTGGGTGGTGGTGGTGGTGGTGCTGGTGGTGGTGGTGTGGGGACTGGAGGGAGCGCTCCCCAGAGAGGGAGCCTGAGGTTGAGCGCTTGTGCAGGCCAGAGAGAGCAGGCCGGGGGAGAGGGGTGGAGGAGCAGGCCGGGGGAGAGGGGTGGAGGAGCAGGCCGGGGAGGCAGGGGCGGATGGGTGGGGAGAGGGGGTGGAGGAGCAGGCCGGGGTGGGGAGGCAGGGGCGGATGGGTGGGGAGGGGGGTGGAGGGCTCAGCGCTAAACAGCAGTCTGTCACTTTGGGGATACCTGCTGATGGATATTCCTGCTGTCCTGTCAGTGGAAAGAGAGAGAGAGAGAGAGAGAGAGAGAGAGAGAGAGAGAGAGAGAATGAAAGAGAGAGAGAGAGAGAGAGAGAGAGAGAGAGAGAGAGAGAGAGAGAGAGAGAGACAGGGATTGGCTCTCTTCCATCCCTTCCATTTATTTTGACACGGCCCAACTGCGGTTTCTGGACTCAGGAGGTGACAAGTGACTGCGGATAAATAATTGAGATGTTGGGACTTTGTTGGAGGGCAGTAGCAGTGGTGCTCGTTACACTGCCGACCGAGTGTTGTGTGTTTATGGATCACAAGCCGCTTGATGTGTCAGGAGCACTTAACTGACCCTGCAGTGAACTCAACGCTATACAGTATACAGTACTGTCTCTGGCATTGGACAGCACACAAAAAAACACTCAAAAACAAAAAGAAAAATCAAAAAGAAAGAAGAAGAAGAAAAAGAAGAAAAAAGATGGCCAATATTTGGCCAGAAAAGAAAGCCGAACAGTCAGCAGTTTGTATGAAGGCATCAATGCACAGAGCCTCCCGTCTCCTCGGGGGCTGGCCTATGTTTTCCCTCCGATTTCACTCCTCCTGCCAAGCGGTGGGTCTACGGGGTGGACAACACGACCCCCCCCCAACCCCCCCCCCCCCGCCCTGCACCCTCCTCTCCCCTGTGCCCTCTCTCCGAGCTCTGCTAGCGTGGGGCCTCCGTCTGTCCCTTTTTCCCACCATGCAACTTCACCCGGGTGCATAAACTTAAGCACGGTGGCGTACCACGTGAACACAACACGCACGCCGTAAAACAGCAACTGCCACATCCTAAAGGCTACGTGCAGAGACACGAGCACACAAGAGAGAGAGAGAGAGAGAGGGGAGGAGAGAGACAGAGGAAGAGAGAAAGAGAAAGAGATAGAGAGGAAGAGAAAGAGAGAGAGGGGGAAAGAGAGAGAAAGGGAGAGAGAGGGAGAGAAAGAGAGAGAGAGGAAGAGAAAGAGAGGGGGAAAGAGAGAGAGAGGGAGAGAGAGAAAGAGAGGGAGAGTGAAATCCCATAAGGAGCAGGGCACTGAGGGGTTTTATGCTCTCATTCCCACCCGCTGCAGGTTAAACCGTAACAGTAGACCTCACCTCACCGTTTTATTTACCCCCCCTCCCCCTCCCCACACTGCCACACTACACCGTGGTTGTGGGTTAGAGAGTGGGGCAAATGTGTGTGAGTGAGTGAAACGTAGATTTTTATGGATGCCTGAATAATGTGTCCTTTTAGTAGTTGGGGAAAGGTATAAATGTGCTATAAAACACTCCTTGTGTAATATGCAACAGGTCTCCACATACTTAGGCACCCGCAAAAAAAGCTTGTGTTACTTTGGAGAAGTTTAGTCAGGACTAAAGGTTTTAAACACCGCCCTGTGGAACACAAATGAGAGATAAATGGCGGACAAATGCCGATCCTCATCCAACACGAGGCTCCAATATGTCAGCATGTCAACAGAAAAGTGCCTCCATCACTGTTTGTCTCCCCTAGAGACTAGTGATTGAATGCAAAATAAAAGACATCTCGAAGCAGAAGAATGCAAAAGTACTCTGCCAGTCGTAGCTGAACTATCAACTCGTCATCCAGGGCATTTGTCTCGTAATGGTCAATTTATTTCCAGTTGGCCGTAGAGAGGAGGAATGCCAAAAATCACAACACGAGATTTTCCTTACAAAACGTGTGGTGGTGCATTTATTCAAGACAGGATTAAGCGAAACAACAGTTGTTAGCCTTGTCACAAGAGACTCGTCAATGCTCGTCGTAATTGTACTCTGAATACGGAGCTCAGAGTAAATTAATAATAGCATAATAACCATAATTGGATTTACGTGGCACAGATGATTTATACCCTCTTAGCACAATTAGCCATAATGATACCATCATTGGGTCACGTCAATAATTGCTGCACTGATGGTGCATTTTTTTTATCTGTCACTTTATTCATGAGCACACATACTAATATGTGTGCACATGCACTTACACTCTGTTACACACATGTGCATGCGTGTGCACACACACAAATACACGTACACATGCACACTCACACACGCAGACATACACACACACACGCACACACACACACACACACACACACACACACACACACACACACAGTACGCATGCACAGTCAGTTATGCAATGAATACAGTCTATATATATATAAACCTTCAGACAGTGGCAGCAGTGTGATATTCACTGGTGCCATACACAAAGCCATTCCAACAGGAGGGAAGCCTGTGGAGACTGAGAAGTCACATTCACTGGACAGGATGTTTTCTGAGCACTTCACACATGCCCACTGCAGAGAGAACGAGAGAGAGAGAGAGAGAGAGAGAGAGAGAGAGAGAGAGAGAGAGAGAGAGAGAGAGAGAGAGAGAGAGAGAGAGAGAGAGAGAGAGAGAGAGAGAGAGAGAGAGAGAGAGAGAGAGAGAGAGAGAGAGAGAGAGAGAGAGAGAGAGAGTAATGAATGAATGACTAAATGTCACCCTTGTCTCCTGTAAAACTCAAATGCATCCTCTGTGTCGGGTGAGGAGGCCTCCGGTTCTGACGAGGCCATCTCAGCAGCACACTGCATTCTCTCCGCAGGGCTCCGTGTTGTTGCGGTGACATCATCCTGACTTCATCAGCGCGGGCCACAGTGCGAGCGCTGTCTTGGGAGTCCTCGAACCGGAGAGAACATCTGAACTGAGTTTTAGGGGACCGGCGAGGACCGCTGGTTTCACGGCGCTGAGGGACCCAAAATGTCAACTGCAATAAAAGGAGCAACAGAAAACGTGTCGAGGGAAAATAAATGTTAGACGAGGTCTGTCCCTGTCGCATTTCATTACCCAAAACAGCCTTTAAACCCCACACCTTTACACATCCAGCCTCGGTTTATAGAGTCCTTGCACTACAAAGGAACTAGTAACATGCAAAAGTATCGGAAATGTAAGCTATATTTCTGAGCCATTGAGCTATACTGTACATGTGGGATGTATTTCAAAGAAATTGATGTAATGTGCAATGAAATGGACGTGTCATATGAGAAACACTTGCCTAATCACTTTGTTTCAGGGTATGTGCTGGCATGCACGTGTGTGATTTGTTTTGAGATGATTTAACTGTATGAATGAGAAAGAATGAACGTATATGGGAGAGTGGAAGAGAAAACGAAAGACAATGACTATACCAGAGGGGATGTGAGATAGAGGGAGTATGGGAACATACGTGGATGTGGATTTAAAGCAACAAACAGGTTGTTTTATCACATCCCTCCGCTGGGCGCAAGACACCTGATGACGCAGGCCGTATCCATGCCCTGCACATGAGAAAGTGGGGCCTCTTCATTGTTCAAGGGAGATAAGGAAATGTGGCGATCTGTACTGCAAATACAGATGGATTAAGCAAACACCATATCTACATCCAACGTCTGGCCAACCAACCTCGCGCACACACACACACGCACAAATACGCACACACGTCTTGTTTTCAAAGCTGGGCACACTGGTGCTTGCCAAGAACATACGCACATACATTAATGGCAAACAGAGACAAAGGCATACTGCTCAAGCTCTACAATGCCAGGGCCAGCTGTTATAACACTCCACTGACACATTAAGTCAGTTATTATGAGTTTAAAAAGCTCAAAAGCTGTTAGAAATCACAATCAGCTGTAGCTTGTCTCAGGTATTGTTTGTGTAGTTGAATAGCTTGCACCTGTTGTCACTCACATCCATCATGCCGGGGTACCAGTGAGCCAGCAGCATCCATACGTGTTGCTTCTTATGTGCTCAATATATATATTTTTAGGCATTAAGCAGATATATTCATATGTGTCTATGTAACGGATGCCAGCTAGTTAGCTGTGCAGTAGAACGTTAGTAAACCTCACTCCCCGACGCTTCAAGAGCGCTGCTGGCATGAAAGCTATAGGGCTTTTAGCTGGATTGTTAGCGCGCTCGACTTCCGATTCGAGGTGCTGCTGTTTCGGTTCCAAAATGCTATATCCACCATTTTAATGCATTTTCATACATTTCAGTAGTTTGATTTATCCTTACTCAATTAAAACAGCACAATTGGAATTTGATTGATAGCATGATTTTGAAATGTTTTTTAAAACGGAGGTACAGTATAGCGTTTTGAAACCAAACTCTGCTTATGTTTATGTCTACTTAAAAAGCGTTCCCGGTGCATTGCCCAGGTTGTTGTCATTGCCCAGTGAGAGACATTGTGTACTTGATGGGATTCTGTTCAGTGTTTTACTTTGATGGAAAGCTTACATGACATTGGAAATTATTAAATGACTGGAAATTAGTTGCTTGTGTGACAGTGTAAACATACCCACCACATACTCAGAGTCACAATCAACAGTGGGAACAAGCTGTGCTGACTTCCTGCCACTTGCTGGAGTGCCGGTAACCCAGAGACCACAGGTATGAATGAGCTCAGCTGCCATTCAAGCTGTCTTTTCTTGTTCTTTTTGCATGTCTTTCTCTTTTTCTTTGATTCTCCCACAACAGTCGTTTCGCTTTGTTTAATTGTCATTTCTCCACAGCTCTTTCCCACCACAAAACTCTCTCTCTCTCTGTCT